>NC_046358.1:4083254-4425522 GCF_004027225.2 Strigops habroptila
TACTTGAAATACTATATATTTAAGCATCTTACCAGTTGTGTACAAAATTTACAGTTCTTTATGCAATCTACCTTCCCAGATTAGAATAATTTGGCAAAGTTACTCTGCACTTCACCTTTGACAATAGCTCTTAAAGATATTTGTACATCTTCAGCCCTTTGAGTATTAAGCAAAACATTTAAGAGCCAAGAGCAGGAATATGCCCATGAGTTGCTCTGCAAAAATTGGGTAAAGAATAGTCTAAATTAAAGCTAACTATCTTTCCTCAATCTCTCTCTGTGTCCCTTGTATGAGCCATAAACCAATATCCTCTATTCTCCAGAAGCAGCAGGAGCAATGGCTAGTAGCATAAACACACAGATACTAAGATTTGAGCTCATTCAACCATAATTGACCAAAAAGAAAATGAAGTGAAAACAAAAAGCTTAGTTAAACAGCTAAGAAACAAATAACGTCTTTCCCAAGCACATAAGGGTACCTTTCTCTCTCTTTGATTAGAGATCCTCAGGAGATTCAAGTTTCAAGCAGGGTTAAAAGCTTTATGATTTGTTTAGCCAATGCATGTAAACCCAAAGGCTATTTTTGACCAGGAGTGTATCCTTGGAGCATTTGCAAACAGTGTGACACTATCCCCTCTGTGCTGCTCCCCAGCTGGTACACGAACATCCCTTCAGTGCCGTGCTGGGAGGGAGCAGCTGGAAAAGCAGCTTGGGAATGGCAATCATGGGAGAGGGTGAAGACCAGGATGGCCAAGGGCTCTGGCATTCGCTGTGAGGACACTATGCCTTGGTTGGGACAGCTGAATTACCCCCGGCCCTGCACGGCAGGGAAAGGAAGAACCAGTGCCTGAGGCTCCTAATCCTTCCAAGTGGGAAAACCTCTTGGCCAGTACAGGGCTGGAGCCTAACGCAGCGCAGCTCCCAAAACCTTTGACAGACAGATGCTCTTATAAAGAAAAATAGAAGGACAAACCCAATTTTCTCTAACAAAGTAATAGATTTACAGGCACAGGAATTTCTTGTGGGTTTGGATCATTGCTGCCAAGTATTACTGTGAAAGTATCCTCCCTATGTCCCTTCTCCAGCACGCACAGTTAGACAGAACTGCTCCCAGTTGCCCAGACTGGGTTCTCAGTTACACAGAGGTAAATCTAGGGCAAATCCACAAGGCTCCAAGAATAAACAATACGAAGTCTGGGACTGAAAGAGAAGATTCAGGGAGCTATAGACAGAGTAGTCTGATATTGGTCATGGATTAAATAGTGAAACAGTTATGGTAAACAGGGTGGACAAAAGTCTTTTGCCAGTACAAGTCTTCACAGGAATGGGGCTTGTAAGAGGAACTGCTTGTCTTTTTCCAACAGGAATACAGCCTGCTTGGTAAAGTCAACTTACATTAAATCTGCCTACTTGTATTTCTTGACAATGCCTGTTTTAATATTGCCAGATTAAAAACTTGTAGTGTGTGGAGTTAAGATGGAACATTTTAAAGTAAAAGCAAATTTCTTTGTGGATTTTAATGGAAATACTACCAGTTCTGTCACTGTTAGTAACGCATATTTCTGAGAGGAGAGGTTGTACAATGCTTGGTAAGGCTGCTACTCAACTTTTGCACCCAGTTCTGCTCTCCTCTCACTGTACAAGAGGTGGAGGAAGTGGAAAAGATTTTTGGCAAGGTGAGCAAATAAATCTCATAGCTGGAGGCTGTGTAGAACATGATCCAGTCGTCTTATTGGAAAGAAAAGGTTGGGAGATCACCGGCTGTGCACACTTGCGAACAGAAATCTCTATGTACACAGGGCTTTTCCATCCTGCAAGTGAAAATGCACCATCAAATGCAATGGCTGGATGCTGGAGTCAAATGAATTCACCCTTAGGGCTAAGTATCATGTTATTGCCAGTGAAGCCATCTCTCTCTGTCCTGGGGGCAGAGGGGTTTCCTGGCGCATGGAAGCTGTAAGCTTGGGCAGCTTTTGGAAAGAGACACTTTAACCCAGCTTCTGGGAAAAACCTATTGCCTGTGTAACATGGGAAGCAAATAAGATGTTCACAGCAGTCCCTTCTGATCTGGAAGGCTGGGAATAAAAGAGCGGAGGTGCTTTGCTTTTGCAGCGGCATGTGGTGATCCGAAAGCTCCTTGGTCATTTAAGCATTTTGGGGTCTTTATTTTATAGGCAGGGATAATGTCTAAATACACATTATTTTTTTAACACCACCACCCCCTCTTGTGCTTTGTAGAGTCCCAAGCTACAGTTGCAGAGCTGTGGCCAGGATAAAAGCCGACAGACCAACCATAAATCAGCCAGAACCGAGTTCCTTAACCTTTCATATTAACCTCTTGCATTGACTTGAGTTAGGTGCTACGCTCTGCTGCTATAAATCATCCCGCAGTGAATTTATGAGCTTCAGCACAATAAAGGGGTTTTTCTTTACCCCCCCCTCCCCACCCCTTTCTTATGCAGGAAAGGCCTAATGACTGGGATCTGTGAATATTGCTAACTTTCCTTCCCTACCAAAGGGATCTGGCAGGAAGATGTGGGGGTTGGGGGTAGAGAAACGCTTAATTTCACTTACTGGTGACACGATCAGGAAAGCCTGTTCTAAAAAACCCAAGAAACCATTAGCTGCCCCTTGGAATAGGGGAAAAAAACAAAGAAAAAGCTAGTAATGAAACCCATTTTGGGGGTTAAAATAGCAATCTATTCACTCGGATGCAGTCATCACCCTGCTTCCCCCTCTTCCCAAAGCTCTGCTTGGGGCAGAAACACTTTGATGGACCCAGCCTTCTCGGTGCTCCTGAACCGTGTGTGCATGAGGAGAACCCATAGAAAATCACCTTCCTCTCTGCATTCGTTCCTTGACGCTGTGGCACTGAAATGAAAGCCAGAAAGATTGCCCAGAGAGGTGGTGGATGTGCCATTCAAGGCATGGATGTGGTTCTGGGCAACTCAGTGTAGTTGAAGATGTCCCTACTCATTGCAGAGGGTTGGAACTAAATGACCTTTGAGTCATCTTATAGAAACTATTCTATAAGGTCCCGGAGCTGGCACCACTGAAGAAGGGCACAGAGATGGGGATGGCTCTGCAGTTTCCTGGTGCTACTGAGAGGCAGGAGGTAGTTTTGCACAGACACCAACCACCACAGATGCCTTTTGGTGTAAGCGGGAGCCTGCCAAATCCTTCCTTTCTGCTGTTACTCTGTAATGCTCCAGTTTTGCTGCTTGCTGCTCTCTGTCCCAGAGCTGGCTGCGTTTCTGTGTTATTCAGAGGTTTGAATGTATTTTGAGGTATTTATACAGTGATAAAGTATGTGAGTCACATCTGCACCCTGGCATCTTTCAGTCTGTCTATCTGCGGTATTTCCATGGTGCTGGAGACTGCAGCATAGAATCATAGAATGGTTTGAGTTGGAAGGGAGCTTAAAGCTCATCCAGATCCAACCGCCTGCCATGGGCAGGGACACCTTCCACTAGACCAGGTTGCTCCAAACCCTGGCTAACCTGTCCAACCAGCATCCATCCCAAGAGCTGAGGAGTTCAGTGTCACTGCTATGTGGAGTTTGCTCCTATCTCTAGCTCTGACACTGCAAGGCAATTCATGCTGATGAACATCGCATTGCAGGGATGCCCAAGACTTACTTGGCCTTGCAAAACCAGACTCTGACCCCATGACTGAAGGTAACACACTGTGCTCTCTGGAACTTTTGGGGGCTTCTATACCCTGATATTTTGAAGCCTGATGTTGGAGCTGCTCTCACATGCAGGGATACTGTTGGGGCTGGGAGGGCTGGATTCGTAGCCTTGTTGTTTCCAAACCAACACCCCTGATCCCCACATCACTAGGTGGTGGGGATCAGAGATACCTCATCTAACTCTGACACCTTGGAGTTGGCACAGCTTGCTGCCTTCCTGAAGAATCTGCTTTTCTGTGATCCTGTCAAAAACAAGCATAATTCTGTCCCACCCGTGGGACACTGTTTTGGCAGGTCTTTCAAAGACAAAATGGCCACTTCAGTCAAAAGTCACTGCCAAGCTCCAGAAAGCCTTCTTTTTTTCCCAGGGGATGTGATTTTATTCCTCTCTTTGTATTTATTAGTACAGCTGGTGTTCCCTAAAAGCAGAGTGACTTTGCTGAAGTGCAGGGATGGTGGGATAGTGGGAGCAGTCGCTGCTCCCCGAAGCTGGTTTGGAGGATCAGCATGGTGCTCCCTATGGAGAGGCACAATACCGAGCTTGGGATAGCAGTGCAGCTGCTCTGTGGCTCACCAAGCAAGCGAGGCAGCGTTAGGGAGCAAAGCAAATACCCTGCAAGAAAAGAATTAAAGAGAGCGGGTTTCCTGGTTACCTGCAAGGTGGGGGCCAGGATCTGCATATTTCTGTGTTGTTTTGCTGGGGTTTTTTTATAATGTGTGAAGAAAACTGGATAGAGTTTGGCTGATATTTGTTCTGGTGCTTTCTGTTTCTCCTTAAGGTCCTTTCCAACCCTAACTATTCTATGGTTCTATGAGTCTATGATTCCCTCGCCCCTGCTCCTGTGTTTCTGGGTCTGCTATTGAACTTGCTGCTTCTCATGTACCCCAGATTTCCCTGGAGCACCCCCAGCATGTGCCTTCTCTTGCACATGGCCATGCTGTGCCCCGGTCACTGAACCTGCCTGGTCTCCTATGCTTGATTTGGAGCTTCACATGCTTTGGTATGCTGTTGAAGCCAGCAGGTAGGGTAGAGACTGCAGCTTGTATGGGTGAAGAAATACTCTCATTCCCCCATTATACAGTTTGCATTATCCTCCTTGGAGTGCTAAGGAGCATCTTGCATCTAAAAAGCTGGGGTAAGCCTGGAATGAGCTACACGTTGTCCTGCCCTGGCTCCTCCATGCTGGTGCCATCAGACTGGAGGGAGTGGAAGTGGGCACCAGCCTGCACAGCCTCTGCTGGGGTCCCCATGGACCCCAATGTGGAGGTTACCCCCAAATCCCTGCCCTGGCAATGTGGGAAATGGCACCAAAAAATCCCCGGGAAAACAACAAAAGGCTGGAGTGCGCCGGCTGGATCATTCACGGGGATATTTCTAGTTCCCTGTTTGTTTACCTTATAGGAAAGTTAATTGAGTCCTTTTGATCTTACAGTGAAAACCACAAAGGAAATTTTGTTGGAGTAGGAGCAAACCGAAGCCTGTGAGTTCCTCTGCGAGCTCGAGATCTTCATTAAAACAATTCTGGTTGAGTCTTAATTTAAAGAAAACATGGATTTTTCCCCCTTCTCACTTACTATTAGGAGCCCACTACGTCCCTAGGCTAAAGTGCTCGCTCCACAAATAACCTTCCTGACAGCTGCCAACTTGGTGCAGTTTATAACCTGCCTTTAGAATATATATATACTTACATATATATGTGCATGCATATACTGAAAGAGCTGTGTTTATAGTGGTGTCCTCTTAAAAAACTGCCAAATAGGCAATTCAGGATTATTAGAAAGCTTAAGGGGCTAAAGGAAAATCATGATAAGTTCACAAAATCCTACTTTATTTTGTAAAATATGAGTTTTCCCAGTGTGCTGAAATTAAAACAATTTTAAATCCCGAGTTTGAGGCAATGAAGCTGAAGAAGTGATGAGAAAAGATTTCTTTTTTGAGATTGATTCAATTAGCAGAGTTATATTAGGAAAGAAAGTAATGCAATCTATTTATGGACAGATGTATCTCTCCATAATAATAGACAATAAAAATAAATGAAAGAGAATCACAAGGCAAAAATAGCTGGTGCTTTTTCTCAAGTCTCTTCTAGTAATTTCTTGGGGGCAGGAGGCAGCAAATCTCTGCCGTTGCATTATTTTTGTTTCAAACAGAATGATTCCCTCCTCCTTCTTATGAAATCTCTATTTGTATGATAGCAGAGGGCAAAAGCAAGTCACCCGGCAGTCGCCCCCCTCCACCACATACACACACATTTGAAACTATATTGTAGAGCAGCAAAATGAGTTTAGTGAAAATATGGCTTGTGACAAATGATGACACAAAACTAACAAACAAGTAATATCTGATCCCGTGTTTTGGGGGGAAAGAAAAGCCGTGTTTAAAACAGATAAAATTCTGAAGGGATGAACTCAGAGTGTACTGAACACATAAGCCCTTATGGTAAAACAGTACAAATCGAAGGTAGGGAATTACTGAAGTGGGTTCCTGAAGGATTTTCTCCTTGTAAAACTTAGCTATACCTGCTGCCCATCCATCTTCCTATATCTATACGTACACGGGGACAGAGTGATGTGTGCCTGTAGCTCTTCGTCTATACACATGCTACCGTGCAAATGCAAACTCTCATTAGAGGAGAAATCCTCTGAAGGCAAAAAGATAAATTACCGCGTAGGAAAGGCATCGCTGTGTGATTATCAGTGCAGGAAAAAAGCAGGGAGTCATTCTGGAATGGGAGCGAAAGCGCTGTGCGTAATTACAACATCATGGTCAAGGCATTTTGTTTTCATTTGAAAAGGCTACATAATTATTAGGCAAAATGTGACAAGTAAGCACAGCATAAATACATAACATATCTAAGAGAGTTTTATAGCTTGCTTGTTGTGTTTCTCAGCGGTAATTTTTGAATCAACAAATGGGACCTCTCAGCCATTCAAAAATAAATTGCGATATTTCTCCCCCTTTGCTTTAACGTGCATCTGTAAGAAATATGATGCTGTCAAAATATAGTTTTAAATAATTAAAACAATGAAAGTGGAGCTAAGTTTGATTTTTTTATAGCAGAAACAGACTCTTTAGAAAACATCCTGGAAGACGTTACGATTCTTATAAAGTATTGTATGCTCTATTTGGCTTTTCCAATTGCCTTTTTCCCAACCATGAATATTTCTCTTTTTCAGTCAATATAAAGATACTCACAAATTGTAGTGTCAAATAAAATAAAGACAATGAAATATATTCTTTTTTTTGACTGGCAAAATGGGCAGATATTGTTCCTTATTTTTTAAGCAAAGAAATGATAATAAGAATGCATCAATGTGAACGCTGTCTAATAAGAAACAAAGCCTACTTGACTTTTGTTCTGTTTAAAATGAAAGGCAAATAGAACCAGTTGGAGCTCTTCAGATTTATCCTTTCCAGAATCGTTATTCTAAACAGAATAATTTTTCACGTTTTCCCCAGCAGAGTTTGGAGAGTTATTGGGAAGCAGCATTTTCCTTTTTTTTGGTAACAGCAGAAGAAACAAGGAGAAAAAAAAATTCTGCAGGTTGGTGACTAAAATGAGATAATTCTGAAGAGGGAGGGCAAGAGGGAATGAGAGAGTGTTGAAAAGCACAATCAGGCAGCAAAAAGCAAGTGTCTCTCATGCCAAATCCAGCTCAGCGTTAAAGCAAAGAAGTTACTCAGCAAAAGAAAGTAAAGTTCAGACCCTACCTTTGTCAGCTGAAAAGTAATGGGGAACGTCTTCCAAAAGTGGGAATGACCTGCACTGCCTATACGGTACGCCTTACCTTAAAATCTATACATTTCTAACCAAAACAGCTTGGAGCAATTCACATAAAACAGACCCAAATGTTGCCCATTCCATGTAAAAGATCAGGTTTCTGTCTCAGCTCAGCCTGTGATATCAGACTTGGGCTTTTTCTTTTTTTTTTTTTCCCCTCTTAAATATGTATTCTTATGTTTCCAATCCTCCAACACACTTTTCTCATCTTGGTAAAGTTCTCTTTTTTTTTTGGGAAGGGTGTGTGGGAAGGATTTCCAACTTGTCAGGGCTCTCTCTTTTCAGTACAATTAAGCTTTCACTTGATCATTTGGAAGGCCAGAATGATTTGCTGTGGTCACCGGCTCTTTATTATGAATATTGTTGCAGATACATAAAGTTTACTGCAAGCTGTAAATATGTCAGGTTTTGCCACGGGGTTTACTAATAAAGAACTCTTAGAGGCGGATTATTGATGGGGAAGATAATCTTTTCAATAAGGGTTCCTGCTTTCTTGTATTTCCTTGGGTGGGTGCGGTGCAGGGGCACTCCTCAGACGTGCTGAATCTCCATGCAGGCAGCATAGGAGATACCAAGGGCACTTCTACTCCATCCTTCCTCCAAGCCTGACGCAGTTCTTTTTTTCAGCAGGATTTTAAGTGCTCTATTAGTTTCATTAATACCTTTGGTGCTGCGTTGAGGTTTTGTTTTTAAACAGGTTTTTGACCATAAGGAATTGATTGATTGTCAAGTGACACTTCCAAGTTATTTCTGTAGGTGTCACTTTGGGTTAGCGCAGTGATATTAAACATAGCAAATACTTCTGTTCCGTTCAAATTCTGGCCACATAATTCAGCAAATTAATTCTTTTTATAAACAACAAACAAAGAGGCAAATACATTTGAATTGCTTCTCTGCCAGCATTTCTCTTTCTTCTTTTGAAACGTCCTATTATTAAATATGTATATATTTGGTCAAGTCACAATAAGTGTCTGATCAATCATTCTTCATTCACATTGGTATTCACTGTAATAACAATAAGCAATTTGAGGCTCATCTGGTGTTAATGTGGCCATCATACGACTGCCCAGAAAACTTCCATGCACATTTACTATTAATTAAATGCATCATTCTGAACTGTGAAAAGAGAAGAAAGGGAAGGGAAGGGAAAAGGAGAAAGGAAGGGAAGGAAGGGAGAAGAGAAGAGAAGAGAAGAGAAGAGAAGAGAAGAGAAGAGAAGAGAAGAGAAGAGAAGAGAAGAGAAGAGAAGAGAAGAGAAGAGAAGAGAAGAGAAGAGAAGAGAAGAGAAGAAGAGAAGAGAAGAGAAGAGAAGAGAAGAGAAGAGGAGGAGGACACATGTGGAACCCTGTCTGGTGAGAAGTGCTTTCCTAGTTGTCTTGCACAGTATTGGGAAGAATGGGAAATTCATGGTGAAACAAGGTTATATCACTTCAGCAGTTGCTTCAAATGTAAAGATGAAATTTTACTGTCATCTAAATAAAATCTAGCCAGCACAAGAGTCTCTAGATTCCGCAAGTCTGTGTTTGAAGAACTTCTTTATACTCACACAAAATAAAATCAGAGGCTACGAGGCAGGGACAGGAGTGCTTTGGTTTGACGCACTTGCCCTGGTTGCATGCAGTTGATTTTTTGAGAGGTAGGGAAATTTTAAAACCAGTTTTAAAACAGGCATTTTTTCCTGAGGGACACTCTGGGAAATAGGCTGCTTTAGGATAGTAAGGGCTTTAGGGTCCTAGATGGGTGCATATCCCTGAGCCTGATGAGCAGGGAGGGCCGGGGAGGGGCATCCGGAATCCTGATTCTCTGCTGGTGGGATAGGAGGGGATGGGAGGGGAGGAGATAACGCAGGGAACCCCAGTGTACCTGCATCATGCTGTGCCTTTTGCTGTCTCTTCCCCACAGTGGTCTGTGCCTTCTCATTTGTGGAAGACTCATAGTGTTAGTGCATGTGATGCCGTAACAGGGAGAGGCTGCTGGGTAGATGGTGGGGATGAAGCATCCTCCTTGGAGATGATCAGGGCGCATGGCATGGCAAACAACTGTGGGACTGTTGGCACTCCAATATACATCCAGGCACCAGAGGGTAGATCCCCTAGGGCATTTCTGCCTATCTAAACAATCTTGTGGGTGATTCTGTACATGTTCATTGTCCCTCAAGTTATGGCCAAACATGCAGAGAGTCCTTCCTCCTGTCCATGGCTCCTCACCCCGATGCTGGGACATGCAGAGGAGGGGATACAACCCCAGCTGGGTGCCTGGGGGGGCTCTTTAGCTGCGGTGAGTGGCTGTTTTGCACCCCCAGGCATCCCCACCAGAGCGGAGGCAGCTGCAGGAGGAGCAGGATCAGTGAGAACGGGAGATGAGGATGAATTGGCAGGGGCAGGCGCATAGGGGGAACAGCAGGGCAAAGCCTGCCGTGATGGAGAGTGGAGCGGGGGGATTGAGTTCTGCAGGCAGAAAACCCCAAACCTCAGCTGTCATCGGGATAAAGTAATGAATGGCTGAGACCCAGGCTCGGTAAAGCAAGCGTGGTCAGGAAAGCCTGTAACCTCATGCTTGCTTTTAAGCCCCACTGGTGTCCAATCGGTGCTGTCCCGAGGAACTGCAGATTTAAGCATGTACTTAAGAATTTCCTGGATTCATGGCCCAGGGTGGAGGCGGCTGGCCAGGGTGGTTGCAAGCTGTGGACATGGGTTTTGTCCGCATGGTCCCAGACACAGAGGAGCAGAGCTGAGCCTGCTCAGAGTCAGCTCCGAGTTTTGATGTATAATTGCAAGCAATTCCCATCTAGGCTCAGGAAAGCTGAACAGGGGCCTTGTTTACTTTACCCTCCTTATTTCTTCCCCTGAAGGCAAGCAGCCAGGGTTAGGTTTCAGCCTGGTGGCTGCTTGGGCCAATGACGCAAAGGAACAAGGGCTCGTTTGCTCCGTCCTTGCTCAGCCTGTGATAGTCTCTGGGTACTACAGCCTGACTCGTAATGTTAATGAAGTCCCTTAACATAAACACTGCTTTGCTAACACACTCCTTGGGGACATGGAAAAATCCCTCGGCTTCAGCTCAGGAAAAGGCTGGGGCAAACAGAGACACATAGTGGGTATAATCCAACAGAGAAAGTAACCTGATTATTTCCAACAGGTCTAGGTTGTTGTTTAAACATGATCTTTGTCTTGCCCTCTCTCTTCCTAGCTGCCTTGTGCCCAACCTTGCAGGCAACCATGAATTAAACTGATGCAACAGGTTGGCTTCTTTACATCACATGCTTACTCCAGATGGGGTTGCTTTGATGCTCTCCTGGCACAATGATATTAGGGAAGTATCGGGTCAGACGTGCCTTACACCAGAAGGGCATCCTGCTCTTCCAAACCAGCTGCTGGAAGTCTCTGCTGCCAGACAGAAACTGACAGATGAGATTGTTGCCTCAGACAAAATGGCATGCATTGTTTTCAGTGGCGTGAACCTGGGCTGTCTCTTCAAATGGTAAAATATAGAGAAAAAGGAGTTTTGCATGAGGACCAGAATTGTTTCATCTGAAAAATATAGATGGGAAAAAAGTCACAAAATATCAAAATTTGACTTTTAAAAAAGCCTTTTTTTTTTTCAATGGTATGAATCATTTTAGAAGTGTAAAACTGTAACGCAGTTTAACAAAAAAGGCACAAGTTAAAAAATGAAAGTGGGAGTAAAATAAATTAAACAGCTCCCAACTGCTTTGAGTTGGAGGAAACATTTGGAACTGGGGCGAAACAAAAGACAGGCAGATATTCTGTTGTTCCCTCAAAACTGAAAAATTTTTAGCTTGATGCCAAGTCATCAGTTTTAACTGAGCCTAAATTTCACTTTGGCATTTGAACTAAAAAACGCCCTCACTTGTGCAGTGCTAGTGCTGAGCTACATTGTCTGCCCAGACCTACTCAGGCCTATTGAGTAGAGTCCTGCTGTACTCTCAATTTAGAGAGGATTCACATCTCTGAACAAACATCTTCCAGAGGTTTTATCATATTGGACTTATTCTTCATGCTGCTGAATAACAGTCCTCTCTTGATCCAGCTACTGGCATCCATCAAACCCTCTAATTTGGCTTCATGCATACTGGCTACTGTGAGGCAAGGCTGAAGGTCCTTGTTCCATGGGTGGAAACGGGGCATGAAGGTATAATTGGAGTGCCTTAGGTTGATAGAAAGCACTAGTATTTTTCAACAGAGAAGACAAACAATCATCCATGAAAGGCACATTATTTCCCTGGTCTTCTACACATCCATGTGGCCTTCCTAGAGACCTAGGAGATGTAGATAGGCCAGAATCTTCAGTGCAATGTTTCGATCTTTTACTGCTTTGTGACTGCTCTATCTGTAGCCTGTCTGGCAAAATTAGGAACAGCCCAGGGCAAAATTAAGTTTGTTTTATGGAGATGAAGTGCAGAATAAAAAATCGTGGGGGCAACTACTAGTTGCAGCCCTGAAGTCTGAGGATTGTAAAGTCTTTGCTCAACTGCATCCCCATCTCACCTACCTATAACAATACTTGCTGCTGAGCCAAGAGACTGAACAGAACTAGGCGGTGCAGAGATTAGCACCCCCAACAGTAACCCATCCCCTCCTGAGGAATGTGCCCCATGGGGACAGGGGACATGGGGAAGGGGTGACTGCTTCTCTCCATTCACTGCACCAGAGGCTCCCAAGCCTTCGACCCTTTATGTCAGGTGAGGTGACTCCCTGCTGATGTGACTGAAGGGGAGGGATGTAAAGACATATCTAAGCAAATAAGAGGAGGGTGAAGTCTTGAATATGAAAGGACTGCTCATCAGAGGCTAAATTCATCTGTCTGTTTGCTGCTGTGACCTGCAGAGGCTGCAGTTTGTTTTCTGTAAGTTATATGTTGTTTCTAACTTGAACAAACTGCCTCTTCAGAGGGTATCTCCAGTGCGGCAGTGATAGGGCTCTGTTTTTCATGACTGATGGGTTTCATGCCTCTTGGGAAGAAGAGCTGTGAAATTAATCTTCTTGCCAGAATCCACATGAAATTGATGCATTTTCCCCTTAAAAGGGCCCCTGAAACTGATATCCATCACCCAAACAGGCCATGAAATCCTTGATCTTGCTGTAGAGCATCTTGAAGTTGTGCGCAGTTCTCTTAGAGAGGAGCAGATATAATCCTCAGGTCTTCAGATACATAAATTGTGGTGGTGGTTCCTTTTCTTGTCATACATTAAAGGGACACCAAGGAAATGCATTATCATGATATTTCATAACGATCTTTTGGTGGCTGGGACATTAGATTCTATGCTTTAGAACCTGGGACAATTCCTTTATCTGAAGACCTGAGGCTGATCTCTGAAATGTCAATTACTGCATCTTCTCCTGAAGTACCTGTCATTTTTGAGTCAGGACAAGAGGGTGCTAAGACTTCAGACTGCTCTGAGATGGCAATTCCTACATTCCTGTGAAAACATTCAAAATGTCAGATTGTGACATATTTTAGTGAAAATATATTTCTTTACTTGCAACAGCCAACTTTCCTCATTGAAACCAAACAAAAAAGACATATTTTATATTAATAGACATATTTAAAACAATCAAAATTATAAATTATAAAAGCTGGCAAAAGAATTATAAATCACGTATTTTTGAAATAGTAAGATCAGGCAAATAGCTATTAAACGAAGTTAATGGACAAAGATGCAGTGTGTTACTGCAAAGCTCAATGGATCTACAATCCAGCACCTTTCTGTTCAAATCCTCTCCACAGAAGAAGGAATTGAAAGCATCATGGGAAGCAGCCAGCTGAGGGGACGCTGTGTGGGGCCACCTCTGCTTCTCCATGACTGGCAGCAGAGAGGGTTGTGATGTCACACTGGCATCTCCTGCGTGTGGTGTAGGTCCAGAGCAATAGTGTCATCTGCAGCGATGATGGCTCTGAGCTGTCTGTGACCCAGGAAGAGCATGGGACTGAGGAGATGGGAAGAGGGACCAGCAGACCTTTCCTGGAGGGGATATCATAGAATGGTTTGAGTTGGAAGGGACCTTTAAGCTCATACATTTCAAACCCCCTGCCACAGGCAGGGACACCTTCCACTAGAGCAGGTTGCTCCAATCCCCGTCCAATCTGGCCTTGAATACTGCCAGGGCTGGGGCAGCCACAGCTTCTCTGGGAAACCTGTGCCAGCGCCTCACCATCCTTGTAGCAAAGAATTGTTGGCTGGAAAGTAAAGAATCTGTTGGCTGGAGAGCAAAGCTGACAAATGTAATAACAAAAGTGAATTGGGAGGAAGGCTGGGGGATGAGGCACAGAGCAGAAAGGAGAAAGGTTTAACTGCAACTCAGACACAGTTCTGATTACTGTGCCTTTTGTCCTTGTGAATATTTCTTAATAAATTCAGGGGACATTAATTCCTGCACTATTCCAAAGATCTGATCTTAAATTCCTCCTGCAGTGAAAGTCCTGGAGCTGACACCCAGTGCCTCCCGGAGGCAATGATAAGCATCAGAGGCAACTGGGGTGCCAGCCTTTAGTTTTTCCCTGGGTCCTGAGGTGCTTCTACTTGTTTGCCTGGTTTCTGACAGCAGAAATCCTGGTGCTAGATCTGATGAACTAGCTGGATGAGCAGACTGGGTGGTGGCCAATGCCTACCGCTTCATAAGAAACTGTGAAAATATAATCTATTGACAATTTTTGGGCTAAATTTCTGAAGAGATTTTTTTTCTTCCTACCTCAGGCAACTGGAATTTGGCCTGTCTTGAAGCATGCTGTCCCTTCTTGTTAATTACCTTAATGACATCTGGATATTCTTATTATGAATATTAAATCTCCCCTTTAGAAGAGGGTAGATAACACCAGGCATTCGAATGGATGGGAAGGTTCCCACCAAAATGCCCACCAAAACACACTTATCTGCAGAGAACAGCTAATAAGAAGTGAGAATAGGAGCCATAATAATTTTAAAGAAGATCTGATTAATATATCTACACGGTGCTTGAAGTTCAAGCCTTGTATGGCTCCAAATGGGGGGCATTGCTTAATGCTGGCATTTCATAAGTTCCCTCCTTTTGAGCTGGAGAAGCCACCTCTTCACCCTTTGGTGGGAGAACACAGATGTGCTTTTCACAGCCTTGGTTGACTAAAGAAAGCCACAAAGTCAGACTGCAGCATAAGGGATCACGAGCCAAACACACTGGAACATTTTGCTCTCAAAAACACCGCATCGATTTCTACGCTTGTGTTTTCTGCCTTGCAGTGGTGGCTGCAATGCGTTCCCGCACATGGGCAGGAGCCAGCACTTGAAAATGAGTAACCTTGACTGTTCCTTTCCATTCTGAGCATGGACATCTCTGACTTGCAGCAAAGCTTCTTGTTTCAGTTGTGGATTCTGTACCTGCAGCACTGCCAGCAGTCATTAATCCAGCTCTGCAGCTCCTACTCTAATGGAGCTACTTCCCTGCATGTACCTAGGAAATAAGCAGGTATGCTACTATATCCAGGTATGCAGTGTATACAACATGTGCTCAGGTAGGTAGCCTTGAACCGCAGAACACAAGTTAGCTGAGGATGAGTAAAGTAGTGCTGAAGCTGCCCAACTTGGTGAATGGAAGCTCTTTGCACCCAGCCAACACTCCACTGACACGGGATGACCTTCCCCTTTGTAGGTCTTTGGAGAAGATGCCAGGGGAAAAGGCAGAAGCTGCTGGTATTTATATGTCTCATATATATGAGACAGTCATGCTTTTTTTCCACTTACTTTTGGGCCTCACTCCCACGCTGATGTCTCTGCAGACCTTAACCCAGCATCTTTGGGCAGACCTTCTATCATCTGCTGGATTTTCAGCAGTTTGAGCTTCCTTAAGATGTGGGTGATTGTTTTTCAGATAAGACACATTGTGTAGGATGAGTATATTATTACCGTGTTATTTTGCCTCTGATCATTTCATTAAAAAGCTTTTACAGCTCCATCATAAGCTTTTAGGTCATGGGTTAAAGCAGGAGGAAAATATGCCCTGGCTTGTGGAAGATAATTTGTTTACAGGGTAAGGGGAAAGGCAGGTGCACAATGGGGAGGCAGCAGCCAGATGAAGGTGAACATCTGGAAGCAGTGCAACTCCAGCTTCTAGACTGCATGCTGAAATAACTTTCTTGGTCTTTTAAGAGCTTTTATATGTTTAGAGGTGTTTTGTGGCCATTTTACTCTTAGAAGAAACATTATTGCTTTATGCTTCTACTCTTGAAGTGTTCACAAACCATGTAGATGAGGCCCTCAATGATATGGTTTAGTGGTGGCCTTGGTAGCCCTGAGGTAATGGTTTGACTTGATGATCTGAAGAGTCTTTTCCAACGTAGCTGATTCTATGATTCTGTGTTTGGAGGTGGGGGCAGTAACATCATTTTCATTCCCAACAGCCTTCACTTCACATCAGTTTCTGTCCTGGATGATGGAAGGTTTTGCACATTTTGAGTTGTACGGGTGTTTTCCTGAGGGATGAGATGACATTGGCCATGCAGCTTAAAAGATGAACAGGGCAGTTTTGTGACTCACCTTCAAGACGAGTTGTGTCTCTTGAGATGGCAGGGAGAAAGGCACAATAGGAACAAAAGAAGTGGAAGATGAGACAGGTACTGGGGTATTGCTTGCCTGTCTTCTGCTGTGGAATTCAGCCTTCAGTATCTATCAAAACCTACCATCTGATCTTTTCATTCTTCACTTCTTTTCTTTCTAATTTAAAACCTAACCAATCCCTCAACCCTGTCTTTTAAAATCTTCGATGTGGATGAATCACTTGCCTCTTTATTTGGGCCTTGCCATAAATGTTCTGTTTCATAGTAGGCAATTGGCCATAAAAGATGAACTGTTACGAGACAGACAGCTGTGGGCTGTGTTTCAGGCAGTCCTCAAGCTACTTAGAGCTGTTTAACACACTGTGGCATGAACTGTGAATCGGGATGTTTGTTCTGCCACTTAACCACCAAACTGCTTTCAGCCCCTCCTAACCCAATGGCTTAGAAACCCAGACGATGGTCAATGCTCCTGTGTTTAGCCGAAATAAACACAGCGGATTATTTTCTCCTCTTACAAGATACCTATCTCCTTCTTCCTGCCCTCTACCAGCCTCTATATACAGAATCTTAAAGGGGTAAAATTTTCTACCAGATACTATAGGAAGACACACACTCTCTGTATGACTGAGCTCCTCTCCTTTCTTCTAAGGGCCCTGGACCTTCTGAAAATGAGATAAATGCCTGTGAATGATAGCAGTTCATGCCAGGGGGAACGGTTTGTTTAATGGCAGCGCTTACTTCGTATCTAAGTAGTGTTTGCATTTTGTCTTTCTGTTCCAGTGAATCTGAGGTTTTATGAAGAAGTTTCACAGGCGTATTCCTTCCTGCTAACACACTGTAACAGCTAGTGTGATATTGATTATTTCCTTCCTTCCCTTCCTTTTTTCCCTTTTCCTTTCCTCTTTTCCTTCCTTCCATCTCTTCTTGAGCATCCAGAGGAAGAGCAGGACTGCAGCCTCACAGCCAGCCCCACCAGTCCCTCTTCCTCCTCCATCTCCTGCTTTCCTGGGCCTTTGTTCTCCCTCCACAGCAGAGAAGGGTAGAAAAGCAGCTTACGGCATAGTTTAACTATGTTGAATTTTTCTGTTAACTAATACAACATGTTGAAAGCTTTGACTCTGTATAAGCAGATTCATTCAGAGGAAAAGAGATGTTAGGGAAAACAATTGCGAAAGATAAAGGAGTCACTTGAAAGTGATCTGGCCACTCTGTGCTGTGGCTGTCTCCAAGCAAAGGAGGGTCTTTCCGGGTCTGGAGAAAGTTAGCAAAGTGTAGTGCTGCATTGCAGGAGGTGGATGCAGAACCACATATGTTCATATCTGCTCTTGACAGATTATTGACCTGAACGGCAGAATTCACATGTGGATTGGAATCATCACTAAGACACAATGATTTAAGAGACCCCAGATTGATTTAAGAGGGCCTCTGATGAAAGAGCTCACATTCTAACTTCAGCTGCAAATCCAGAAGCTCTGTTAAATACATGTGGGGTTATGTTTTAGAGACCATCCACGAATTCAGCTCCCAGAGGTTCATGAGCCTTTTTGTTGGAGCTGGCCGAATAAAACCTGGAGAATTGGAAAGAATTTACACAACTTCATCTTTAAACATTGTGGTTCAGCCAAATCCCTTCACCAAGTGAAATGGTGAAGCCTCAAAGTTGCACAGCTTGGTTACATATGCAGCAAAGATGCCATCTCTGCCCCAGGGAGCTTATGGTCTAGGCTGACATTCAGAGCCCCTCATCTGTCTGCATTGCAGAGTACTTACTCATGGATAAATATGAATGACAACATTAATTTACCACCCAGGGGTTGGGAAGACAGATCTGATAGTGCTTGTGGGGGGGTGGCCCTCTGTATTACAGAAAGCATAATGTCAAATGAGGGAAACAAGCTAAGCACATCAACACCTACCACAGAGCCTCTATTTACTGGAGCTCCAGAGAGGTGGGGGGTTCATTAGGGCAACTAATACTAGTGGGGCTATGATGTGGTATTGATCAGCCTATCAAATTTTGGTGGTGTCTGTAGAAATGCTAGGGGAAATTAAGAAACTGCAAAGGAAGAGAGTTCAATGATAAGGGGATTTAGTGCATCCCCATGTTGGTGGGACAATTGCTTTAAGAGAATGAGCTGGGGATGTTATGCATTGTCAGACCCCATGAGTAGCTGTTACTCAGTGCAGCAGAACCCACGTGTTTAGCTGTGGGCAGTTCTCATGCCAGACCCAGCTCCTACATTGCATGAAGTGGAGACACATGCTCTAGTGGGAGGATCAGAACAGGAGCCAAAAGTGAGAAGGAGGATGCAGAGGAGCTGGCATTCACTTCGCAGTCTGAGATGAACTGAAATGGGGGTGCTGATTTGAGAGGTACCCCAATACTAAATGTGGCAAACGTGACATCAGCCTTTAGGAAAGGTTCCAGGTAGATTTCATGAAGTTCCATAAAAATCAATGGAAATTAATATGCTTAAGAATGTAATGAGCCATGTGGCTCTTGTAGAGAGAAAGTCCTACAAATTGAACAGAGTTCTTTAAAAAGGCAGTAAGCACATGCAGGAAGGTAATCTAGCAGACCTAAGCCACTTGAATTTCCAAAAGAGCATTTATTAAAGGCTAACTAATGAAAAGAAACTCTCTTAGGGCAATAGGGAAGCTCCTCTCATAGATTAATAGCAAGTTAAAGGAATCGGGGAAAAAGAATAGGCTCAAATAGTCATCTTTCACAATAGAGGGAGGTTACCCGCAGTGTCCTTTGAGAATCCTTCTGGGACCATGGTTCAGGGTATTCAGAAATGATCCTCCAGAAAAAGGCATGAACAGGGAGGTGATAAAATACAGATGATACAGCACTGATCTGGGTAGTCAAACCCAAAACTAAAGGGAAAGGCTTGCAACACAACTACAAACAACTAGCTATAAAACAGGAAATCGAATGTTGCGAAAGTAATATATATGAAACAAAGCCAGTCCTGACCAGATAGACCCAATGCCAAGCTGTAAATGGCTTAGGACCATCCCAGATAGTCAGATGTGGTAGCTACCTGAAAACTACAGTGGCAGTCAGCGAAAAACAGGACTATTGTATGGATCACTGCATGGGGGATCTGCAGCCTATCCTTTGAGGGAAACAGTCAGACAACTCAGTTGCAAAGAAGGAATTGAAGGGCAGGAGATGCTGTACAAAACAGACACATTTTTCCTTTCCAGAGGTCTTCTTTACTGGATTTTGGGCTCCCAGCTGCTCTTGGATCTGAATCAGTTGAGCATATGCAGCAGGGCTGTAGAAATAGTTATTTCTGACCACTTATCCCCTTATGGAGTGAGCATTGCTGTCCTTGCTGTACAGCATGAGAACCAAGGAATATGATGAGATTTGACCAAGACCTTGAAGGGAGGAAGGGATGCAGTGGAGTAGGAATGCTGCAGTCTGTGTCTCCCAGTTTTGCACCCAGAGCACTGGATTTCTTTACCCAATTGCTCTTCAGCTCTTCCTCTTTATGGCCAGAGACTGTGGGAATAGCTTGGTAGAAGAGCTAACTCAGCTGCAAGATGCCAGCTGGGAAGGAGCTTTGATATCATCAGTGGTTTCCAGTCCTGCGAACTGATGCATAGTTCTGAGAGATCTGGAGGGAGAGACGTGTTTTCTGCTCTGTGTCCAGAAGTCCTGTGAACTGTACCCTGGCTGTGTGGCTTAGAGAGGAGAAAGTGGTACTTCTAATATATATATATATATATATGTATAAACCCCACTGATTTCCACTGCTATGACATCTGCTTTCGTCAGGTTAGAAGTGTCATCTTCTGGGACTTTTATCTAAGTAAGAGTCCTATCCACATCTAGTGCTAGTAATGTGTGGGATTGTTGTGCAAAGGGTGGTCTCTGGGTTTAGGCGATGCTGGCAGCTGCCTGCAACACACTTTGGCTGCCGCATTCTTTGCCTTCACTTACTGAAGGAGCTGCACTGTGTTTATTGTAGGACTGATGTTGATCCCAGCCTAATCCCTTACTCCTCCCCTTCCTGCAGCAGCAGAAGCAGCCAGCCCTGCCCTGTCCTCCAAAGCACATCCACCCCAGCTCAACTCTTTTCACCAGTGGAAAAGTCAGGTTTAGCTTCAGCCCCGGATCCATGGGGCAGGAACATGCACTTTGGTCTATACCTCCATGTAGCCTTGAGCTCCTCTGTTACAACCAGGAGGACTGCTGCTGCAAAGTGGACAAGCTGCAGCATTGTGTAGCTCAATGTGGGCTACCCACTGACGCTCTCCTTCTCAGGCTTCCTCTGCATCCCAGGCCGTTGCAGCTACACAGGGCCTTAAGCATCCTGGTCTAGTGGAAGGTGTCCCTGCTTGTGGCAGGGGCTTGGAACTAGATGATCTTCAGGTCCTTTCCAACCCAAACCATTCTATGATTCTACGAGCTGCAATCTCAGTCGCAGCACAGCCAAATGGGGAACAGGGAGGTAATAGCAATTCAAATGGAGGGCCTCCTGTAGAAACTGTATGGCCAGGAGCCCATGAGGCACTCCAGGCACTGTAAATACCTCCTGCAATACTGGGTCACTGCCCAGTGAAGGTGTAGCTCACGTAACTACAGGTCATGTTAATGAAAATGCTCAAGCATCCAAGACCTCCCACTTCATCATCGGGTTAGTAAAAAAAAGTGCAGTGCAGGGGAATGCTGTGAGCTGTCTGACGTGTCTGCAAACCAGGCCACTTCTTGAAGGGCTGTAATCGCACCTCTGGACAGCTGAAGAATGAAGCCTACTGCATCCAACTTGCCTACCTGAAGTGGAGCAGTGGGAAGAGGCGCACCTCTCCCAAAACTTGTCTGGGCAACATGAGACAGACGTTTTTCTCATGATGTCATTGTCCTGGAAACGTTTGAAAGCACATTGCAAAGGAGGAAGCCTCGTGGGTCTGAACTCCCCATGAGCCTCCCCAAATAGGCCAAGCTTTGATGAAACCCAACTCATTATCAAAAGCGGAGAAAAACATGTTGGACGTTGTTTACCACTGAGATCACCCTGGTGGTTCTTCCAGCTGCCTGAGGATATTGGTGAAGACAGAAGGAGGGAGAGATGGAAAGAGAGAAAATGTCTGTTTTGAAGTTTCCATCCTCAAGGTGACATGTTTTCTTTCAACTTATCTGCTCTATAAAAACCCTCTTGAGAACACATCTACCCATGGTTTCTTCATCTTGGGTTCTGGGTGAGATCCATAGTCTGAAGTTGCTTCTGGGGAACTTTGTTTACCTTTGAATCTTTTTTATGACTTTGCTTTCCCTGTTTGTCTTGGCTTTGGAGTGGATAACACTGACTAGAATAAAATGAATATGATGACTCCCCTACAATTAGGGACAAATTCAAGTTTCAGCTTTCTTGACATTATGGTTCAGGCCCAGGAGTCTGGGCTCTGTACTGCTAGCAGTTGCCACATTCTCATGTTGAAACTCTGGAGGATTTCACAATCTATGGAGCCCATCACAACTGGGAATGAAAGGTTATTTCCTGTTGTATACACTAGAAATTATGAGGAATGCAAGCAAAATCCTGCTAGAGGTCTCTAGTCATCCTGTAGTTAGCATCTTCTGTTGTCTTCAAGTTGGGTAAAAAACAAGAACATGACGAGACTTTTCCAATTCTTTTGTCAATGGTTCTCTGAACCACAAGGTGACTAAGAAAGGGCCAGGCCATGGCCCTGTGCTCTAAGCAAATCCACTGACACCAATGGATTTACTGAGCACATTCTATGTCTGAAATCAGTTTCTGTATTCAAACCTCCTTTAGGGTGGGGGCTTCCAGACTGACCTGTACTCCACCAAAGTTCAAGCTTTATCCAACAGGGACCTGAGGGTGAGCACTTGAAGAGTCAGAGGATGGAAAACCTGATGAGGGCTCAAAATGTGATGCTTAAATTATGTAAAAAGCAAAAGGTTTCTTTGGGAGTGGTTGTACTAAGACTTACCTAATTGAGAGGCAATGAAAGCTGAGGGTTGACTTGCATTTTGATTCTCGTTTCTCTTCCCCATTCAGGATTAAAACCAGACAAATTTGGTTCTAGTTATTCCTCAGCAGGCTTGAAAGGGTTGACCACCCAAATTCCTGTTCCCAGAATGTGTCTCCACTATCAGGAGACATATTAACAAGATTCAGGAGTGAAATTTTCATACTTTCTGGGGTGAATACACTTGTTTGCATTAAGGGAGGTGCTTAACCAAGTGACTAAGTGGTTGCCAACCCCAACTTCAATTGATGGGCTGACATCCAACCAGCTGGGTTGCTGAAATGGGTAGTACCAAACTTTTAGCCTTTTGCTGGGCTCATGGAGGTCTCGCAACACCTCTCTGATGAGAAGAATCTGGTGACACATGGACCTTGCTGCTTTGGATGTTCATTTCACACATGCTCGATGACTACAGAAGCTCATTGAAGAACATTTAGTTTAAAACTAACCCAAGAAAAGTTACAATCATGAAATCATTAAATATCTCAAGTTGGAAGGGACCCATAAAGATTAACTCCAACTCTCTGCTCCTTGGAGGACTACCAAACACTAAACTATATGACTAAGAGTACCATCCAGATTCTCCTTGAACTCTGACAGGCAATGGCTTAGCTATGTATCTATGTTTTGATGGATGTGCTCCTTACACTTTAGGATTCATCAATAATGCCACACAACCAACGTGTTTCCTGGGATCTAAGCAGCATGTGCCTCTTTCCATCAGGGGCTTGCTAGGGAATCTACAGACTCTTTTCACTCTCTCTCTTTCTGTATACTTGTTTTTCTCCTCTAGATTTTGGGACCCCTGAACTACTTCCTTTTAGAATTGTGTGTAGTTTATTTTACTTCAATTTGCATTAGTTATTACTCAATGATCAATAGCACAGAAAGATTTGGGAGTTCTTTTGTGCTCAGTTCTGTATAGACACGCTGGAAGAACTCATGGTCTAAGTGGGTAACATTCAGAAAAGATACTGGATTTTTGCTGATTAGGAAACCCTATTATTAGGAAAAGAGGTGTTTCAACATGCTGATCCATGGACAAAAGAATACAAAGAGAGATACTAAAAAACCCAACTTTTTGCACCAAAAAAAGCTACCTGAATTATTTTAATTTAGTTTCTTAAGACAAAAAGGGATCAAACAGGAAAATCTTTGTAGCTTTTCTGCTTTGCAATAACTACAGTGTGTTTGCTTACAGGGCAGAATGTGGCTTGATAGCCAATATGGTTCTTATATGCATCAATACAACCTGAAAGGGATTTTTCCTTCACTTTCCCTTTCTCTTTTTCTTTCCCTTTTCCTTTCTCTTTCTTCTCCTTCCCCTGCCCCCAGCATTTTTACAAAAGGAGTTAACTTAATTTCAGGAGCTTGTGTGGTTTTCATTAGGATCGCAGTCTTTTGAAATGTCATAAGAGTGCCCAGCAGAAACTGAAATTAATGCAAAGGGGGTTGATTCAGATCACCCTTTTCACCCTGCGATCTTCATCCTCTGCACCTTGTTATCTTGCTCCAGCTAAATTGCTTTTGGGTTGGAAAGCGGGGGACCGACATTTTAGGGATGAAGGGAAAGAAAGAGAGAAAGGAAATGGAATGAAAGGGAGATGTAAACCAGTTTTCTTCAGTTTTCATTTGCTTTCTGACCCAGCATGATGAATATTTAGTGCTGTGACAAGTATATAACCACTTCACTGATCTTTGAGGAAGAATATTCTGGATGAGGACTTTCCAGGTAATAAGGGTACAGCACACAGGAGTAGAAACGTGGTTATGCAGCTTAGGGCATGTAGCAAGGACATAACCTGACAGTATGAATGTGGCTGGAATGAGACTTCCCTGAGCAAAGCCTTTCAGCAGTTCATCTAAGCTAACTACAATTTGCTTCCCCAGTTTGGCTGGGAATTAGGTACCTGATGTGATGAGTGTAACTGGTCTGGTGAGGGTGTTTATGTGAGCAATGTGCATAGATGCACACATACACGCATCTCCTCTTCAGCTGTTGTCTGAGCTGTCACAGAGCTGTTCCTTTTGAAAAAGAAGGGCGTTGCTCTTGGGCATGCCATTTTCCCTGATTTCCCTAGTCACATCCCTGCTCTGACTGGGAAAACAGGGGTCCATACCTAAGGGGCTGCAAATGCCTCCTAAAACATAGAACATACAGTGCACCAGGCATGTGAATGGGGGTGGATGAGTTTCAAGCTTATTTCTTTCTCCTTTCCACCTTAGGAAATTGCAGAGGTCTTTCCCAAAAATTAGTGAGGGTGAAGTGCCATTCTGCTGATATTCTTTAACAACACTTCTTTTCTTGCTTGAGTTTGTAACCAGAGACTACTCACAAACCCACCCTTGTCTTGGCTTGGCTGCAAACACTGCTGAGAATTTGCTTCCAAGGAATGTCTTTTTCCAAAAAAATATCCAGCAGGAGATTCAGCAGCCTCCCTAATAGCATTTAGGACCTCATTTGCAGCTTTTTGCATATCCCTGATCTGTATTGCACCCTTACTAGGCAGTGCACAACCATCTGCTCAAACAGGGGTACTAGACATGGGGTAACATCATCTAATGCAACGTGGGCCCTGTATTGCTGGCTGGTCAATGCTGTCAACTGGAAATGAAGGATGCTCAGTTCCTTCCAAACTGGGCATGACTTGAGTTCAATCCACGTGTGGTGGAAGATGCTACTTGTCCTTCCACCTCCCTCTATACACATACACACATAACTTTAGCTTAGTGGCAACTGGGAAATCTTTTTGCTCAAGAGTGGAGAAAAACACAACTGATGGTTGGTGCTCAGAATGATAGAAGCAGCTTCCTGCCTCTCCTCACTTGTTACATTTGTGGAATATCTTGGAAGTCAACATGTCAGAAAAATCCTCAACTGAGTAAATATGAGCAGTTCTGCCCATGGCCATGTGTTATAAACTCAGTCTTATGTGTCTCCCCAACACCATCACCCAAGGCAGAGCAGCCAGAGCTAAGACGGGAATACAAAAGGAAGGTCTACCAACAAAGCAGCTTAGTGCTACTGGCCACTGCGGCAGTACAAGTATCTTTTTTGAAAAGTGTGTCCTTCAGCTTCTTTTTGTCCTTTGCTTTATTCACCTTCATGATTTTACCTTTTAAAATCTGAAAAATTAATTTTGCAGATTTTGAGCAGATAGTTGGTTTGCTCATTCTTTAATTAAGTATTGGCCAAAGGTTCCCCTCTGATGTCCCCAGAAACCAAATTCCCATCCACGAAGCAAAACCAACAGAGTAAGATCACACCCACCTTCATATTGCACCTTCACCTCTGGGTCCATTCTCGAAGTCCTCTTTGCAGTTGTCGGCTTGAGATTGATGGTTATGATGACAGGCTCTGTGAAATTGAGACCTAATCCCCAGGTACTAAGTCAGACTCACAACCAGAAGGCTATGCCTTGCTCTTTCCTTTTGCACCTTGGAACCTAGTTTTGATATTGATATAATTTTCTGTTCTTAGCCCTAGAGCCATCTAACCCAATTACAAGGAGCAATAGGGGGCTGATATTTCTATGTAAGCAGGAGAAATAAGAAAGGAAAACCTCCAGGAATACACTCCCAAGAAGAGATGACATCTTAAAGCCAGCTCTTGCCTCCACTGAAGTCGGAGGGAAGCTTTGATGATCCCAATCTTTCACACATGTGATCAAGGCAGATTGGTCTCCAACTGGGCAGGTGTGATGGCTTAGAGAAATACAGGGTTTGTCTGCATTTATACCCAAAGCTGATGGTCGTTGGCATGATTTTACCGCTCTTGTGAATAGTGTTTGGGTAACAGGACCAGGAACATGTGTTTGCACATGGAGAGAGTGCTGTCTCTATATAAATGAGTGCTGAACATGGCAGTGGCATGGCCACGTTGGCCTGGGGCCATCATTGCAGAGACACTGCTCTGCTTCTCTGTCCTGGTCCCATGCCGCATTGTGCATGCGTGCACCATGCCAGGGACTGGGGCAGGTTGGAGGTCTCTGTCCCGGTCTGTTGCACGCGAAAGCCACAGCCTTGGATGCCTCTTCTCTCAACTGGCTGAATTTCAGAGACCAATTTGCACCCTTAATAGAAACTTGCTTCACTGAGGACTGGGTCTGGCCTCAGAAGGATACTCAAGCTGCCTGTTTTCATGTTCCAGGGTTACAGATCCAGCCATTTCCACTGTGGAAAAAGTTACTTGAGATGGTGTGCTGTTCCTTCCAAACTATGTTAGTCATGGGGAGCAGGCAGCATGCTACCCTGAGATCCCAGAGCCTGTTAAGGCAGAGAAAGAACAAAGTAGTCCTTCTCTGCAGACCATACAAAGAAACATTTACTCAAGATTTGCCTTCAATGCAGCGAAGGCACTAAAAAAGAGAGAGGTGAAGGGAGGGCATCAAATACAGGGAACAGGCCAAATGAGAAGACAAAAGAGGGGAAATGAGACTCTTAAAACCGACTTCCATCTTCTGTCCAAAGGCTTAAGGCCTCTCTGACAGGGCATTCTCCTCGGGTGGTCATGGTCCCTCAGTTCTTCAGGCCTCTAAATAACAACTCATTTGGCCTTTCCAATTACAGCTTGTTGTAGTTACAAGTTACCTGTGATGAGTTGCCACATACCTTTTCTTTGCAGTCTCCTGATGCTTTGTAAATCTTCAGGTTGGGTGAACAATACGCGCTTCAGGAAAGAGATTTAGGAATCTGAGATAGAGGACAAGACACCCAGCTACAGAAGCTGTTAGCTGTTATCTACAGAAGAGTTTTTCTTTTATTAGAGATTGGAGAAATCCATGCTGACAACGAGATGCTGTGATATAGCGACCTCTACCCTGCGTGAAAGAGATGCAGGGAAGAGGCTGTGAAAAGCCAGTTAATATGGAGAGCAGAGAAGGATGGATGGATGGAGGATAACAGTGCTAAGGCGGCTGCTACCTGGCATGACAGAGAGAGCTTAAACAGAAGCATAGAATCGTAGAATCGTAGAATCATTTAGGTTGGAAAAGACCACTGAGATCATCGACTCCAACTGTTAAGCCAGCACTGCCAAGACCACCACTAAATCATGTCCCTAGCTCTGCATTTACATTTACAGCTTGCTCCTTGGTGCATTAAAATGAAACCAACCTAATACCTAACAATCACGACTAAAATACTGGGGAAAAACCCCATCACATGATGGGTTTATCATTCATTTTATGATGGACATATGGATTTTATCTTATCATTTATCATTCATTTGTCCATACTCATTCCTGCAAACCACTTCAGGGCTAATAACCTCTCCACCGGCTGCAGCCATCTCTGGACCACCACACAGGAGACCCTGGTCAGTGCTGTGACACCAGCCAGCTTCATGCCTGTGAGGCCAGGAGCAACTCCATTCAGCCAACAGCTGTGGCCTGGGGAGTTTGGGATGCACCAGTGGTTTTGATTATGTTTGAACTTCCTCTTCCACAATTGACAATGCCATAGTCTGGAAATGTTTCTTCCTAGCGGTGCACCAGGCAAAAAAAAAGACAAATAAACTATTTTTGTGGTTTGTTTTAGTTGCTGCTGGCATCTTAGGGGTCCTGAAGCAGGGGGCACAGGGCACAATAGGGAAGAGAACAGACCAGCTTTCAAGGACCCACTGACCTTTCAGACCTTCACCAAAACCTCGCTGGTTACAAACCAGCTGTGGAATCAGGATCTCCTTTTGACGTCACTGCTGAGAAGTCCTAATTAGATAATTTCCCAAACCATGAAGGTCTCAAGTGCCTCAGCTTCACCTTTAGCCCTGGACCAACTCACCCAATTTAATGGTTAAAGGTTCAGGTCTGTGTCGGGTCAAAGACACCTATTGTTTCAAATGGGATTTTGCTGTTTGATACTATTTCAGGACACCTCCTTCCCCCTGTGCTTCCAGTGCTCCAGCATTCAGCCCAGATGCTTTAAGGAGAATGGCAGCAGTCCTGAACTGTATCTCACCTTAACTATCCAAGCAGCCTTCATCTCCTAAGCAGCCCTGAGTACAATCCAGATCTCCAAAAGGCATTTGGAAATGCTACGGTGTATGTATATGCCATTGCAAGGAAGCTGATAATAGCAAATAATAAAAGCAATAAGCCTGTCTCTTGTCACAGAGTCTAGTGCTGGGCTTTAGAAACGGTACCTGTTCAACTATAAACTTCCAGATGCACTTAATGCATCACTAGCAGCATGCTGAGACTCTCACAGGCTTCTGAAATGGATGGAAAATGCAGCTATGTCTCTTGAGACACAGAAGTTTATGGCATGAAGGAAAGAAGGATACCAATATAAATCAGAGTACAAGGATTAGGCTTCTTGTGAAACAAACATGTAAAAGCATTAAAGGAAACAAGGATTTCCTTTTCCTTCCACTCTATTTTGAATATTTTAATAGATAAAGTCCAACCTTATCAATTTAATTTTAATTCATTAATATTAATTCTATTAAATAACTATTTTTACTTTGCCCCCAAAACAATGCAGAACAAGGCCCCTGTTTTTAATACGTTGCTATGGTTACAATAGTGGTATGAGACGTCTAGTGTATGCCTGCTATGATAAATTCATTTAAACCCAAGCCTAGCAAGCCACAAGACAAAGAGGAAAGGTAAACCCATTGTGATAATGAAGAAAAGCCTGGGTCTTCAAGGGGCACGGGAGTAGAAAGAGAACTATGTGATGGCACCACCACCGTGTTTATTTGGGGATTTTCTTTCCAGTGAAAATGAGAAGGGCCTGCCAGACCTCTGTGCTGCAGGTTAAACATACTTCTGGTGTTTATTCTTGTCTGCATTCCACTCATTTTTTTTCCTGTACGCCCTTAAATATCATTTGAAGCTTATTACAGTCACTCTAAGAAAGGCCACGTGGTAGGTTTGGCCTGATTTTTCCTGTTCCCCCAAATGATGGTATTTTGTGGTTGACCTGCCTCCTGTGAACCTTTGCTTCATATTGCCTGGCTGAGTTCTTGCAGATAGACAATTTACTTCTTTTTTAACATGACATTCATTCCCCTTGTGCAGGAATGGATAAAGGGCATGAGGCACTGTTATATTGCTATAAACTCTGCTTAATGATTTTCCTCTGGCTACTGATCATATAAAATCTGAGTCAGCATCTATGTTTTAGCAGACTTCTAAATTTTAGCTATGGAAGCAGAAATGTTGCCTTTAAAGTGAACCCTCTACAAAGGTCCCTGAGTGCCCTGGGCTCCCCTAAGGGAGCATAAAGGGCATAAAAAGAAAGCCTCAACATCACTGGGTGGAGAGATACCTGAATCTGTTCCCCACGGCATGGTACTTTAGAACTTGCTCTGCCACCCGCGGCTCTGCAATGTGCTGAAGAGCAGGAGAGCCCCAGGCTCCAGCAGACGCACTGTGGACCTGCTTGGGCTTGCTGGTTTGGCATGGGACCCCCAGTCTCATCTCAACATGAGCAAAACTGGGTATTGCAGCCCAGGAGTAATGGGCTGAGTCTCTCCTGCCACAGGAAAGGGAAGAAGAGAGACAGAGCTGATTTCTACAGGTTCCTGGGAAGCAGCAACCACTCCACATAAGCCAGCCCCTAACCGTCATCTGCACTAGCCTGACCCAGCTGTGAAAGGCAGCTTCCCTTTTTGCCTGCACTTACAGGTCTGGTGGTCCAATTTAATCCTCAAAGAGCTTTTAAAATACAGCCTTTTAAACCAAAAGGGGCACTGGAGAGGATCAGGTACTAAGTGAGTGAGATGGTGGGAAAGACCAGCCGCAGCTATGCAGAAACCTCCATGTGAGGTTGCAGCACAATACTGTTGCTGCATCATCTGCTTATCCAAAGACAGAGGAGGGTGCACGGCAGCTCTTCACCAGGAGCCCTCGAGGTAGCAATTTTCAAGAAAGCCTGAGTAAGCACATGGATTTTTGAAGCACTTAGGGAAAAACTGTCTGGAAAACAGTGAATTCGAGCTTTAATCACGGTGGTGTGATTCCCTCATTATAGCTGGCGGGGTTTGTGTGGGAGGAAATCTCTTCAGTTGACTCTGTCTACCTGAAACTTAAAGAAATACAGGAATAAATGGACACAGACATAGCTACAACGCAAAAAACCCAGTGTTTGTATGTCTGTGTGTATATATACACACATGTATACGTGTTCTGATTCGCATTACTCTCACTTTTCTTCTGAGAAGACACTCTTCTCTTCCAGGCCTCAACTGTAAATTTCCTAAGGCATTGACTTAATCTTCCCTCGATCTGTCCTCATCACTGGGATCACTGGGACAGAGGCCTGGAAGCAAAGCATCTAGGACCTCACAGCCGAAGCAAAACAATGGCCCCTTTCCCCAGCCTCCTAATAAGTTCAAGAAGCTATGTGAAAACAAACAAAAGTGGTGGCCTGGTCACATAGCTGAGTGCTCCAGCTCCAACTCCTGCACTGAACCGTGCTGCCAGGGCTGGTGATCCCTTTGCCAACCCAAGGGATGCGATGGATACAGTGGAACCCATGGGGTCTGGCAGCGAAAACCACCTGCATTGTGACATACATGGTATAGAGGAGCGGTGGCACAGCCCATGCGCACTTCTGGGCCATCACTGAGGTCTCCAGAAGTGCTGAAACACATCCTTGAGGAAGGATGGTGTTGTCTGGAGACACAATGAACTTTCCAGAACAATTCTTTGCTTTGTTTTTCCATGAAGTTTGCCTGGTTTACAGCTCTCTGATGTTATTTAGACATAAGGACTCAAATGAGTAGCTTGTACATAGCAAACCAGAAGAGCAGTATTACTGCACTGGATCGGTTTTTGAAGCATGCAGATGTTTCCTTACAATTGTGTAAGCCATCACAACACAGTTAAGTTAGAGTTACTTCAGCTGGTGATCCCATCAGTATTATATGCCTTGGATTCCTCTGTGTGTGGTTTGGAGGAGAACTTATACCAGTGTGAAGAACAAAGTTTCAAGCAGACTTTGTGTGGTGCTTCCAGACCCTAAAGATCACAGATCTCACAAGAGGAGCTCGTTGCGCTCTGCTGTATCACCCGTGTGAGTAACACACCCAAGGAGATGGGGGGTCAGAGCCACCGCCTCAAACTTGAACATCTCTGCAGGGTTAGAAATGCAGCTCCCAATGCAAGTTAACGCGTCAAGGACACGGCACTGTGCTCTTTTTAGCAGAATTATGATTAAAGAGTCTTTGTTTGTTGTTTTGTTGGGGTTTTTTTAACACTCACTTTGAAAAAAACCCACATTTTTTGAGAAGCTGTCTTTCTCTGACACAATAGTGTTGATGTTCAAGGCCTTGCCCTGGCTGCTATGACCCACAATTAAATCAAAGCTTCAGTTTTAGCACCGTCCCACTACCCTTCAGTAGTCACATAGGAGACAGTGCCTAGTGACTGCAGAGCAGGTATGGAATATGAGCTTGTTGGGCTGCCCTGAATTTGGTGTCTGTGTGGAAACCAAAAGCCTCTCAGAAATCTTCCCTCATTTTAGAGTGCTGGGCACCCTTTAAAGAAATGAGTCCTAAGATGGCTGATGGGTCGGCCCATGTCCAGATAAAGAATTTGCTGGGTGGCCAAGCTGTGCCATACTGGGACTCTACAACCAGAAGCAGCCCCTTGCCCTCTTCCATGGTGGCAGTGGCACTGTCACTGCCACTGCAAGGGACTCCCACCCTCACCCTGACCTCCCTGAGCATCCCCGTGCTCAGCCAGGAGCACCCTGGCTCGGCTCCCGCCTGCGTGCGAGAGGCTTTGCCGCAGCAAACACTGCCTTGTGAGGCTGAGTTTAGGTTAAAAGAAGTCATTTTTGTGCCCGAAGGAATGAATCCCACATTGTTTTTTCACTTTCCTGCTGTGCTGCTATTTTTTTTCATCTCGTCCCTCGTTAAGCATCTCCCTGCTGCAGTGCGGGCAGCTCTTTACTCCCCAGTTTCCAGCTACGTGGTGTGCTTTATAGTTCTCAACTACTGCGTGAGGACTTCCAGATGAATTCTCAGAGTGAGTTGCTGCCTTCAAAAGCGCCTGCAAGATTAATTAATCTTTCCAGTAATCTCAGTAGGTGGGTTAACACCACTGCTGCTGCTGTGCAGAGGGCAAAAGCAAGTAGTCAGGGCTCCAAGTAGCTTGTCCAAAGGAGTGGAGGAAGTCGCAAAGCTCTGTTAGCAGGCCTGAAGTCTCACTTTCTCATTGGGTTGTGAAGACAAGGTTTTCTTGGACCAGGTTTTCTTGCAGCATCTCTTCTGAAGTGCCTCCAGACTGGCCTGTCTGAAAACGGGAGGGACATTTTCCTGGGGGTCTTCGTACTTAAGCTTTGTTTCTTCTTGATACTTGGCTATCACGCAACCTCAGCTTGCTGGGGACACCACTGGTTTGTTATTCATTAAAGGACTTAAATTAACTGAAAGGAAAAAAGAAAATTTCAGGCTCTTCCTTAAGAAGCTTATAATTTAATAGGTGAAATGTCAGGGAAAATCAATGCAAGTCTGTTTCCTCTCTGCTTCATTATGCACTTCATTAAACAGCTTTTATGTTCTGTTTATAGGTTGGTTGTGTGTTTCTTCTTCTTTTTTTGTTTTTTTTTTTTTTTTTAATTTTCATAAAAGAAACGTTTTTACATTTATGATGTAAAGCGAACTGGGCTGAGAACCAGCACTGCGAGCAACGCGCTTGGCTTAAGCAAGGAATCTGCGAGACCACAAACATCAAGATGTCCCTAGCAAGAGGCTCCATGGTGGGACACCGCGGAGGGGAGGTGGGTGGGGAAATCAAACACGTTCCAGGCAATTTGCTGATTGCAAATCTTCAGAGGTATAAAATGGCTCTAAATTGCTACGTCACCCCCTGCGGTCTTAAGAGAGGTCTGATGCCCAAACTGGAAAGAGAAAACCACGAGCGACTTGTTAATGTTCCTCTCTCACCCCTATGGTGAGGAGCAAGAGAACGCCTTTTCCAGTCCATAAACACTGCCTAGTTGACTGGAGGGATGTTCTCGCCCGGATGTGGCAAATTTTATAGCCGTGTGAATAAGAAACAGAGCACGCAAAGGAAAGTATTACAGTTTAGGGGGTGATAAAACTTAATGCCACCCTGCTCCATTCCCCTCCCGCCCCGTGCTTTCTCAAAATGTCCATTGGGAATCTTTGGCTTTGGTGAAGCTTAGGAAGCAAAGAGGACAGTAAAACAAAGCTCAGAGGCCAGTAGAGGTGTCATCCAGGACAATGTTTTTATTTTCCTTGAGCAATGGAAGATAATAGCTCATGGCTGGATCGTGAGTTTGAGAGTGAAGTTTTTCATATTCTTTATTTTTCCTTCTCTGTAATTTACCACAGGATTGCTCGTCAAAGTTATTTTGTTGCTGGATGTCTCAGTTTTTCCACATGTACTGTGGGGATAAAGCTTGGATCAAAGCTATGAAGGTTAATAACCATTATTTGTAAAGAGCTTTGCATCATCGTGCCCTGCAAAAGTGTCCAAGGAGAGACCTGATGTTGATAAAGGTGCTGTGGTATGCTGCTAAGCCACCTCCCACCCTGCAGAGCCAGCTTCTGCATTTGCATTGCTCTTCCCTTCACCGTCACACATTGCCATGAGTATCTTAAAGTAGTGGCAAAGTTTTCTACCACAGGAAGACAAGCAAAGGGATAACACTGTTCAGCCAGCTCTAGTTGCAGGAACTGGATGGTCATCCCTGCAGTAAATAGATTTCTAAGCAGAATACACTGGAAATTACTGAGGGCCATGGTAATTCTTGCAAGGGAAGTACTTCATTTGGATAGGTTGTTCTCTATTTAATCTGAGAGAATTCATCATCAGGAGCAAAGGTCTCTTGCTCAGGATTTGTAGAGAAAAGTCTCATGTCCAAGTACAGGGGGTTTCTTTCATGAATCAGGTAACTGTCCTGACTGCATATCAAAGCAGGGAGGTGCTGGTGGTCTGTGGCAGAGAGTGAAAACTAAGGACAGCATTGCTGTAGCAGCCAAGCAGAGAGGCAAGTTAGTGAGAGATAGAGGGTAAAAAATGGTGATTGGTGGTGATGATGTGATGGTGGTGATAGTGATGACTTAATGGGAAAACTTTCAATAGCAATAACCAGGATCATTATGGCATGACATGCCTTGAGGAGTGAGTCAACAAGGTACCAGGGAAAGATTCAGCAGAGGCACTACTAGGGAAAGAGGATGAAAAGGAAACTACAGAGAGGGTTGGGAAGACCTCTGCTAATGTAGAGAGAGTTGGGAAGATGGCATTTCTGTCATGTCACGCCATCAGGATGTTTTGTGTTGCTAGTAGCACTACTGAGGAATGCATCGTGTACAGCCTTCCCTCAAAACCTGTGCTTCCTTATAGCCCTCTGCTACTGGAGTCTGGAAACGTTTGGGATCAGCTTGCAAATTACATCTAAACCCAGCTCAGCTCAGAGAGCTCCAGGCAGATGTCTAACTAAGAGATCTCCAGACATGGAGAGAAAGGCAACCTCCCATTTCCCCAGAGCATTCACAGCCTGAAAAGAAAAAGCAAATAATGGGAAAAAGAATTCATGGATTTAAAGTCCAGAAGTAGAAATACACAAAACAAGTCTCTTCTGCATGGTTCTGGGAAGGTGCATCTGGTCTCCTCGCCACTAGCAAGTGGTGCTGGAAAGAGCCATGGGTTTGAATACAACAGCAGTCAAACAACTATGCTTCTTCTCAACGGGCGAAGTTTGGATCATCAGGGAGTATTGAGCATCTTTATGAGAGAGAGGAAGGTAGAAAAAAATGTACAAAAAGCACATATTAGACTATATTGTATAAAGTACCTAGTAATGGGTAATTACATGGATCTTCTGGGGATGGCCGCCAAAATACTGAGTCAGGTTGCATTAGTGTCATTTATCTATTTGGCTTTCATCACATTTTCAGTTTTGATTTTCTGTTAGAGAAAAGATTCAGACATGTTGATGAATGGAAAACATGAGAAAACTGTTCAGGATTAGTTAAACAAATGCAATGGAATAGGTCATTCTCTGGCTCCTGTCTCCTGGATTATACCCAGAGAAGTTCATCTCTGCCAGGGAAGAGATGGTTAAATTGGTGAGCACATAAAATGTTAATTGGAAATCCATGCTCTTGGTCAGCTAGGCAATTAGATGCAAATTAGTATTCTTCTTCAAGAACATTAAAAAAACATTAATTTCACTTTTTTGTTTCTTCTTTTAAAAAACAGAAGTACTACAGAATGGATCATTTTTATGTTGTTGCAAATTGCAACTGGAACTTTGATTCAAATCAGAAAATAATGGCTTTGTTTCAAAACTACTTCGTTTGATTCAACTCTAATTCTTTAAAACTAAAAGACTTTCCAAATGAGACAAAAAAAAAAATTAAACTATAAGTTTTTATTTTAAAACATTCTTTCTTTCTCACTGACTCTTCCTCTTCCTTCCCCTTGAACTGGGAGATTAAGAGTAGCTATGCTTTCTGATATCATTGAACAGAAAAAACCCACCCCCAAGCCCTGGAAGGACAACCTTGCCCTGGAGACTAAGGGGGAAAAGCTCATATTCTGTAAGATCCACTCATTTTCCATAGTTATTTCCTATTCTTAAGCTGCAAAACTTGAGTCTATCCCTCGTTGTTTCTGTGTTTTCTTAAATACCTACTAACAATCTTAGGCTGTAACACCTTCCCATGAGTGTTAGCTGTGCTATGATACCATCGCCCTGCAGTCAGGGGGTCCCATGGGCATTGCTCAGGACTGGTGGAGTGCAGAAACCATCCTTCCTACTGGAACCCATCCAAAAATCCAAACGCCTGGTTACATGATCTGACAGGCAAGGTACAGTCCAAATCTAAACAACTTCTCTAATGCCTGAAATGGCTTTGCTCATACACCCGAGAAATATGGAAACACTGGAAGGGAAGTTAATTGAATTTTCCCTTCTCCTTCCTTCATCCTCAAACCCCTATTGCATTTAAGGAGAAAAAAAAGGGAAAAAATCCCTTTTTAAAAATAACTATCAGAGCTGGAAATTAAGTTCACATGAAGTGAGTTAGGGATGAGAGCAAACTCCTGATTGAATTTACTTGGAGGAAAAAAAAGAAAGCACAGCTGAAGATGGGAGGCCAGTCTTGTGTGAGAGCATGGGCTGAGCAGAGGTGGGTGCTGAGCATCGGGGCAGCCCAGTATCATGCCACCATCACCCATAGCTGTTCCTGAATACCAGGGTGAGCCCCTATCTCCTCTTAAAGTAAAGAGAGGCCTGGCTTGCTGTGGGAAAAGGGTTTCCCCTGCTACAAGCTGCCTGCTTTGGCTGGCGTGAGAACCAGCTTCCTGCCTTTTGATAGCCAACACTAGCTAAGGCAGAGTTTCTGCCTAGTGTGCATTTCTTAGTGCTTTGTCACTATGATTGAAGTAATATTCTTTCCACTGCTTCTCCTGAGAGACTTTCCAGTGCTTGATACATCTGACTGTTGAAGTGTTGCCTTCAGCATCCCCTAATTATAGTTTGAAACTAAGCTATTTTTTTTCCACCCTGGCTTCTGCTGCTCTGCCGCTGGGATGATGTTTTCTGGAGTAATTCGCAAGCAAATGAGTTTCAGAAGGGCAATGAGTAGATAGAGGAGAGCGGCAGACCCAGCTTCTGCTCTGAACAAACACTTTCCAGCTTGGGATTTTCCTGTGTTCCCTTCAAAATACAAGCAGTGCCTCTGCTGCAGCATCTCACAGGCATTATGCTTTTGTCTTGAGTTATGAACAAGTATGAAGACTGGAGTGTTGCGTCTACATGTGTCTTGGACCACAATTGTATCTTTCTGACACCCCTGAAGTGCCTGTTTTCTGGTTGCCCTATTCCTCCTCCTGTATACACACTGCCTAGATGTAACCCCAGCCTCCATGCAGAGGTCAGACTCAACCTCCTGACATCCCTAAATCTGCTCTCCCCACAGTGTTTGAGAAGGGACCCAAGACCAACCAATGAATGGCTTGTTAAGACTGAAGGCAAGCAGCCATGTTTGGGATGTATCATAGAATCACAGAATGGTTTGCGTTGGAAAGGACCTTAAGATCATCCAGTTCCAACCCTCCTGCCATGGGCAGGGATGCCTCACACTAAACCATGTTGCCCAAGGCTCTGTCCAACCTGACCTTGAACACTGCCAGGGATGGAACATCTAACATTTTTTTGGGCAACCTGTTCCAGTGCCTCACCACCCTCACAGTAAAGAACTTCTTCCTTATATCCGGCCTGAACTTCCCCTGTTTCAGTTTGAACCCATCACCCCTTGCCCTATCACTATATCCCATAATAGAACAGATGTAGTCTCCAGTTTCCCCAGGGTGACTGGTGCATGCAGTTTTGTACGGGAATACTTGGAGACTGAATCTCCCTCAGGTGCTGTTGGTGAGAACCAGGCAGGAACCAAACATTTTAAACTGAGAGCATTTCCTGAAACCAGAATGTTTCAGGGCTTAAAAAATGGCCCTTGCTGTGGCAAAATATTCCTTCCAATACCCTTGTCTACCTTTTCCCTTTTGCTCTCCCCTTCAGAAATAGAGAAAAACAGATGAAGACTTTCAGTAAGCCTGGTGGCAAAGTGCCCATGTACTGTGGATTTAAATCCCTGCTTAACCATGGGGCAGTGACTCCATCTCTTCCAATGAATATTTCTTTAACATCTAACACCTTTGGCAGGAGAAACTGCTGGCAGGTTGGAAGTAGGGGCAATAGCCAAGTGCCCCAGGAATACGGCGAGGGGCCACATCCCTTTCTGTCCAAAGGAGGCCAAAAAGGGTCTGAAGGTTTGCCACAGTTGGGATTATGGGGCTGTCCTCCCTTGAACGTCTGCCTCTTCCTGACTGCCAGCCAGAAATGCCATCCTGGATGTGAGAAATGCTCTTTGTAAATCAGCCACTTCTGATGAAAACCTATTTTGCACCCCAAATTTCCAGCCAACCCTTCCGTAGCCATGTATCCATCACCAACCCTGGTGTTGGCTTCTCATTCTCTCTGCAACCAGACAAAAAGATTTGATTTGAGCAACAATCTGAATGGCTTAAAATAAGAACAAAAATCTAATTTTAAAGGGATTATGGTGAACCTCTTGTAAACTGTGTTCAATAAGAAGAGGACTTAGAACAGGGCCTGTAATGGGTCTGAGTGACTGTGCTGGGGAAACAGGTCATTTCCTGATGGTTAACAGCTAATTTTTCTAACAATTGAAATGCAGGGATCATGCATATAGGTTCCTAATGGACACTCGTGAAATGGCAAGAGGACTGATGAATACCAGGTGGCCAAACTTCACTTTCCTATTATTGAAGACTCCATTTAACTCAGCAGGCAGAGGGATCTCTGACCACCTGAATCTATATGGCAGTGTATGGGCTGTTTGTAGCTGTATATACTTTATACCCTACCTCCTGGGAAATAAAATCCATTGATAAATGGCGTCATTGCAATATCTCCATTAGAAACTGCACCATCAGTCCTGGAACTCATTCCATTAAGCATCCTGGAGTCACCAGAGACACCACTGTCTCTTAACTCTCTAATTGCTGGCCCATTTTGCTTTGCTGTGATGGTTCCCTGTGGAAGCAATAAACCAGGAACTCATGCTCCATGGGATCACCCCAGTGCTTGGAGGGATGGCTGCAAAACTCACCACTGTAGGACCAATAAGGGAAATAAATGTATTTGTACATCTTTTTATCAAACTGTCATCATTCTGTATGATGTTGATAGTCCTGTTTTACAGGAAAAATGTTGTTTTTGAGTTCTATGCACTGCAAACTGAACCAGGGGAAGATGAGTTTGGATATAAGGAAGAAGTTCTTTACTGTGAGGGTGGTGAGGCACTGGAGCAGGTTGCCCAAAAAAATGTTAGATGTTCCATCCCTGGCAGTGTTCAAGGTCAGGTTGGACAGAGCCTTGGGCAACATGGGCTAGTGTGAGGTGTCCCTGCCCACGGCGGGAGGGTTGGAACTGGGTGATCTTAAGGCCCTTTCCAACCCAAACCATTCTATGGTTCTATGATTCTATCTGTTACGGCATAGTTCACTATAATTAGTATTACTTGTAATACAAGTTGTTGGGGTTTTTTTCTGACAAAATATGCTTGTTTCTTGCAAAAAGAGACCTTTTTCCTATCACTTTGAAAAGTCCTATTTGTGTTAAGTTTTCCTAATGCTTTATATCAGACTTTTGTTTGAGAAAAAGTTTGGTAGATCCAACATAGTATTTTTCACTTAAAATATGGAATAAAAAACATTCTGAGCCTTCTGCTTACTGCTCTAGTAGTAGTGCCTAGCTCAGAAAGGATTTTGATTCTAAAGTTCAGAGTTCATGCAATGCTGTGGGTGTCTAGTCATTCATTGACCATTTATAACCATTTCCCACTTTTACTGGCCACCTCTAGCATTCAGATTTCACTTGCTTAGTGACAGTCTGGCTTTGAGTCCTGGAAGTGGATCGAAGAGACTTCTCATGAAAAGCTTGTGCCCTTCTCCTGGTGCCAAATGGTACCAGTGTCTCCCACTTGCCACATGGATCCCCATGGATTTCCAGGAGCATGTAAATACAGAATGATATGTAGCTTCTGAAAAGCCTTCTGAGATTCCTGCAGAGTGGAAAAACTGATTTTTTGGGACTAGGAATCTAAAGAGAAATTAATATCTGGTGCAAATTCATTGTACAAATTAGCTGACAAAGGTAAAAGATACTGTACAGTTCAATCACACTGTACTATATTATAAATTCAATGGGTGCTTATGCTGGCATTTAAATCCACAGTGGTTAAAAGCTTGGCTTCCCAGCCTCTTATGATGTTCCCAAATGAGCTGTGTTGCCTTAAGCAGCTAGAGAGCCACAGGCATTTTAGGACTCTTCCCCAAAACTCAGAGTTACAAGAAGTAACTGGGGAAAAGACAAGTTTCCCTTTTTAAAGCTGTGAAAAGACAAACATCTGTGGGAAGACAAGGGGAGACGGGAAAACTGGAATAGAGAGGGAAAACCAGTGAGATCCAAGGCAGATGTAGGAATGGGACACACACTGTGCTGCCCTCGAACAGCAGCAATCATCACAAAGCCCATCCTGCCTAGGAATTTGCTCCTCTGCCTTTCCCATATCCCTCCATTGGAATTGGTTCCTCATGTTATATAGCTGCCTGTTGGTCCTTCCTGCTCCTTCTGATATTGTACAGATCATAGACTAGCGGTTAACACTTAAGATTGGGAGCTGGTGGACTCTACAGCAATGTGACTGATATATTGTGTGGCTGTGAGCAAGTTACTTCACCTTTCTGCACCTTGGGTCCCTCATCTTCCCAGGATAACAGTACCAACTGGCCTGCCAGAGAGATTATGGGGCTTAACTAAAGTGTCTTTGAAAAGCTATGTCTGACGTCTCGGATGAGGAGCAAATTGGCACTAATGCATATTGCTCCTTGTGATGTAATGCAATTATTAAGAAAAGATGTTTGCAGGCTCTCAGAAGGGTTGTCCCAAGGAAAATCATCTGAAGAAAGGTCACCCACAGGCATACCAAAGGCAGAGTTAAGCTTTGTTTTTCAGTTTACCAGATTTGATGATGGGAGGAACATCTGGAGAATGGATTCCAAACAGAGCCAGGGCCCAAGCCAAATAATTCAGTGTAGTGTCTCTGGAACTGCAGTGGGCATTTCTTATCTTACGTAATGGGAGCCCAACCAAGACAGTTTTTGTCCTTTTATGCAGGAAGACACAAATTCAATCTAAGAACGGCTGTCAAGACCTTCATGTGCTTGAACTAAGGATAGATGTTCTAGTCCTCATATGTTACCAATGCTGGAAATCTCTGTTTCTCAAAGCTGGAAGCTAGGGTTCAGGGAAATAGAACTGGACTTAAAGATTAGAGTCTAATAACAAAATTTTCTCCATATGCAAGTGATGAAAGGAGCCAAGTACAGCTGCCTCACACCAGCCCTGCAATAACAGCCTCAGCTCCTCTAAACTGTCAGCAGTAAAAATATATTTGCTTTGAGCAACACCTTGGAGAATGGAGTGAAATGATTTTTTAGGGAAATAAAACCTATTTTGCAATATGTATTTATTGTACACACTACCTTCTACTAAGTGGTGTGGAGTAATACTAGTATCAGAGTGCTTTGCACTCTTACAGTGCTTTCCGCTAGGGGATCTCTGCATGCCTTAGTAAGCTTACCTCTGTTGCCCTGCAGCCCCACTTCTGCCCTCACTTTTCTGATGGGTTTTTTCACCCTTCCTTAATGCAGGACAATCCAGGAGCACACACAAGCCATGCAGATCACTTGCGATGACTGCTGATTTACCATTCAAAGGCTAAGAAGGAAACATTTCCCCCTCCTTTCGCAGGCATGTGCCCAAACCTGCGTCCCTGAGTGTGCCCAAACCCTGGGATTGCTGCCTCCATGGGTAGCAATTGCAAATCTGGGCACATTTGTATCACTGTTCTCTTTCCAGAGGTGCATAACCTTAACACAAGGGAGATGATAATGCAGAGAGCACATGATGATGCTGATTGGTGTTGTGGGACCAACACCTTTCCCACCACCCCATTACAGGGGTATGAAGAAAGTGGAAAACAAGCTGGTAAATGGCCACATTTAGATGGGTGTTGTACCTGCCTCCCTTTCCACAGATGACAAAGAGTGAGCTTTGCTGATATGGGGTCTTGCAAGCCTTCTGTACTGCATGGTGGATTCACTAAACCCAACAGGGTTTAGTCTTTAACAGAAGACTGCAGGAGTATATGTCTATGTGCATGTCTATAGGGATAGGAGATGCTGTATGTCACAGAGGGCACAGTGCATCCCGCTTGTGTATGACTATGCTCATGTGCTTTGCAAATGTTAGTAAGATAAAAGTGGTTTTAAAGTAATCAGAAATGCAAAGAGGACACACAGGCATACCTTGGCAGGGAAATGATCTAAGGTTCTAGCTCAGCAAGCTTGGATTTAATGACGAGTATATGCTTTGCTGAGCAGAGGTAGCTGCCCCTCCACCTCAGAGGCTGGCTAAACTACAGTGTGAAGTAGTACATGTCATTACTAGTCGGCTGTTTCCTGAACAGGTACTTTGTGAGCTGTAGTAGTTTGCTTTATATCTCCTTCACAGAACAGGAATGCCAGGTGCCCAGATCCCTCTCTGGACATGGTTCTGGTAATTGGGGCCCATACTGCATGACCTGTTGGCTTGAGACGCATACTAAATCCTAATTTACCACTGGTCTGGTGGGTACAGAGGTTTTACCTCTGTCTATCGTATACCTTGGCATCAAGAAGGCTTTCAGACACCCTTCCACATGAACAAAAAAGTATGACCAGGTTGAACACAGCACAAAACTGGTTAAAAAATCCCAGGATCATGAGTCAAGAACATGATGCAGTTGCACAACAAAAAATCCCTCACCAAACAAATTTTGCAATGTAGCAAAAAGAATGTTTTATGCAAGGTAATTACCCTGTTGTACTCTGCTTTTGTGGCCAGAGTACTAAGGAAGTCTTGGTAAGGCTTGCAGACATAAGGTCTCACCTTATTCTGCATCTTCCTAAATTCTGGGTTATATAAACTTAGCTATAAATTAGGCTCCTGACTCCGTTTGAATTTGGGTTCTTTGACAGAAGTAATGCAGTTTCTTTGTGCAGCATTAGCTGAGAGATACTCATGTGCTGTAAGCAGATGAGCTACTTAGATATGGTTTTTGATTTACACCCCTTTGGAAGACTTTCCAGTTTCAGATATTGCACTTCAGGAAATATGTAGTGAGGATAACCTAGAATAATGAGTTAGAAAACACAGCTGCTGGGAAAGAGTAAAGGAATTCCATGTGGTTCCTCCAGAGGAGAGAGAAAATGAGGGCGATGTGGGAGTCCTTCGGTATGTAAAGCTTCATCTGAAAAGGGCAATGATCTTTTATACTCCCTGATATTCTGGGCAGATGCAGAAATAACATAGAAACATAGAATGGTTTGGCTTGGAAAGGACCTTAAGATCATCTAGTTCCAACCCCCAACATGTTCAATTTGCAGCAAGCAGGCTGTTCACAGCTGAATGAAGCTAGCTAAGCACTTCCAGTTAAGCACTGGGAGAGGCTGCAGGGATGGGGCATCCCCTTCTTGAAGTGTTATGAGAATAAGTTGGATGCTGATTGATCAGGAATAGATTGGTTTAATCCTGGCTTAGATATAAGGGTTGGATTAGATGAACTCCTTGCTTTCAGCTCTGCATTGCCATGTTCTGTTTGACCCCTTAGTCAAAGGAGCTGGAAAGCCCCAAAGGCTGGGTTGGCAGAAGAAGGGAGCCCCTCCAGGCTATAGAGACCGCACTGATTTGTTGCCACTACAGCGTATTTTGCCTCCTCTCCCTGTCCCTTTTCCAATATTCTTTTCTAAGTGGCACACTAAGCAGCCAGTGTGGGTCTGTTTCCCAAGGCAGGACTCCCAGAGCAGCTTTCAAAGTCAGCCTGATGTATCAGCCCTTATTGAATATGTGCAAACGCACACATATAGCAACACACAGAGCTGGGAAACTGCTTCTTAGTAAGCAGTGACCAACATTTTCTATTATATGGGTCCTTCTTTGACAGCTTCAACTGTTTGGGCTTCAATTTTATGTACAGGGTGTTTGCCTCAAACCAAATTATTTACGGAAATTTCAGCCAAAATGACATAGTGTTTTTGAGAAGAAGCCTGGAAAAATACATTGTTTGCCTTGTTGTTTTTTCTTCCTTTTTCATTTTTTGCAACCTTTTCTTTGGAAAGCCCTAGAACCCCTGTGCTTTGGAAGTACAATCAGACACTTGGCAGAAGAGGTGGCTTTTGTGTTGGGGATGGGCCTTGTCTGTCCCTGTGAAAAACTACCCACATTTGGCCAAGTTATAAGACCTACAAAAACCACGTGGAGGGGATCTGTTACTTCTGTTGGCTTAACTCCTGGCACAGCAGCATGCAGTAAAAAGTTGCCGTCTTGGTGGCAAACCCTGTAGATGTCCATGGTATGACCACATTGGCATGCCTATGCGACCTCCTAGCTTACTTTAAAACACAGGAAATCAGGCATCCCCTGTGTGCAGTGAGCATTACCAAGGTTTTCCAATTTGATCACTGAAAAGTCAGGAAATACCTGGATTTGGTCTTCATGCGCAGTATTAGTTCCATCCTTTTGGGCAGAATAGGTTACATGCTCAAACCCTCTTTCCCACAGGTCTCCTACTGTTCTCCCTCAAAGAAAGAGGCTACCAGCGCCTGGACTCCTGCTGCATTTGTTGTAAGTGATGGCAAGAGGTAGGTGGGTGAAGGAGGATGAGCAATGGGAGGGCTGGGTTGTACCTGCCCGAGCTGAGCAGTACTGTGAGGAGCAGGGGTTTTGCCCTTGCAGATGCTAAGCCAGGCTGCCTACAGGGAGCTTCTCACAGAGGCCTCCTAATTGTAGGTTCTCACTTTCTGGGGACCCAACCTGGAACCTAGGGGTCTCAGCTGGGACTGAGGTTGACAGGAGCTCTGCTCTGAACGTCTGCGATGCTGGTTAATGACAAGCAAGAGGAAAAATCAAGACCTTTGCATCTCAATGACAGGACTCAGAACCAATGCCTACCACGGATCTTGCAGGCACACTGTTGACCATATGGTTATGTCTATACTGGCAAAGGTCCCGAGGCTGCCTTCAAGACTAGATTCAATTTTGTACGTTTGCAAGCATGGCCAGAGGGTCAGGCAGTGCACATGCTGAAGCCAGATGTAGTCTGAGAGACCATGCAGGCACTGCTTGAAGCAGCCATGGGGCCACAGAGGACACCACGGCTTTAGCTTCTCTGTAAACTGCATCCACGATTCTATAGACAGGGCTTAAGCTTTCAGTTCAACATTTGGAGAAGGAAGAAAATACCAACTTGCCTCCTGGGGCTGTGGCAAAAATAGATGAATTAATCTTTATGAGGCACTTTGATACTATTGTCATGAGTGCTATAGAAAAGCCCATGAGAAAACAAAATGATGTTGTTTTCAGAGCAGGGTTTGAATAGTGTGCAGTCTGTAAGGCTTGAGGTCACAAACTGAACAATGAAGAGAAAACAAAATCCTGAATAGCTGTTCCTGTAGAGAACAGTATCCGTCCTGAGCACAGAGTGAGGCAGCCATCCCATGCTAAAAACAAAGCCGCGTCCTCATGCCATGGAAGGCTGTGTCATGAATCATGCAAACACATGAGGGAGCCCTCCTAAAGGTGCACAGGTAGAAGTGGAGGACATAGCTTCCACCTACGTGCTTTTGCAACCTTTATTTCACAGCTTTTCACACATGAGCAGCCCTGCCTCCCCAGACATGTGCATGTATACATTCCTCACGCATCAAAGGTCAACGGCAATGTGGTTACTAGGCAAATTTTCCCCATTAAAACGTTACCAAAGGCAGATGTTTAGGGGCCTACAGGATTTACAGATTTGCTCTCCGAAGAGCATATTAGGGAAGATGACTGTTCTCCTGTTGGGTTGTATGCTGTGTTTTTGAAAGCCTCAGTGCCCACCCCAGATTAAAGCAGCATGTTGCTGGAATACTGGGCCTCCAATGAAGATGCCTTTCAACAACGTAAAACCACTAATGAGAAAACATAGACAGAAGGAGAGCCAGCCCCCGATGGCCGCGTTTCTCAGCTTTGAGTAGCTTCCAGGTGGCAGTGGCCTGATGGAAGAACAGGTCAGAGGAAGAAAAGTCTTTGCTCTCAGCGGCTCTGACATTTGTCTATAGTCGGGACACAAAAGAAGGAAAGAGAGCAAGTGAGAAAGAGATGGAGAGATCCTGCTTGGCCACATACCATACATGCAGATAGTGTATTGCATTTTTCCAGGCTAGGGAGACCTCCTCTTCCAAGTGTTCCAGTAATTAACCTCACTTTCTCGGCTGGTGTTAATTTGTTCCAAGTATTTGGGCTTTAGATCTAACCATGGGAATCTCATTCCCTGCAGAAGTCTTGCCAACTATTACTAGACATTTTACCACACACATGCAGGCCAAAAAAAGCAAGGCTAATTACACTGCTTTTTTGCCCACTGAAGTGTATTTGTTATAAATCCAGTGTCTCCTAATAAAGGAGAGGAGGGCGAGAAGGCAAAGCAGCATCTTTGTATGTCTGTCCATAGAAGCAGTGTCCTCTCATGTGTCCTCCCATAGGAGGAGGGGGCAGAAAGGAACATGGAGCTGTCATTCACTTTGGGGTATCCACAACGTAAATCCTCTGTGAGGCTTTCGGAGCCTAGGTGTGACGATCCACCACATGAAACCAGAGAAGAGTGGTGCTACCAGGATTTTTAGCTGTGAATAGCTGAGTTCAATTATTTGGTACCAAGGGGAGTTCTCTAAGTAAAAATTTAAATAGGAGGAATTATGTGAACCAGATGTCTATGTCCTAATACTTTCTTTCTCCCCCTTTTTGTGCTGTATGTGCTACCTGTTAAGGAAAGAGCGTGTATGGGAGGAAAAGCGTGTGTGTGAGAGTGTGTGTAGGGGCTCTCTCTGACAGCATGACAAGCAACAAAAAGTCATACATGACAACACCTACAGCAGAGGAAATAGGTTATGAAAATCCCTATGAATTTTCAAGTCCAAGTGCCTGCAGATTTTGGACCCATTCCACACTGAAGAGGTTTAAAAAGGGCCAGCAAGGTAAGAAGGGCTGGAGAGGCAGTCATAATGCCACAGTGTTGACGTTGGGGCTCTTTTATCAGGTTAAGTCCTTAATTTTACTGAAAGATTCTTTATTTTTTGCTGCTTGTTATTCATTTTCCAGCTTTCGAAATTAACAATAAATGTAATAATACCTCGTATGAACATAAACCCTTTTATCCCTAGACCTCAAAGCAGTTCATAATGGTGAGTCAGGATTATTATCCACAGTTTAAGACCATCTGCAAATAAGTTTCTCCAGGGTCTATCTCTAAATCTGATTTTGTAATCCTCTGCTTAGTGCATTTGAATTTATTTATTTTTTAAGTGGGTAACTGTAAGTTGCTCAGACAAGTTTGTCTCTGGAACTGAGTTTGCCGAGTCTCAAGCAGAAACTAAAGCAGACATCTTTAGTACGCGGGAAGGTTAGAAAGCAGTGAGCAAGCAGCAGGCAGCATTCACCTTTTTCCTACAAGAAATCCAAGCTTTCTAACTAATATGTCAGTGGGGGGGATGGAATGATTCATGAAAGAGTTCAAAATTTGGAAATTTGGTTCTGCTCCAAATCTAAGCAACCCTCCCCACGTTAAGGTCTCTACGGAAGAAAATTCTGCAGAAGAATATATTTGGGATTCATCGATTTTCGATTTCTCATTTTTCACCTGTTTTCTAATATAAACTATAGCATGAATTAGAAAAAAGCTCAGCAAAATGTTGTTTCAAATAAAGAAAAGTGGGATATTTCTGTTCCAAAATATTCAAATATCTTGTGTTTTTTTTATTGGCATTGTTGAAATTCCTTCCCTTCCCCCAGGTTTCTTCTTCATATAATAACAGAAGTATTGGCTTTATCTTGATGGAAGGGCATAGTATTGCAGAGTGCAATTTCATCAGCTTGCTTTGACCAGTGCCAGCTGACAGCTTTGCTCTTCTGTGATTTATATTAAAAGAAAGGCTGAGGTTACTCCCCTATGATCCTCATTCTCTGCACATTGAATTGCTCCCCAGAAGAAGGTCAAAACCAAGACTACTGTAAATTAGCACATCTCCATTGAAAACAGCGTCATACCAGCTGAGGGTTTGGCTCAATAGCTGCAGTTAAAGGAATGTATTCTTGCCTCCATAAAGGCTGAGATTGGCCTGGTCAGCTTGGTGAAGCAAAGCCTAAGGAGGGGTCAAAAATACACTATTTTTCTTCTTGGTACTCTTCTAAAATCAAGTGTGTTCTCATCTTTCCAGCTTATTTAGATGATAGAATCAACACAGTTGGAAAAGACCTTTAAGATCATCAAGTCTAACCATTCCCCAGCACTGCCAAGGCCAGCACTAACCCATGCCACTGAGGGTCTCGTCTACACGGGGTGTGAACACTTCCAGGGACGGTGACTCCAGCACTGCCCTGGGCAGCCTGTTCCAATGCCTGAGCAGCCTTTGGGGAAGGAATTGTTCCTAATCTCCGGTCTAAACATCCCCTGGCACAGCTTGAGGCCGTATCCTTTTGTCCTATCACCATTTGGAGCCAATGGTGAATTGATGATGAGTGACTGGCAGTGAAGGTGGTGGGCCAGTGGTGGAGGTGGTGGGCCAGTGGTCACACCACCCTCCTTGTGAGAGTCTGCAGAATGCCAAGGTCTCAGTGCAAGATCAATCACAGCACAGCATCCCAGTTCTCACACACAGCCTTGGCATGCCCTGATCAGCCTCCGTGCTGTTGAGCAGGAGACACATTTGAGCAGGCACAGGATAACCTCTGGCTTCCGTTGGTGCTCACCAAATAGTAAATGGGGTGTTTAAGCCCTGAAGTATATTGATGAGTGGGAACCAGTAATATCTACTGCTTCCACATATCTGACTGTGTAGTCAGATGTCCTCACCCACGTGTGTTTTGCCGGAGGAGTTTCCAGTCTCTCAGCTTATGCCCGGCCACACAAAACAGTTGATTCAGTGTTGTTCCACTGGAAAGGCTAGAAGGAAAGTGAAAAGAAAGCTAAACCTCTTGGATCATGTATGTTGCTGGAGAATTTCTTCATCAAGAGTACATCCATGGCATGACATTCCCCGGTCCTTCCTCTTCACTTCTTCCCTCTATCCCAAAATTTTCATCCCTTCACTGGCACTATGTAACTGTTTATCTGGATGAACTTTGTAACAAAGAGGTAGAAATGTTAAGTGTTTTTCGCCATATAACAAGCTGGCTGTGAATGCCAGGCCAAATGAGCCCTCTCCTAAAGCAGGGAGCTGGACAACCTTTCAGTAATGCATTTACATTAGGTATTATATTTATCATAGAATCACAGACTGGTTTGGATTGGAAGGGACTTCAAAGCTCAGCCAGTTCCAACCGCCTGCCATGGGCAGGGACACCTTCCACTAGAGCAGGTTGCTCCAAGCCCCGTCCAACCTGGCCTGGAACACTGCGAGGGATGGAACATTTACCACTTCTCTGGGCAATCTGTACCAGTGCCTCACCACCCTCACAGGGAGGAACTTCTTTATATCTAATCTAAATCTCCCCTGTTCATTGTCTCTTGTCCTATCACTACAGTCCCTGATGAAGAGTCCCTCTCCAGCATCCTTGTAGCCCCCTTCAGATGCTGGAAGCTGCTCTGAGGTCTCCACGCAGCTTCTCTTCTCTAGGCTGAACAGCCCTAACTTTCTCAGCCTGACTCCATATGGGAGGTGCTCCAGCGCCTGATCATCCTTGTGGCCTCCTCTGGACTTGCTCCAACAGAAACTGTTTTGAATAATTCTGCTATCTCTGAAATTATCCAGGCTCTTTCAAAACTTTCCATTTGTGACAGCCAACAGGGACACATGTAGATTGAAAAGATGTCCCTTTTTGTGGAAAACATTGCATGTGACCGTCTCCTGTAAAGCACGTGTCTCCAAACATCAATGCCTGGGAAAGGCAAAACCCCAAAGCACGGTATGCTGCTCAGGTGAGCAGCTCCTTACCACTGCCATGTCCCATCATGACAAAAGAAGACCAGGAGAGCATACCGGGGAGAAACATCAATGCTGTGCACAGACAGCAGCGTTATGGTTTGAATGAGACAGACCTGGGATGACTGCACAAGTTTTTGGCTTCCCTCAGGGCCATCAAATGGTGAGTGCAAACCTCTGGAGCCTTGTATGGCTGAGCTGAGATGAGAGGAATTTTTCAACACCCAAAGCTGGATCAAACCCTCCTTCCTGCCTCTGGTTCATAAAGCTTTTAACTTTTGAAGGGGAGAAAAAGTGATCCCAGATGTACAGCCCTAATTACATACTTAGATGAAATTGGATTAAGGTGGCTGCTGCCTGTCCTTTTCCTCTGAAGATGGCTGGGACTGGTGAGGAGCTGTGGGTCACTGATGTTGGGGCACAGACAAGGGGGATTGAGCCCAGCACTGAACTCAATGGAAGCTCCAGCAAATGTTCCCCTTTGGCTCAGGACATGGCTTCTAAATGCTAGGGTCATTATCTTGACCATGGAGTAGATTTGTACTATTCTTCTTAAATCTGCCCTTCTCCCCCATGAAGTTACATGTGGGCATGGAGGGAAGGTCTGCTGCAAATTGATCTTTCAAGTGACACAGACATCTTCCTGAACAGAAAAAGAAGATAATTACAGTAAGCATGGGCACAATATGCATCAGTACTTTTAATGTGCTTAACACATGTCTAGTTATTTTCATTTCCACTAAATCAATCCAATGTTATACATCTCTATCCTGCCTGCCTCGCACCCATGTGCAACACATTTCACTCCGCATACGTGAAACGCACGGGAACGGGGTTTTCTTGCTGTAAGCTGAATGGCAAGTCACCATTGAGCTGCTCTGTGTGTGCAAGCCCACAGCTCCCCAGGGGATGCTGAGATTGCTGACAGCAAGAGAACGTCAAGCCAGCCACATGGATCTGATATGGGTCTGACGAACAGGCAGTATTGGGGTCCCCCTGCCCATTCGCAGCCGGATGGTATTAGCAGGATACAAATCAGTCTGCTCCGTGCTCCCTGTCTGAGCAGGATTTTCTCAGAATGAATGTTTATGGTGTTTTCATATTTCAGATCAACCCCTCGAGTCTCATAATGTTGTTTGAATCCAAATGAGGCTGATGGCCGCGGCACAGTGCCCTACCACAAAAACCAACTCTTGCAAATCTGACCCAGTTAATAGAGGTTTCAAGCTAAACCAGTGCAGAGGCTTGAATGATCCTGTGGTCACTGCCAGACCAGCGTGTTGATGGGCCTCCTATGGAAACACGGGCTGGGGTCCACAGCTTCAGGCAGGTGACCTCAAGGCTATGGTTGTCAGTTCCTTGAACAAAGAAATAACTCCTCCTCTCACCTCCTAGTCACTTGGTCTGATATATATGCATATATTATACACTGAAGAAAGGCGAGACTTCAGCTCAGAGAAGCTGTTAGTAGAAGCAGGTGTGTTGTGATGGCTTTAATACTGCTTCAGTGTCTGTTTTGATGTTATTTGAAGCACACAATTGTAAAAAATGCTGAATTGGAGAAAAAAGTTGAAGATAAAGACAGAGAGGTGAATAACTATTGAAACACGATCTAAAGTTCATATGAACAGGGTTTGTGGTGTTTGGGTTTGTTTATTTTTTGCATGGGGGGAGATCATAGAATCCCAGACTGGTTTGGGTCGGAAGGGACCTTAAAGCTCATCCAGCTCCAACCCTCCTGCCATGGGCAGGGACACCTTCCACTAGAGCAGGTTGCTCCAAGCCCCGTCCAACCTGACCTTGAACACTGCAAGAGATGGGGCAGCCACAGCTTCTCTGGGCAGCTGTGCTAGTGCCTCACCACCCTCACAGGGAAGAACTTCTGCCTAATGTCTAATCTAAATGTACCATCTTTTAGCTTAAAGCATTACCAACCAAACCTCTTCAGCTATCTTGTGGACCCCCTTTAGGCACTGGAGCTGCTCTAAGGTCTCCCCTTAAGGAGCCTTCTCTTCTCCTGGCTGAATCAGCCCAGCTCTCTCAGCCTGGCTCCAGAGCAGAGCTGCTCCAGCCCTCGCAGTATCTCCATCGCCTCCTCTGGACTTGCTCTAACAGCTCCACATCCCTCTTGTGGTGTTGCCCCAGAGCTGGATCAGGACTGCAGGGGGGGGTCTCATGAGAACAGAGCAGAGGGGGAGAATCACCTCCCTTGACCTGCTGGTCATGTTCCTTTTGACACAGCCCAGCACATGGGTGGTTTCTGGGCTGTGAGTGCGCACTGAAGCCAGCTCATGTTCAGTTTCTCATCAACCAACATACCCCAAGTCCTTCTCCTCAGGGTTGCTCTCAGTCTCCACCCAACCTGTATTTGTGCTTGGAATTGCCTCAACCCAGGTGCAGGACCTTGCACTTCTCATTGTTGAACTTCATGAGGTTTGCACAGTCCCACCTCTCAAGCGTGTCCAGGTCCCTCTGGATCCCATTCCTTCCCTCCAGCATGTCAATCGGACCACACAGTTTGGTGTCATCAGCAAACTTGCTGAGGGTGCACTTGATCCCACTGTCCATGTTGCCAACAAAGATGTTAAACAGTGCTAGTCTCAATATTGACCCCTGAGGACCATCAATTGTCACTAGTCTCCACAGATCTTGTCTTGCATCCTTCACAAGATCCTTCACAAAAGCTGGAAACATCTTTGAATGAGAAAAATCCAAGTGCCTTTGCAGGTTGCAGTGCCTTCACACTCATCCCTGTGCCACTGTGGCTTCAAATAACCTCTTGTGGCAGGAACAACAATTCCCTTCTGGACGAATATTCAGTTTTACTGCAACTATCCAGCTAGCATAACAGGGGACAAAAGATAGTCCTGGGAGCCTGAAGACATGTAGCTGGTGGCAGCGGAATAGTGATAGAAACTCAAGAGATTCTGAGTTTCTAGAATTGAAGAAAATAGTGCTGGAACAGGCCTTTGGAGATCATTTGGGACAGTGTTTCTCAGCTTACGGTCAGGGGAACAACTGATCTGAAAGGCATTACAAAGCGTTTCACAAAACCACTGGGGGAAATAAACCTTCCTCCCTCCCGATGTTCTTTGGCATCTGCGAAAGCAAGCAAATGCAATGGGCTGCATTACAAAATGCTAAGCAAACTCTTAAAGGTCAGCCTAATTTGTATTTGGTTGGAAATGGGAACCACTGTGGCTCATGAACTCTTTTTCTGGAAGTTTCATGGAGCTAGAAGCCACCAGTCTAGCCCAAACCTCTGCCAGACCCAGCCAGCTGTAACCCCAGCTAGGCCAGTCATTTCCATTGACCTTCCCAAGTAACTGCTGTAGCTGTTCTCTGAAAAGCCCCTCTGGGTTGAGCTGCTTGTGCACCAAGGAGCAAAGCCCTGCTCTGACATGACACAGCTGCACAACCTTGACTCAGACTGCTGAGGAAGAGCTGTGAGAAAGACTGTAGAGAGACCAGGAAAGTCAAATTACTGTCAGAGGTAGCCCTGTTGAGATGGGTTCATGCAGATCTCAAGGATTCAACAGGAAAAGCGCCACCATGAAACATAAAACCCTAAAGCAACAAAAATAAAACAAAACCAACAGCAAACAAAATCCCACAGATGCTTGTGAGGAATTGCAGGGTCCTTTTGTGGTGGTAAAATCGTGGCACAGGTTGCCCAGAGAGGTGGTAGATGTGCCATCCCTGGAGACATTCAAGGCCAGGCTGGATGTAGTTCTGTGCAACCTGATCTAGTTGAAGATGTCCCTGCCCATGGCAGGGGGTTGGAACTAAATGACCTTTAAGGTCCCTTCCAACCCAAACTATTCTATGATTCTCTGATAAGTTGGTGGGCACACCGATGCTTAGCTTAATGGCTTATTAAATCCCATCTATCTTTTCTGTGAGACAATAAACTATTGTGTCACACTCCTAAGCTGTGTCTATTCTGCTGTGCCCAAAAGCTGACACCAAGGAATGGCTGTCACCATGTTTCTCCATTTGGTAGGCGTAGAAGAGAAAGCCACTGGGGTGCGACAGGTCTGGTGGGTTGATCTCCCGAGGTTCAACATCAGCCCCAGCACTGGGATCGTGAGCTTTGGGAATGGGGGAGCACAGAGCCAGCGCTCTGCTCTCCATATGGCTCCCAGCCTCTGGGCGCAGAGCACAGGATAACTGTGAACACCCAGTGGATTTGTCAGAACTTCCCCACCTCAGAGGGGTGCATTGTGAAAATTAATCAGTTTGTGTTTGACTTTTTGACTTGGCACTCCCTCAATAACTTCTTCACACACAAACCCACAATAAACTCATTAGGCCTATTTCTCTGACAGGCTGTTAAAGAAGAAAGAGAAGAAGGATGTGTCTAAACAGCTTGAAAGACAATATTGGATATATATGCCAAGTAGCAAAAGGCATCAGTAGCTCTTTAAATTCCTTCACTCTAAAGCTCTGATGAACAGAAATAGCAAATGAATGGCTTCCAGAAATGATGGGAAATAGTTCTTGTTGGTGTTTGGCTTGTGCTTCTCTTTAGGGGGTAGGGAGAGCTGGAAGAGGGGGGAGAGCTATGAAAGAATTAGTTTCAAAGAAATAAAGTATGTTAAACATATTTTGAAATAACTTACTCGATTTGCAAAATAGGGTAATAGAGGCCATGCTCACAGCTCAGTTTATGTATATAAATATACATACGTGTATATTGTGCAGAACACAAAATAATTCCATCTGGAGAGTTGGGTATTGTCTTGCACAAAAGGCTTCTACTTGAGTCATTAATAGTGTATTTTATTAAAGGAAAATTGGCTTCAAAAGTGGTTGGGAATTGTGGGAATAAAATTGGGATGAAAGTAATTATCCCTCTGCCCTGTCTCTTCCCTTGTGCTCATTTTTCTGTTCCAGACACAGACAGCAACAGCAGCTCCTCTGTCTTCTGTTCCTTCCATGTTTGATCTTCTGCCTGCGCTTTCTTCTGCTGGGTCCTGGAGCCCGTCGGAATGAGGGTATTGTGTCCATATTGTATGTGATGACATGTGCTTGAATCAGCACCAGGGCAGCCTGGCAAGAAGAGCTTGAAACCCAGTGGGACTGAACAGCAGGCCAGGTCCCTGCTAGTGAACAGCTCAGCCACTTCTTTAAAGCTCTTTGGGGATAAAAGACATAGGAAGGAAAACTGGAACCTGCTGTGACACCTGCCTTTTTTTTCTGCCTAAAGGCTTGAGGTGGTCAGGGATGAAACAGAGGTGAACATGTCAGCCTGGTCAGGGCTGCATGCAGCACATCAATATAAAATAGGATACAGAGGCATTTCCCAACCCGGGGAAGCAACCCGGGAAACCCCAAATCACATCACGATGGATGTGCTGAGTACCAGAGAATGGAGGCTCACCCCAAATGCCCTTGCAAAGAAGTGGGAAATAAGTGGCAATGAAGGCCCTCTTAGGCTGCAGCTGGGCAATGAATTTTGTGTTGAGCTTTTGTAGTTCACTTTAGCTACCCCAGCCCAGGAGACAGCCAACGCAAGAGGACTGAAAAGCCATTTCCTTTAGAATTCAAGAAGAAAGTGAGTGCAGTTCCTGGGTGGTAAAATGTCTCTGTGGTTGAATAACTAACTTGGAAAGGCTACAGAATGTTTCGTCTTTAACACATCTAACCCCCTCTTGCTTTTAATCAATACAATGACTTATGGAGTGAAGCATCTTTCCAAAATGTTTACCCCATAGATTACTGTTCCTCGCTGAGAGGGCTGGCCATGATTCTTGATGATGGTGGCTTTCATTTCACCCCCAATAACATTGTGTGTCATAATTGAGGCAATAATTAATGCTTACTGGGAATGCTGGATACTGGTTTTAAACACAAAAACTGTAAACCAATGGAGCATAATGTCACGTGGAAAAGACTATTTGGCTCAGCCAAAAGAGGGGAGGAGCAAAAAGGGAGAGGCAGAAAGAAGAAGAGTTCAACAGAAAGACAGTGACTTCTACACAAGGCTCAGACCGAGGGGAAGTGGGAAAAATCACTTTTCCTCTTGTTAAAATAAAGTCAACCATTCAGTTAATATCAGGTCAGGACAAAAGGTCAGGGATCTTCCCGTTGTTAAACATTGCAGTTGGAGCACAGCATTGTAGCTAGAGGGAATATGCAGCAAGTATTCCAAGAGAAAAATAATCCACTCACAGAATTAAGTAACAAACAAATAAATAGAGTGTGTGTTAAGAGTTGGTGTGCACGTCATTGTCTCTGCACAAAGGGGTGTTTTTATTCATAGCACAGTAGATCAAATGAGACCAAGATTCAGTTCCCCTCGCTGCTATACACAGTCAGAGTAGCCTTTGCTTGAAACAAATACTACAGCCACACTATATGAGGAGACACTCAGTTATGTCCCTTTCACAGCTGGATAAAGTGAGGCAGAAAGGCACCGTGGGCCCGATTACAGAAGAAATCAATAAGCATTTAGGAATCAAATACCTCAATACCTTACAGATCTGGCCTTGCATGATTTGCCTAGGGTTAAACAGGAAACCTATGGCAAAGCTGAGAATTGAATCCAGATCCTTGGGATATTCAGCCAGAGCCTTTTCCAAACCCCAGCTTTAGATGTGTATGTGTAAGCCACTGGAAACTCTAAGTGAACTCTCATTATGTCAATTAATTTTTGCTTAATTAAACAAATCTTTCACAAACATATGCGAGATGTTAGCTCCTCTTCTGTGTAGAAGACAGCTATATGCACAGAGGGATGGGCTGGTAGTTAACTTTAGTAGCGTATTCATTAATCTAAAATACAGCAGCCCAGTTTGCAAGGGCAGTCTGCACAGCTAGAACTGTGTTCAGTTTTGATCCTCTATGCATGGAACATCTGGATAATCTAATGCAGCCAGGGTAGCTCTATGAGATTCTGATTATTGAGCAACATGAATTTGTTTCTCCACCACATAAAGTAGAAGCTGATAAAATACAGCAGGCAACCGCTTGCAACCATGTGCCACTTGCAGTCAGTGTAGCCTTTATGCGTTGTCTGAAGAGGAGTTCTGTAGTTGTCACCACGCCTGGCAGAATCAGCTGGTTGCTCTGGGACCAGATCTGTCAGACAAACATGGAGCTGGTGGTTAGACAGGGTCTGGAAACCTCCACAGTTGTAATCCTGCTCTGACCATACCTTGAACGGGGAAGCCATTGCAAGGGTCTATTCCAGGGTCTTCCTGTGGAAGTCAACAACTGTTGTAGAGGATGGTGGGAGAGACTAAGAACTTGAATTTGCTGTCTGGCCTCCACTTGGTGTCCCACTCTTTTAGCTGCTCTCACTGAACAAAACTTGGATACCACTTGTTAACAATGATGAGAGTTATGGAGATGCTGCTAGTGTTAAAGATCTACTTAAATTATTTATGGGTTATACCTAATAGAAAAAACGGATGAGAACTCTAATCTCTGGTCTGAGCATCTACACTCTGCCTTAGTATTGAGCTGAAGACCTAAAGAGATTTTATGGGCTGGAGAAAATTCCTCTCTCCAGTTTCCTCTGAACTGATTCAGAGAGAGTTAATCATCCCACAGGAAGCATGAAGCTTTGTGCCATGACAACAAGGCTTCTCCTGGTACTTAAAGAAGAAAGTCCATGTTCACTTTGGGAACTGTTAGCTTTACTGCAGTAAAGGCTTGTTTTCACTGTGATTTACACTCCACAAATGCAACTGAAGTTAACACCATCATACCATGACTTGAATTATGAGCAAAACCACATCAGCTTCTCATGATCTATGTAGCTTTCTTTGCACATAAACTTTGCTACAGCTACAAAAAGCCTGTGTGGCTCTGTACTCAGCTCATGTGTGGCCACACAGTAAGAAACACACAAAAAATCTCCAGAGCATGATCTTCCTAAGCAACATGTAGGAATGGTCTTCATGTTGGGACATACAATTAGTGTACTTGTAGGTGCCACACTGGTGTTGCTTATAAATGTGAAGGCTAGACCCCTTCACACGTGGCAGTAACCATGTTCATCAGCTGCGTGAAGGTAAAGCTGCACACTGATGATTTGAGGTTTCCTCTTGTGTTATGTAATAGAGAAAAATCGAACTTCACAAAAATTTCATATTGGAAGTGGAACATTTGCCTTAAAATAGATATTAGAGACTAATATCTTCATTAACAAATAACTATAAATGCAAGAAATTAATAGAAGCTTTCCCCAAAATCTCCATCTGGCTGATTCCATCCTTCTCCCTTCCTTCCTGACCTTTCTCATATTATGCTAAATGAACCTTCCCATTTCTTGGTTTGGAAACATCTTCCCACATGTGTGGCTTTTTTTAAACTCCAAAATAAAAAGGAAGAGCTGGAGGACTCACTAAAACTCCAGTGTAACTCCTCTTCTCAACTGATTTCAAAGGAAAATATTCCACACAGATCTTCTTAAATGAACTGTCAACAAAGTGTGCTCCAGGCAGCCAGAATTCAGTCAAGTCACCCAGTGTGCTGACTGGGGAGTAGAAAAACAAACCAGGGAGCCATTCCCCCAAAACAAGAGGAGATGAACCTTGTCCCAGCGGAGCAGCTCTGAATGCTGAAGGTTTCCCTCCATGCCTGGTTGAGGAATCCAACCCCTCACCTCACTAACTTCTCCCTCGGAAAGGTTATCTTGCAATCAGCAATGTTGCGTTGCGTGACTTGGATCCATTGTTTATAGAATCGTCTAACTGACTTCATATGTATCTGGTCCAGGGAAACTGATGTTATTAAAACACAACACTGAGACATTGAGCTCCGATAGCAGTTCAACATGAACAAATAAAGCAAGAGTTTTCCCCAAAGTAAAGCAAAGCAAGGATCCCGGCCTTCGTGTGAACTGCAGGGATGAAAGGACGATGTGATACCATCATCTGAACGTTGACCTTTTCACTGTTGTTTCTTTTTCCAGCTCCAAGCCCCAGTCCTGGGTCTCTCCCACTCTCTTTTATCCCCTCAATCCAACTCTAGCAAACCCCTGGAGCAGGTAAGCTATGAGCTGAAAAGGTTTTTCTCATGTTTTGACTCTATTTATTGCTTTTGCAGCCTGGTCAGAGAAGTGCCTGGATTGTTGGTTGTGAACTTTAACCCTCACTATCAACCCTGCTCACAGTTCAGTGCTCACAAAGTTCAACAGCTATGGTTGAAATGGGCACATAAACTGAAAGGTAAAAACACACACTGCTTGGCTTTATTTGTGAAGTGTTGGTATCTCATCAGAAACCTCTGGCCATAGCTTTTTCCATACACTTGGCTCAATATTAATATCAGAATTTCTGGAACAAAATCTTAGTTGTGCTTGATTAATACGGAATAATTTCACTGAAGTCTCTGATTGTTCCGACTTTGGTTACAGACACCTCTAATATTAGGCATTGCAAATATCACAGAAAACCCACAGTCAACCCTTAAAACGCTGCATGCTCTTATTTGAGAGAAATACTGCCCAGGGAGCTGCACTGGAAAGTGCTGAAAGTGTGATGTTCCACAGAAAGGTGCCACAACTGTTGACTGAGAGCTTTTGGATGACTGAAGAATGTGTTTTGATAAGAATAATTAACTGACATATATCTAGGAGCTTTCATCCAGAGATCACAGAGCTCTTAGAAATGGAGGGCAAGGGGAATGCTTTGGGTATTTCAGACATTTCAGTCAGTTTTGGGGCATAATATTTTTTTCTAACAGCACACAACAGGAGTAAATAATAGCTTATGCTTTGCTTGTGCTGAAGAAGAAATATCTCCAGCAGCAATATGCATCAGCCTGGATGCAATCTGGTGAATGCATTTAAAAGTGGTCATACACTTATTCCCATGAAAAAAGTCCACCATGTCTGTAATGAACACAGGTTTTGCCTGTGAGTTAATATATTGTCACTAGATTGTCTGTAGAGGAGGTTAGCGAGAAGTTGGGGCTGCCAAAGGGAATGGCAGCACTGTGCTTGCTTTGAGTCAGTTGAACTGTGGTACTCAAGACTGACTCTATCCCCAAACCATTTTAAAACACACCAAGCATAAACTTAGTTAGGACTGAAGGTAAAACACAACTTTCCGTGTCAGCGTACCCTGGACTGAAGAATGGAGGGAAGAAGAGCTATTCTTTTGCATTTCCAATTCTGTGTTGCTTTACAAGCTGAATGGAGGGCATGGGGAGGGCAAGGATAACCCCCACTGTCTAGTGTACTTTTGTGCCCAAGAGAGAAGAAGAGTAGGGTAGGTGAAGACACTAATTTTCTCTTAGGAACAGAAGCTACTCTGAAAACTCAGCTTGCTTCTGTGCTCAAAACCAGATGGATTGTAATGGTAATAAACGAATTAAATCTTTATCATCTGGCAGCAAACCCAAGAGGAGAAGGAAAACTCAGCTCAAAGGGTTAGAAAAGGACTCCACATTCCCCATAGAGGAAACAGATGTAAATCTGGCAAGCTGTCATTTGGAGATCCAAGAACTGTGGGTTGAAATGAGGTCTGGGTTATTCAGCCAAGTTTATTGTCAAGCTCAATGGTAATCCTCATTTTAGTGTACAAAAGATTGCAGTCCTGAAATGTCTGGAGGTCTTTCTGCACCATCAAGGAGTGATCAGAGCCCATAGAGTGACTAACTTGAATACTTGTTTGTGTTGTGGTATGATGACTTTTTAAAGTTCCTTGCTGCTGGCTGATGGTCTTGCAAAAGACAGATGTTAAGATTTGACATTGGTAGAGCTGCAAACAGCTTGATGCCATTTCAGCATTACTTGAGAAGCCCTCACTATCCTCTGGAGAGATAAAATAAAGCCCATGATTTTAGCAAATGCAAAGGTGTGTTGAGAAATGTGAAGAATGTGGAAAAGCAGTAAGTCAAAGCAATGTTTTTCTTGAACTCACTGCACCAAGTCTAGCAACACCTTTATTAAGCAAACTTTCTTAGCTTAAAATGGACCATGATAATTACTTGTGCTCATGCATCTTCTTCTCTCACCTTCCCTAAAATATTTTGCCTCAGCGTTGTTGCACCTTTGTACTGCACCAGTCAAGTAGCCAGGAGGATAATTCTTTCCTCCCTTGCAGGAGAGAATTCGGAATCCCAAAGGATATATAGATATAGATATACACATATCCACACATATAGCTTCGTGTCAATTGAACTGTGGTACTCAAGACTGACTCTATCCCCAAACCACATTAAAACACACCAAGCATAAACTCAGTCAGGACTGAAGGTAGAATTGGAAGCCATGCCATATTCCAGTCATAGACACCCTGCTTGTAAGGTAAGACTTAGGGAAAACAAAAGCATCATTTAAGTCCTATTTCAACCCTATGAATAGATCAATGGGCTGGCCTTCTGCTGCTTGAAGGTAGCACCACCTTTCTTTCCTTGACCTGTGCTTCCGCCGTGGGTTCTTGTATACATGTGCTGGAATTCAAAGGGAAATTGATGAAGGACTCACAGCAAAGGCTAAAGCATTCTTGGAGGTCGAATAATATAAGCCTCTCCAGTCTGACAATAGCTTTGGCTTCATATGATGTCCCTGCTCATTGCAGGGGGGTTGGACTAGATGACCTTTGAAGGCCCCTTCCAACCCAAACTCTTCTATGATTTTATATTTCTATGATGCTATGATATGCTGGTGTCAGGGAAACAATGGTTCTGTAAAAGCTCTTGACAAGGTGGCATTGGGAATGCTGCAGAGGTAAGGATTGCTTCTGCCAAGGTTTCCTTAGCTTCTGGGGAGGGAGGGCTGGACACCGGCCATGGACAGGGTCTGGCCTTCTGTCCTGAGGTGAGAAAGCTCTCTAACATCTCTATATGATCCACAGGAACATCAAACATAGATTTGGTCTGTTGCACTTGGATCTTCACTTTGGTTTTATATCTATTATGTGTGGGAGAACCCCTAGCTTTTCCTGCTGGAGATGCCAAAAGAGGATAGGATGACCACTGTTTCTCCTCAAAGTTCTGGTTTTCAAACCAGAAGAACCTTTGAAATTAGCTCTTTCTTGTGACTGGAATTGTTCTGACAAAGCTGGGGCTTTCCAAGGGGTGTGTATGTGAGTTTGTTCAGAAAATGCTCCCTGATGTCTCCCCCAGGAAGGCATCTGTTAGCTAAAGCTGCCCAAAGGGGACCATGACCCCAAATGGTCCTTGTTTGCCTTCACAAGAGCATCTTGTCTCCCCCAAACTGAACCTGGCTGTTACTCAGAGCCCAGCACACCTCAAACACTCTTTGCCTTTGGCTTCGTTGTTGTCATGGCCCTGGAGGCAAGCTGGGCAGGAGGAGGCAGGAAGGCTGAGGATGATAAAGAAGGACGAAAGAGCTGTTGCTGCCCTTCCTTTTGCGTAGGGAGCAAAACAGTCCTCTCACGGCACCAGCTCCTGTGGCTTGTACGTGGGGTGGCAATGGGGACTCTCAGCAGCAGACCAGACATCTGCTCCCTTCAGCATTAGTCCCAGGAGCTCTCCAAAGACTATATGTATTAAATACTCTCTCCAGGCTATTCCATCTGGGCAAAACAGTGGGTGGTGAAGAAAAACCAACATTTACAATGTTTAAGTTGTATAACAGACCTTTAAGTATAAACCAGGGCTCTCCACTTGCCCTTACCCTGCACATCTCTTCAATATTGGTTTTGTCAGTCGAACATTGTTTTTCTTAATATTCATGCTTTCCCCTCTTTGACCCGGTTATCTTGGCACTCAAGGCACAATTGCTTGCCAAGGTAACTAAGTGGAATCCATGAATCAATGCACCATTCCCATGTGTCAAACTTCAAAGGAAAAGAAGAGGTGCGAGTGAAATTTAGTGAATATGCATTTTAAAATATATGTTTGAAAATGCTACTTCATTAAACAAAATGGTATCTAGGAAGAGTGTGTGAGAGGAAAAGCAGTTTTTTACCAACAGGTGAATATGTTGCCAAAGTATCTGGAAATCTGGTACTATAATGATGTGGTTATTGTCTCCATAAGGAAAGCCTCATGATGCTGGCACACTGTTAGCACAGCAGATAATTGTACATCAGTGCTGCCATCCATCCCAGCTTGACCATGGATCCATCCATCCATGGAGCTTGACCTGATGTATATCCAAGAAGCTGAGAGTGTAGAGGAGGCTGTATGCTAAAACTGGGCAGAGTCATAATGCAACATCATTGCATGGCAGTGCCATTTATTGGGATAAATTAGTCATCAGATTACATGGTGTTTCAGTTGTGCTGCTGAAGCATAATGTTGTAAACACCCAGCTAATTTTGGGGGAGTGATTGACTGTGTCCCATCTATCCCCACTGGAGGAAAAGCCTGCCCTGGGCAGACCTCCTCAGGGCTACCTTCTCCCTCATAGAATCATATAGTGGTTTGGGTTGGAAAGGACCTTAATATCATCTATTTCCAACCCCCCTGCCATGGGCAGGAATGCCTCACACTCATCCTTCAGCCAAGATAAAGCTCTCCACTTCTCAATCCTCTCCTGCCTCCAAATGTTCTTCCTAATTCTCCTGTCCAACAGGAAGAAAACTACCACAGAGAAAGACAGCAGTGATAATTTTTAGTCAGATGCTCGGATTAAACCTTTCCAGTAGCAAGGGGAGCAACATGGAGCCACGGACTGCCTGGGGAGGCTGCAGAACTTCTACTGCTGCAGTTTTTATGGAAGAAGATGAACTGTCTGTCAGGAATGCCACAGAAAAGCCTGCTTTCCCTTGGCACAGGCATTTGGATTGGATAATCCTTCAAAGCCTCCTCCGGGCTACGTTTTTTATGGCTTACATTTCTGGGCAGTCTCTTTCTTTCCTCATCTAGTCTCATGTGGTGGAAGTGAATCCAGAAGTGTTTTGCCCTAAGACTTACAGAATGCATGAGAAAAAAACCCAGTGTTTATCTGGCAGGAATATATCACAGTGTTTTCCTGAGTGGTGCAATGCCAATGAACCATGTATTGTAAGATGCTGCCATTATGCATCCACCTTTTCAACCCCCAATCACCAGGTCACCATTAGCTCTTCATAAAGACCCACAAATGACATATTAATTGTGGGGATAACAAAGTTGGCATTCAGAGTGTTTTTCAAAGCCACCATCATCTCTGTCTCTTCCTGAGTTTCAGGGCTAATTCCATCGCATAGAACTATAACATGGTTTGGGTTGGAAGGCACCTTAGAGCTCACCTAGTTCCACCGCCTGCCATTTCACAGGTATCCTAGAAGGTTTATAGCAATTTGTAAACAAGAAAGGGAGGATAATACAATTCTACTTCTATTTCATAGGCACTGGGCTCATCTGACTTCTCCAATTTTGAAAATCAGCTGTATAAAACACTTTCTATGGTTTTTTTTCTCAGCTAGAACAGTATAATGACTGTAGTAAGTCTGTATTCTTCCAGTAACTTCCTTTAAGATAAACGAGGTCTTCTCACTTGGCCTTACCAAAGCACTCCAGCCCAGCACATTCTGAGTATATTCTCAGGAGACTAAGTGTTGATCCCAAGGAATCCATTGTATTTCAAACACCAGGATCAGTAATTGTAGAATATATACATTTACCATGTAGCCCAATATGGATTTCCTGTCTTCTTACTCATTCATCTGCAAAAGAAAACAGCCCAAAGTCCTAACCTTATAGAAGAAGTTATAAAAATTATCCTGTTTTTCTGCATTTAAAGGCATGGACAATGAGAAGAGTCCAGCTCAGTTTAGAAATGACAGGTTCTTCACATGCACTTGTATATATGAACATATATATAAGTGTGCGTGTAAAATAAAGGAGTGCTGGGAGGGGGTACGCACATGTAAATACAAGCTGAAGGGAAGAGGGAGACAGAGTGTATGTTTCATGTGCATGCATTTGAACATATGTGCATTCATGCATATTCACTCCAGAGAGAGCAAGTTAAAAAGAAAATACTGAAGTCAAGTTTATAAAGAAGAAAAAAATCACAGCTTTGGGGAAACGAATGTGTTTATATGAGTGAAACATTGAATTCCATACAGCCAACCAGTCCATCGAGGAGGGACTGGTTATCAGGCAAGTATTTTAGAAAAGAAACCCAACAGAAAAGTGATGTGTAAATGGAAAAGAAGTAAATTTAACATGAGGCATTCCTGCTTCCAGACTCGTTTTAATAAAGCAGCTATTAGGTGGAGACACTATGGTGATGCCTGAGTTGACGTGGTTGTTGGGTTTTTTCATTTCTCGCAAGACCTTAATCAGTGTTACTTGAAATGATTATGTGGGTTTTGAAATAGCAAGAAGCAGTAAATTTTAATGGCACGTCTGAATGCTGTTCCATTTAATTTCTATATGGAGCAATATTAAACCTCTAATAAATAACCTGTGTCTAAACCAGCCTCCCTCTCTGCCTTTTGCACACACACGCACACCAGCTCCAACGAATACCTTTGATGTTTTTGCCACAGGCTGGGGGAGAGATGGCAGAAAGAAGGGTTGAGGTGGGGTATGGATCAGATGAGGACAACATTCTGGAGGGAAGAAGTATGTTTGCTCTTTTTTCCCTTCCCTGTCTTTATTTTCTTTTTTTCCTATAGCAAAATACAGTTGAGGGGATATTGAATGAAAATCACACCCCTGCCAGGGGCCAGCACAAATCTCATTTTATACTAATCCCTGCTTACAGTTTAGCAACTAAAAGCCAAGATAAGTGGTGCGTGAGTTACTGTCAACTTGGAGTGCAAGATACAGACAGCACACCCTGGGACATAAATAAACAAGGGATTTCACTTCAGGCAGACATGCAAGCTGAGAGGTTTCCATTCCCTGTCAGGCTCAGGCATTCCGAGATGACTTTCCTTTAATAAATGACACAAAGACAATGCGGATAACAGCACAAAAGGCATCATCATGATACAGTCCTCTACGACATCTTTCATATCTCTGCCCCTGCTCCCACCTCTGGCTAACTAACTCCAGGATAATCCTTCCTTGAAACCCCTTTCTTGTGATATTTTCTTTTTCAAATGCTACCAACCCATTTTAGTCCTCATGTGCCCCAATCAGCCCCTGGCTAAGAGAGGACTGTCCCTTCCTGACACAGGCTGTAGAAGAAGCAGCATACGGGTGCCTACCGCAGCCCCAGCCATTCCTCCTCCTTCTTTGCTTCTCCCCCTTGCTTTGGCCTCCACTATCCCAGTCAGTTTTGTCTCCAGTGTTTTCTGATGGGAAGATCCTTGGAGCAGGGCAGTTCAGCTCTGTGCTAAGCACTGTGCTGTGCCATGTGCTGTTTTGCAGCCCTGCAAATTATTATAGAATCATAGAATCATAGAATCATTCTTTATGAACAGTGGCAATCTGTCTGCAGGAGATCTGGATGTGGATTAAAATCATCTAGTTCATCAAACACAGCAAAAAAGAGCTTGTAGAGAGGCTCACCCTTCCAATTACTGTAATCAGACAACACAGTCTGGAAAACCATGGCAAGCAAGAGGGAAAAGGGGATTGGAGGAGAAATTAAGAGGACAGAAGCAAGGATGCTGCCTGTTTTGCCTGCTGGAGTGTGTCCCGTCTGAAAGCCGAGGGCTGTTAAGTGGGAAATCCTGGACAAACATGAGGGTGTATTTACACACAGGTGCTCACCAGACATGGGTTACCTGGGTGGCCTGAGCCTGGGGCAGGCAGCCCGCAGTAGGGAGCATCGCCAGGACCATCTGCAAGGTGCATGTTTGGAACGCACTGCCAGCCCATCGGGTGCGAGCTGCGAGAGCTCATTTGAACCTCGATAGCTCACTTGGGGAAATAACTCACGTCTTTCTTCCCCCCCCTCCTAAGAGTGATGCTATTCCCCTATGCCCACAGCCTGATTCCTCACCTGGCATTCCACATCTGTTGTTATTAAGGCCGTAAATCAGGGTTAGTAATAAACAGCAGAGGAGCGGGAGGCCAATTTCTTCACTGAGGTGGGAGCCACAAAGTTTTGGGTCTTTCTCCTACGTCTGTGGCTGCTCCCTCCAGCTCCAGTGCACAGGGGTTTTATGTGTGTGGCAGCATCCCCCAGCTCCCAGGCTTCCCCATCAGGCCTGGCTGTCACTGGGGAATGAAGCTATCACTGCAGGAAAAGCCTTTGACTGTTCTTGTTGGCACCCTGGAGGTGCTCCATGCTTACCAGCCTCCCATCACACTATGGTGAGCTGGGCCCTTTTTGAGCTCTGCGTGTGTTCAGCACAGAGAAAAATGTTTCCACTTACTTTTCCCCCTCCTCTCTTTGGAATATGAGGCACACACTTGTCATGCTTAAAGGAGTGGATTTATGGTTGACTCTGTCTCTTATCTCCCCACAGAGCTCACTGGAGCTGCTCTCCAGATGGGACAGTATTACAAGCTTCATCATATAAAGCCCAGTTCAGCCTACAGCCCAGATGTTCTTTGTTCCCAGAAATATTCCTTCCCAACAGTAAGTAAAAGGGAGCTGGTGCTGGTATGCAGTCTCCACTCCTGTTTTCATTGCCTGTTTATGGGTTACACACCCCAGCCCCAGAGAGCACAGGCACCTCTCCAAAAGCCATTGATCAAGCCTGATGCTGTGGGTCCTGGGCAGTGCAACGCTGTGGTGTTTGGGGGAGATAGTGGAAAGGATCCAGCAAGTCCTGCATGGGCTTGGCTCCCTTGGCAGACTGTGCCTCATGTGGATCACCTTCCACTTTCAAGCAGCACATATGGGCTTCTCTTTGACCCAAGGCCAAGCTGAGCATGCAAAACAAAGCTCATTTCACCCAGTTTTCAGAGACGAAAAGGTAGGATCTTCCCAGTGGGAGGTTTTGGGAGGAAAACCACTCTCAAATGAGTCCACTGACAGCAGCAATCTTACTGGCAGAACAGCAATAAACATCCATGTGTTTGCCACAGCATCTCCTGGATGAGCTCTGCACAGGGCTGGGGGGCACACTTCACTTCTGAGTGAAACCCTTGCTCGGGGAAGCTGGTTGTGCTGCTTGTGACCCTCTGGCTGGACCTGGGGAGCTCTCTGTAGGGGATATGGCAGGGTGTTGGAACTAGATGATCTTAAGGTCCTTTCCAACCCAAACCATTCTATGATTCTATGATTCTATGACATGGAATGGTGCTGCCCAGGCAGCCTGTTGGGAGCCTGCAGGATGCCCTGGCTTGGCAATAACTCTGCAGCTTCCTCTGCATAGCAGCACAATAGGGACAGGCTGTCCTGAGCCCGGACTGGTGCTGGTGGCCATGGGGAGCTCACTTTGCTTTATCACGGTCACACTGTGCCCAGAGCAGCAGGCACGTCCTGCAGCAGCAGGATCAGCTCCCCCCGCCTTGTAAAGGCTGCATATTTATGCAGCTTTCCCTGTGCCCTGAACTTTGCCTGTGTCTCTGGCAAAAGGGCAGCTACCCCAGGTCAGAGCACTGCCTCGAGCCAGCGCGGGGAATCAGCTTTCAATTTCAGCAGCCACTTTCCTTCCCTTTTTTCTCTTATCCCTCCAGCCATCGCAGAATAATTCCCATCCCTATTAGCTTACCCCCCCCTCCCCCTTCCTTTCCCTTCTCCTTTGAAATCCTCCCGCCTGTCCCCGGGACGGGGCAGGGGGAGGCGGGAGAATTCCTCCAGATATTACACAAAAGCCTCATGTATCCCCAGTGTCAACCCCAGAGGGCGGCTGAGTAATTTAATTAAGGCAAAGGGGCTTTTGTTTTACTTGCTTTCCTTTTTGATTTTTCTCAAGTTTAAGACAAGAAAGGGAAGAAAGAAGGGAGAGAGAAATGCTAGCCCTCGTCTCTGCTCAGTCTCTTGCTGAGGAAAGACTATGGGCCTGTCACCCACAGAACATGGGGCTCCCCAGGCTCAGATGGCTCCCCTTCCCGCTGCAGTGATTTAAGTACTGGCATATTCCAAGAATTAGCGTGTATTCTTTTGCAGACAAACACATCCATGCTGTTCCCTCCATCTACCCCGCCCTGTTCTTTGTCATCCTTGGTATCCATCCCTTCATGCCTCTTCCTTCTCCCATTCCCACTGCCTGTCCCCAGTCTCCCTCCTCCTTCCCTCGTCTTCCCGCCCTCTCATTTCCTCTCCTCTCATCCCTCCGCCTTCCTTCTCCCCCTTGCTCTTAATGCGGGGGAGCTTATTATTTGCCAATAAATAACATCTTCATTCCTAGGCATGATGTTTATTAATTACAGATTTATGATAGAGAGCATCCATGGCGGGGTAGGCTCAAATATGGTGCCTCCTTTCAAGCCTCACGATGGGCAAAGCATGAGCCCACCATCATTTTCTCATCATGCTGTAGCACCAGGACATGGGGATATTACATCAACAAGCCCATTGGCAAACCCCATCCAGGGTTTGTGCCCCTGAAGCCACTTCTAGCACTGGGACCCCAGCTTTGTTCTAAGCCCACAGGGTGCTGGAGGGTGGGGAGGGAGGCTCACAGGGGAATGAAGCCTCAAGGAAGGACCTCTCTGTGATGATTTAATGTTCACTTCCTGTGCTCTGATGTTCCTGGAGCTGAAGCCTGGCAGCTCCTTGCCTAGTGCCTCACCAGGAACCCTTCTGCAGCTGAAGCACACGCCATGTCTCTCTCATTGGCATGCCTTAAGGGGAAGGCTGAAGATCTCATAGGACACAGCCCTGCTGGAGAAGAAGATGGCCACACGGTCTTCCACAAGGATCTCTTTTCTGACACCGAGTCCTGTTTGAGTTATGAGATGAACAGGCAGGTTTATTCATAGAATCATAGAATGGTTTGGGTTGGAAGTAACCTTAAAGCTCATCCAGTCCCAACCCCCTGCCACAGGCAGGGACACCTTCCACTAGAGCAGGTTGCTCCAAGCCCCTGTGTCCAGCCTGGCCTTGAACACTGCCAGGGATGGGACAGCCACATTATTATGTATTTGTTGTTAGGTAATAAACTGTTTATTTGGTACATTTCAATAACTAAGTCGTAATACATTTCTTGACTGCACCTACAGCTATCACCAGGACATGATGAATAACAAGATGAATACAATGGTTAGACTATATATATATCTCCTCTTTGAAATGAGAAATAATCCTCTTCATAATAAACAGATTCCTGTAATAACAAAACTATGCTGCCACCCAGCCCTAACACTGTTACGCATTTAGCCCAGACACTGGGATCATCACAAACTTGGGGCTGTTCAGCCGAGAGAAGAGAAGCTGTGTGGAGACCTCAGAGCACCTTTCCAGTATCTGCAGGGGGCCTACAAGGATACCAGAGAGGGACTCTTCATCAGGGACTGTAGTGGTAGGACAAGGGGTAATGGGTTCAAACTTAAACAGGCGAAGTTCAGGTTAGATATAATGAAGAAGTTCTTCCCTGTGAGGGTGGTGAGGCACTGGCACAGGGTGCCCAGAGAAGCTGTGGCTGCCCCATCCCTGGCAGTGTTCGAGGCCAGGTTGGACACAGGGGCTTGGAGTAACCTGCCCTAGTGGAAGATGTCCCTGCCCATGGCAGGGAGTTGGAGCTGGATGAGCTTCAAGGTCCTTTCCAACCTCAAACATTCTATGATTCTGTGATTCCTGTCAGATTCCTTTCTGTTGCCTCCCTACCACCACCTCTCAAGGGGATGCTTCCCCTCACCAAGGCAGCACAGATGTTTTCCGTGCTAGCCCTGTGTGAGCAGAGGTCCTGATTGCTCACCATCAGAGCCGCAGCAGTTCTTTCCCTCTGTGGGAATGACAGCAATCACCCTGCAGCAGGGCTGTGGCTATGAGGCCACTTCCAACCCGCCCTCCCTCACTCAGGACCCACCATCCCAAAGCACACAGCTAAACCCTCACTGTCCTCCAAGCTTGGGGTGGGGGATGGTGTTTATTTATCTCTTGGCTCATAATCTCCCTGAACTGTTCACCCTCCTGCTTCCCTCCATCCCCAATCCCATTCCGAAGGAGCCGTAGCAATCCCGGGAGGGTCTCCCCTTGGGCCCCTGCCCACAGAGGTTAACACAACACAGCGCTTGATCCCCCCTCGTGTCGCAGCTCCCCCGAGCCAGGCGTCTCTCCCAACCTCCGCAAGCTCTGTATCTGTGGCAGCCTTCCCTTATTGAAGGGGACGTATAGACCAATTAGTTGTTATACAATAGCTCTGCATGGCCAGGCAATGGGACCAAGGGCACTTGCTCAAATTAATAGAGTCTGGAATTGATTTAACTCCAGGCAAAAAAAAAAGCAAGCTATTTCAAGCTTTAATATCTCACTGATATCTCCTCAGACCAAATAGGACAGGTTTCTTTTTAGTGCCTATATTGAATGAAGATGTATACATCAATCTATGATTGATGCAGGTAAAAACGCTCGCTCCTAAACAGAAAACTATGGCTCTGAAATGCCCTGTGTATATTTTCACTTGTTTTCAGCCCATGCATACAAGAACAGTCTGTGGCTTTCACAAAACACTGTGCTCAGCTTAGGAGGCCCTTTTCCATGTATAAGGAAGGGGTTTATAACTATAAGGAGAAGGCCCAGGAGCAAGAAGTTTGGTTCTGAGGAAGAAAAGGATGAAGAGTGAATGAGTGCACATCTGCAGTCATCAAAATGTGTAGCTCAAAGACTTTGGGGGTGGTCACAATGCTCTAGGAAGGACATAGCCAGGCAAAACAGCTCTCAGCTGCAGAGGAGGAAGAAACGTGCCTGGAAAGGAGAAAAGAAGGGCCATGGGATGGCACACCAGCCCAGCGCCCCATTAGTTGGAAGCTCCACTGGGGCGGCATCAGCTCATAGAATCATACAATCATTCAGGTAGGAAAAGACCCTTAAGATCATTGAGTCCTGCCTTTAACACTGCCACCACCACTAAACCATGTCCCAAAGTGCGACCTTTACACATCCTTTAAATACTTCCAGGGATGGTGACACAACCACTTCCCTGGGCAGCCTGTTCCAGTGCTTGACAACCCTTCACGTCTCTCTGAAGCCATGGGCCTCCCCCCTGAATATGTGCTGCAGACGCTGCGCTCCTTTAATCCATCAATGAGCTCTTCATACGGATCTTGACACAATTAGGAAATACAGACAAGAGAGAAGCTGGAATTTTCTCGAGTGGCTAATTTCTTATAAAAGAAACCAGGGCTGGAAGATGGCAGAGACACATTTCCTACAGTACATGCTGTTCATATAAAATGTGTTCTTGGCTCCTCTCACACGTCATTTATCCTGTCTATGAAGCAGGAGGCAGAGGAATGGCATATAAAACTGTCCACACAAGCTGGCAGAACCGGAGGCCTCACATCCTGCTAGTTTGGCTCTTGCAGCTACCACGCTGTGTGTCTGTAACCCTTGCTGTTCACTGCTTATCCTCAGCCTTACAAAGACCATCTACCCAGTGGTTAAAGCTGAGACCTAGGAATCAGAGCTCCTCCGTAGTGCCATCGATGGGCTGCATGAAAGAAACCAAACCACTTAACTTTTGTATTGCATAGAAAGAGGATTAGTATTCATGCTGGGTTGTCTCTTTAATTAACAGAGCCGGTCACAAACACTAGAACCGGGTTGCAAGTAATTTTGTGAATTAAAGTGCTGATTTTCTCTGTTATAATTCATGTTGTATTTGCTCACTCATTGGGAAAGTTCAGATTGGGTTGAGATACACAAGGAAACACGCGAGTCTCCGGCACTTCATGGATTGTAACAGCATACATGGAACACTGATAAATTAGTACCAGAAGTCACTTCATTTCTTGGCTAGTGATTACCCTCTTGCTACAAAGGAAAGGTCTCCAGCCAGAGAACAGCAGCTCTGCCCCCGGCCTTGATCTGTCTCTCTGTGCACAGGATGATAGCACACATTATGCTTCCTATAGATAGAAAACTATTCCTCACTATTTGGAGAGATATCCTGCAGAGCAGCTCTTACTGCATCAGTCAGTGAACATGACATCATCCAAGAAGGGGCAAAATGCTAATTATCACAATTCCACATATCGCAAATGTTTAAAGAGCTTCTGGTGGGAAGTGTGAGAAGATCTGAAGGCTATTGGTGGATTCATTGTTATGGAAGGCTTTGGCAGGGCTGTAAATTGACAGCATTAAGAAAGAAAAGCCTTTTAGAAAACTAAAAGAAAATAAATCCAACCAAGAATTACATTATTCAAGTATGTGACCCAAGTAAGAGAATGATGGGAGGGAGGTTTGTCTTCAGTAACCCATGATTCCCATAGACAAGCCTGCCTGGGGAAGTAGTTCATTAGGAGAATATAAATAACCCAACTTCTGCTTCTTGCTCCCTTCACCGTCCCTCTCTCATCCCAAAATCACTTTGCCTTTTTAAAGGGGAGAAGTAACATTGAGCTTTTGCTGCACCTGAGCCCCAGCCAAACCTCACAGAGGAGCAGCATGAGGTAACTCTCATGTGGCCCTTTTTCATCTCAGTGGCTTGGTACTTGTGACACAATGCAGAAGAGAAAGCTTGTCCTTTCTGGGTTCCCTCTCTGTCTTGGCACTGCATCCAGTAGGCACATGCCCAAAAGCATGCATAGAACTTTCTATGAAGTGAAGCCATAGGAAAGACGTCAAGCCAAACAGAGTTACGCTGTTTGATTTGCTGCCTCTATTCAAATAATTCCATGATCTGCTCCTCCGATGCTGGAGTCAGTCATTTATCTCTGACTATTCCCATTAATGGGGCTGTGGGGCAGATGGGGGGCTGGGAGGGAAGCAGCTCAGCTTGCTGGAGAGAGGCATGGAAACACTTGGCTCCCCAGCCTTACTGCTGTTGGTGCCGCTGCTATACCACAGCCTTCAGAATGGGCTTCGGGATTAGGAATGGGGAGAAAGGCTTTGGGAGAGCACTGTCTGTGGGAAAGCCGAGAGCTGGCAGTCAAAGCTAGCATGAGCACTGCAAAATGTCATCCTAGCTCTTCTCCCTCCCTCCTTCCACATACCAGCTTCCCAAACACTTCATGAGGGGCTGGGAACAAGCCAAAGGAGCCAGTTCAGAAAGAAAACAGGGCATCTGGCACCCTCTACCTCTGCTAAGGTCTCTGTTGTCCTTTGTTTCTGAAGAGGAGCTGTCATACGTGTAGGAGCCAACATGATACTGGACGGCATTCAAGAGTCTTAAGTATCACGTTCCTGTTGCTGCACCACCTCCGGAGCTAGTTCCCCACTGCCTGCCCCACTCCGGTTCCTCCACTCTGCATATCTGCTTTGGAGGTTCTTCTGTCAACAGTGAGTTTGGGAGAGTTTCCATTCTCTGGATGAGAAAGAGCTTCCCAAATTTCAGAAGCTGAGCAACATCCCTTTATAGGGCCAGTTTTTCAAACAACTGACACCTGTAAGCACATGTATAAAACCCTGCATGTAGTTCCTGAAATCAGGCACCTTGAACAAACAGATTCTCAAGCCAGCAGGCAGCGATAGAAATAGAAACTAAAGAAAGCTAAAAAAGAGTGAAAGGGAAATAACAATTGATTAAAAAAATCCCTTCAAATGAGTGAAATGGAAAGGAAACTGTAACTTTAACAAAGTGCCTTAAATACAGTGGCTTTTTCATCCTGGTTTGCACACAAGCCTACTATTGATACATCAGGTCAGAAGTCATATATTTCTCTCACTTTATTGTGATGGGAAAGTCATATATTTCTCTCTCTCTAGAGCTGAACTTTCTGAATTAATTTGATATTAGAATTGAGCTTGGTTTTAATTTATCTTTGGGCAAATGGTAAATTTGCTTGGACAGCTTTAGGAGAATGAAAAGACTGACAAATATGAGTCAAGTTTTGAGTATACGCTCCAGCTTCAGAGCTGGAGGCTAAAATACTGACTTCGCATGAAAGAAATTCTGGGTTGTCTCTTTTAAATATTTTCAAAATCTATTTTAATGGTAGATTTTTTAAGTTTTAAAAAAAGAAGGGACATAAAAAGAGAATACTGCATTTCAATTTGTCCAAAGCGGAGACAGACATCACTGGGGCTTACAAGAAACTTGTAGAGGGACTTTTTACAAGGGCCTGTAGCAGCAGGACAAGGGGGAATGGCTTCATACTGACAAAGGGGAGATTGAGATGAGATCTTAGGCAGAAGTTCTTCCCTGTGACGGTGGTGAGGTGCTGGAACAGGGTACCCAGAGAAGCTGTGACTGCCCCATCTCTGGCAGTGTTCAAAGCCAGGTTGGATGGGGCTTGGAGCAACCTGCTCTAACGGAAGGTGTCCCTGACTGTGGCAGGGGGTTGGAACTGGATGAGCTTAAGGTCGCTTCAAACCAAACCAGTCTGTGATTCTATGAACTGCAGGTACCCACACATAGGGATGGCTTTTCTGAGTGTGCCTCCTGGAAGATCAGAGGAGAGAAAAACTCCTCAGGTGGGGAGTTGGTACCTGAGCAGGACATGCAGCAAAGGTACAAGGTGCAGTTGCTTCACCAGCCACCCTCTATTAAGGCCTATGGGTACACAGAGATTTTTTTAATGTTGCTAAGACAGAAAACAGAGACAAGCAGCATTTTCTAAAAACCAGCACAAATATAGATAGTGGGGACAGCTAGTATGTGATTTGCAGGGTTGACATCCATATGTAAGATGAGATTGGGATCGGGAAGAGGTTTAGGGCAACAAAGTGTGTTGTATGTTGATGTCATTTCTGAGATGCTAACTCGGAAATAAGCTTCTCCGCTTACATCCTTGAGGCAAGAGCTTGCTATATGCTTAAGGAGATGAATTTATATCACAAGGAAATGAGCCACATGAACAGGATGGGTTGACAGGCCAGTCCGTTACAGATACGTTTTGACTTGGTGAAATGCAAAGTGACACAACCCTGCAGGAGACCAAATCTGGTGGCAGGGACACCAAGATGTTGGGAAGGTGGTGGACAGCAAGCGTTCAAAAGGCGTTTTCCATGAACTACTCATGTCACATACATGGTGGGCTGCCATCAGTTGTATTCAACTTGGCTCTCTTCCTGCAGGATCCCTCCCCAGGAAAGACTTGATTAACACATGGAGAACATTCTGGCCCTGATTCCTGGACATTCTTCCAGGGAGACGAGTCCCACAGGCCAGGTCCCAGCACCTTCATCCTCCAAAGCCTGTTGCTGTGGCCTATGGAGGCACTGCTGGTGCAGGCTGAGCTCCAGGGTCCCTGTGAAGGTTTCACTCCAGCTGTGGGACCAGCCTTATCGTGGCCGCGCTTTCCCACGTCTTGTTTACCCTCTCAGGTTTCCTGTGTTTTCCTTGGGCTCCCTTTGGTAAACCTTCGGCTTGAGTGTATTATTAGGGAAACAAGAGCTTGGTATTAAGTGATGATTATGCAATTTATTCTGACAGCGAAACACGTGAAAAGGGGAAATTGACATTTGTGATTTTAGTTATGCGCTGACAACTATAATTAATCTTAATTCCAGCAAGAAGCAGATAAGTGAATGTGATGGGAAAGCTTGCGTTTTCATTGCTGCTGCCTAGGGACAGCTACTTAATCATGGCAATAAAATGGCACAAGTTAAGGAATTAAAGAGGGCAGAAACTTTAAACTTTAAATATGAATAGAAAAGAGAGACATGAAAATGCAGTGAAATGAAGATACATAAAAGGCAGACATTAACTATATAGAAAAGTACCACTGTACAAGGGTAAAAAACCAAGACATGAGTTTCTAAAAGAAAAAGGAAAACCTTTCCAAAAACCCAGCTAAGGGCAATTGTAAACAGAAACAGGAAAGGACTGAGCTTAGATCTAATATACAGAAAAAGGCAGAGTAACTATTTTTCACTTTATTAGATAAAAACTTTTACTAGTTAAAACAATGTTTTATTAGTTAAAAACCTTTTAGCGAAGTGAATGAAGATTGATCTTTCGAATTTGTCTTTTGAGGATGAAAAATTGCTTTTTTGATATGCCATTATATTAAAATGAAAATGACTGCTGATTTTGACCAACAAAACACAGTAACCATTTGGAATGAAGAAGCCTAAATCAGTTTTAAACCACATGAAGTGAAAACTAACATTTTTGGGGGGTAAGTCCTGGTGGGAAACAGGAAATCCTTCAGCCCATTTTGCTTCTGTTCATTATGTATTGAATTAAGAGACGGTACCCACTGCCTTTGGGCAGGACAGACTAGATGGCTTCTTAAGGTCTTTCCATCTTCTTTCTCCTGCCTGTACGGGAGTGGAATAGGATACACAGCGTTCTCTTTCCCTTCTTCCCACAGAGCTGTTTTTCAGGCTTATTTAAAGAATTTGCTGAGTGCAGGGAGAGTGCCTGCTTCACAAATACAGCGTTGACAGGGTCTCTAGCCCTGCCATAAGGGAGATAAGAAGAGAAGGAAACCAACTGCTGAGGAACATCTGAGTGGTGTTAGCAGCATTCCTGTAATTACACCCAAAGCCATGGGTTCTTCCACTGATGCGCATCTACCTATAGTTTTGGGTACCCTTTAGGGAATGAGATAACTTCTCTCACCAACTGAATGTACCTCCCAAATATATAATATTTGGGAGGTATATTATATATAATACCTCCTACCAAACCAAATATACCTTAATTTTGCTGAATTTAGTTTGTTGCAAGTGAGACTGCATTGTTCCTATTTGGGTGTATCCCTGTTCTCGGCCTGTAGCTGCTGAAACTGGTGGAAAGGAACCCATGTGGTTGGTGCTTTTGGATGTCTCTCCCATATTGTCCACTGCTGTTTGGAGCACCGCTGGCTCAGAGGGGAGCTCAAGGTTGGCCCCATGCTTTATCCAGATCTGAAATATGCAACATTCCCCTCTATCCTATTAAAAGAAAAGTAAATCCACACACATACGTGCACAGGCTCTACAACCTATTTGGCTTTTAAATGTCTAATATTAATTCTGTCTGACAACTTAGGCATACATAAATGTTGAGGTTGTTTGAAGTCAACTTGAAATCGTAGACCAGGGCCTGAAACCCTGCCAGTCCAATCATACTTTGTAAATGCATTGCACATCTTCTCTTTTTTCCACAACAGCTCCTTCCTCTCTGATGAACTGGAGTCAGAAGGAAAACCAGCTTGCCTTCCATGAACATGGGCTGACCTTGATGCTCATCTCACTTGTCTGGCACTCGCACTGTGCCAGTTTATGGAATGTCCTGATTCCTCTCCTAGAAAATATGGCCACCCATGGTGCTGTGAAGAGAAGGAGGGTGAGCTGTGGCAGATCTAAGGTGGGGCTGAACAAGTTGTCCAAGACAAAATCATACTGTCGGTGTTTTTCAACTGCTTTTTGCTTGGGTAGGGGCAAATATTGGAGATGAGGAAGGCCACTAGGGAAGTTTCAGCTCCACCTCCCATTCCCCCGTTCAGGGTGGTATATCAAGCATTCCCAGCACAGCAGCATCATGGTTTCTGCACAGGTCAAGAAGCCATGTACTAGACAGAAGTGGTCAGCTACAAGCACACGGCTCCTGATACCACATGGTGCTGTGTATGGCTTGCATCTGAACAGATCACAAACTTCTTTGGTCCATCATGTGCAGTGGCGCATATGCTCCTTCAGCAAACATGCTCCAGACTAATGATACTCTGATGATATTACAATTCATTTTGTGGTTTGGGGTGGTTTTTTTTGGAGAAAACTGGTATTTTTTAGCCAAAATGTGACTTGGTTCTTTGAGCCAACTCACTTAAAGAAATGTTCAGACAAGTATTCAAATGCAGTATCTTGGTGAAAGTTTCTCTTACGGTCAGCGTTTTTCTTTACTTTCCACTGCCAAACACGTTTCCTCATCCCAAAGCGTCTTCAGTTGATAAATTCTATATTCAAACTGAGGTTTCCAAAAACCTCCATTTACAGTCGGACTGTGGAAATCCCAGCCACAGAAAGTTGCAAATCAAATGTGGTAAATGCTTCTTAAAAATATAAGAAATAAATGCATAACTAGCATTTGGTTATGTTTAGGATAAGCAAATCTGATGCTTCATGGCATAAAGCCAACCAAGTAAGGGTCAGGAAGAAATTTCCACCATTTCTATACTTACTGCACAATTAGACAGGTGCTTTGTGTGATATTTAGGCTTGGAGCAACCTGCTCTAGTGGAAGGTGTCCCTGCCTGTGGCAGGGGATTGGAACTGGGTGAGCGTTAAGGTCTCTTCCAACTCAACCATTCTGTTATTCTGTGATTCCTTTGGAAGGAAAAGGTGCTCATGGAGTCTGGTAATGAACACCAGCGGTCTGATGTGACATTGCATTCATTACTTCTCTCCTGCAACTGTCTGCTAAGAAGACCCATGAAAGAAAGGCCTTTTCTTTCCTTGTGAGTTTATCTCTGTAAGGCAAAAGACAGAAAATGGACATGAATAAGAAACACCATTAATGAAAATGAAGGCCATGTGTTAGTCCACTCAAATAGATGGGAACGGTCATTTCAGAGCAGCAAAAATAACCAGCTGTTTGTCTTAAGACTAGTTTTAAAAAGGTCACCTATTCCAACCTGAAAGCCAACCTGGTGGGTAAATCAGAATGCAAGAAGACATATAAATGTTTTAATCAAAACTCTGGTCTCTGTGTCATGGCTGGAAGTGGGGCTACCAGTGTTACCAAGAATGTCCTTGAACAGATCGACAAGGATGTGTTCAAGGCCAGGTTGGACGGGGCTTGGAGCAACCTGCTCTAGTGGAAGGTGTCCCTGTCTGTGGCAGGGGGTTGGAACTGGGTAGGTTTTAAGGTCCTTTCCAACCCAAACTATTGGCTTTCTATGTGATTCTATGATTTCTATAGGGTTGGAGTTGCAGCCAAAAGATCACAATATCCCATCTAAGCCATAGCACAAAAAGCCTTTCATATCATTCATTTCTACTCCCAGTACAAGCAAAATCTTCACTAGAAAGAATCTGAAAATTGCCACAGAGACAATCGCATAGCAACTCTGGTGTTAGAACAGTGAGATGCTTCAATAAATGTACCACAATAACAGCTTGATTGAGAAATACCATGTTTTGAAACAGATTTAGTTGGAGAGACAATGTGATGTGTTAGATCATAGTTAACCAGGTTCGTTAGTTCATTTAGGATTACTAACTGAACTTTCTAACCAATTATATGCCCAGAAGAAGACACTTGACCATTCTGGTATCTCAGCAACCCATTGAAGGAGACTATGGTGAGGCAAGGAAAGTCCTTGTATCTCAGCAAATAGCTACAAGATGGATCAAGTTGCCCAACCCCTTAGGACTGATGGGCTGTCAGATGATTTGCCTTTTTCACAGTGGGAACCACTAAGTAGATAAAACCACGTCAGTGATTTTGCAAATAGGTGTGAATTCATTGACATTAATTGATTTTAGCAGTCATAGACTGTGGCTGAACTTGGCTTGTGCCTAAAAGGGAAGGGCTGCAGTAGGGATGAAGGAAAGTTATTGACAAGAACATTTTCCATGTGAATCAAATCCTGGTTTGGCTTTAGACCTGCCAAGACTGACAGCCTCCATTTCTTCTGCAAAAGCCTTCCATAAGGATGGCATTAGAAGGTATTATTTAAGTCTACTGGAGCAGCTTATGATTCCACCAGTGGATCCAGGAGAAAAATTAAAAACTCCAAAGCTTGAGTTAGAGCTTGACAGGTAACTGAAACCAGAAACATTTCCCACTGCAGCACAATCTTAAATAACTGTTCATGTTGCCAAGAAACAGAAAAATCTACCCAACCACGTGACTTTGGAGCAATTTCTTGGTTGTACAAAGAGTGCAGTGGGTGCATGAGCTATAAGGCCATTTCTAAGTCATAAACAGGTCTGAAAATGAGGACATTACTGTTTTATTCTGGGCTTTGCCATGTACTAACCATCAGGCCTTGGGATGATCTGATAAAGTAGTGGTAAGATAATGATGCTCATAGAATCATAGAATCACAGAATAGTTAGGGGCGGAAAGGACCTTAAGGTCATCTAGTTCCAACCCCCCTTCCATGGGCAGGGACGCTGAACAGTGAACTTCAGAACAGTGGTATTAAGGAGCTGTGTGTAAATTCTTCATAAGACTGGCTTAAAAGTAATGTCTTCAAGTCATGACAAACCACCCTCAAAAAAATAAAAAGGTAGAAACTTTCATGCTGTAAGAACTGGTTGGGATTCCCTGGCAGTTAGTGTTCAGGATATGCAAAGCTTGTGCTATTTTGCAATGCTACATTGCAAAGGTTTCAATGTTCTTTGACAATCTTAGAACTTATTGGGTCCAATACGTTTCTTGATGTCAGAAAACTTTTCTTTCTCAGCCCAAGTTGTATTTCAGAAGTAGCTTCTTTAGGGAAAGGCTGGCTCACAGCCCTGGGCATGGTGTATCCTTCCTGATGAACAGACATTTGGATCTGCAATTTCAGCAAGCCTTGGAGAAAACACTCCAAGCTAAATGGGTTAAATGTTTCCATCGACATCCGCAGCACAGGCACACACAGTTAAAAGACAGTTTGAGCTGATTCAGAGACCATGTATGTTTCTAAATAAATTCAATTTACTAAGACTGACTCCTAAATGGAGTCTAGTGTCGGTAAGCCCTCTAATGGAAAACTTGCTGTCTTTGTGTTTTCTGTGCTGAATAAGTACCAAACCAGATGGCACTGGCTCTGGGATGCAACAACCAAGTCTCCTTTCCCTGCAGGGACAAATGTGCTGACACTACATAATACTTACAGGTGTTATTCAATATTACAAACACTAATAATAGACTTTCATCTACGGGAGTCTCTCGCCCAAAGGCCTCCAAGCTCCTGAACATAAATAAACTCCAAGTATAATTTACATTAAACAGGCAATATGCCTGACTGAGTCACACAGCAGGAACAAAGTCTGGGAGAAAACTACTTGCATGCTGCGGTCACCCATCTGCAATGCTTAGCGGCAACATCAAGAATGAGGAAGATGCAGCAGCCGTGTCTCCTCTTCCCTCAGCCTATCAGGAAGGAATTTTCTCTATGGGGGGGACTCAGACAGCAAGGATCATGATGCAACCAGGCTTTTTGCTATGTGGGCAATCCCTTAGAGAGGGTCTTGGACTGTTACTCAGTCCCTCTAAGATATATGCTGGCCCCAAGGATTTGGGTGTGATCCCAGCCCCATTAGATGTTTGGAAGGAGTCTCTGCAAAGGAGACACAGAATCATGGCATCATAGAATGGTTTGGGTTGGAAAGGATCTTAAGATCATCTAGTTCTAACCCCCCTACCATGAGCAGGGACACCTCACACAGGAATGTGTGATATGGCAATTCCTGAGCCTTGGTCTTCGGGTTTCCCTTTGGAGGTGAGAGCTGGATGGCACATTTCAAGCTGAATTGACCCTCCTGCCAGCCCAAGCAGTTTTCTTCCTCTTTGCAGAGATTTGTGGTGAGCCTGTAGCTACAGGCGGGTGTTGATGCTGCCCACTGAGAGCAGCAGATGAGATTTGTTACTGTGGGGTTATGCAGGAGCTATTCTTATTCACAGGCTGAACCGTGGCTCTTTCCTGGTGCCAGACAAGACATAAGGACACAGCGCAAGAAAGAAAAGGTCTTCATGATGAGAAAGGCTGTTCGGTTAAATCACCTCTTAGAGGAATATGTTAGGTCTCAATACTCATACAGGGCTAATGCCCATTTTGGAGAGGATATAAAGAGCTGGATCAGAACTACTAATGACCCCTGTCTATTCCAGATGGGTGAGTTCGCAAGTAGTTTACTGGCATAAACCCAGAGGCACATAAAGCATCGAGTCTTCAGTCTTTACTGGAGGAAATGAATTACAAAGAAGATATTAAAGCAATGTGTCTGCACTCATTTTGCATCAGAAAGATGGAAGGAGTTCATTTCATCCCTCCCTCCCCCCTGTCATCGAGTGTCCTAACACCACTGAAATCCCTTTCACATCAGGTCAGGCAGATCCCCTTTCAGCGGCTGCTTCCCGCAGCAGAGCAGTGCTGGCCAGGGAGCAGCTGGAAGCCGGGGCAGGCAGCAGGTGCCGAACACTTGTGGGGAATCCAAGTTCCCCATCCTGGGACCAGGCAGTGGGGAGACAGCTTTCCTTGTGCTGCGGATGGGGATGGAGGACGCTGCCTCGCGTTCAATTCTGGGCCCCTCGCTATAAAAGAGACATTGAGATGCTGGAGTGGGGCCAGAGAAGGGCAACAGTGCTGGTGCAGGGCCTGGAGCACGAGTGTGATGAGGAACGGCTGAGGGACCTGGTGGGGTTTAGTCTGGAGAAGAGAAGGCTCAGGGGGGACCTTATCGCTCTCTGCAACTGCCTGACAGGAGGATGGAGCCAGGAGGGGGCTGGTCTCTGCTCCCAAGGAACAAGGGATGGGACAAGAGGAAACGGCCTCAAGCTGCACCAGGGGAGGTTTAGATGGAGATGGGGAACAATTCCTTCCCCAAAGGGCGCTCAGGCATTGGAACAGGCTGCCCAGGGCAGTGCTGGAGTCACCGTCCATGGAAGTGTTTAGACACTTGTGTAGTTTGGAGATACAATGTACTACACAAGTACTACAAGTACTAAACTACTTGTGTAGTTTAGTGGCCCTCAGTGACATGCATTAGTGGTGGCCTTGGCAGTGCTGGGGAACAGCTGGACTTGATGATCTTAAAGGTCTTTTTCAACCTAGCTGATTCTATTATTCTATTAACATGTGTGCCCCGGGATGGATGCTCGTGTGAGTCGGATGTGAGGGGCTGCTGGATCACTTGATGGCAGGTACTGCCAGTGCTGAGCTATTTGGGGCTGCAGGATAATGAGTAACTCTTGGTTGCGTGAGCAAACATGCACTAGAGAAGGTGAAAGCTGCAAAGGCAGCCCCTCTGTGCTGTCACCTCATGTTAGGTCTGGCTGTTGCATGCCAGGGTATGTGGGGCAGGATGAGAAACATGTAGCAGAGGTTGCAGCGGGTGGGAAAGGGGAGGAATAGCACTGTGCTGAGTGTGGCTGAGAAGCGGTGGTGAATACATGAGTGGGCAAAGTGCCCACCACGTGTCCAATGCACGTTCCCTGCAGTGGTTAATAAGATGTGTTACTGTCCTGTGCGTCCACCTAAACACACACTCACAAACTTGCCTGGCTGTTTAAATCAGATGTCATATGGACAAAAAGGCTTCTTTTGTGTGCCGGGGAACCACTGGCATGGAGCAATATGAGGTGGAAGAGATGATGGAAGGCAGACTGGGGAGATGGGCCCCACTGCAGCCATGCCAGTGAGAGGAAACCTGCAGGAAAAGGTGCCCAATATCCTCGTCACAGTAAAGGTTACAGCATGATGAAGTGCAAGGCAAAGGTGCAGCAAGATGAAGTGGCTGCCAGATAGTATGAATCCCAAGCACATTTTGCCATTGTTAAAGGTTAATGCCTTGTAAAATAGAGCAGAACAAACATTTTGGGGAGATGATAGGTGTGTGTTCCTTACATGAAATGTTCAGCAGAGATTTGGGAAGATGGCTTTTGTGCACTCGGGGTGGGAATGGCACATGGATGAGAGAGGAGCTGCAGCCAGTCACAGGAATCTGGTGCCTGCAGATGCTCTCATGTGACCATACCTTGGTTATTACAACATCCAGATGCCTCAGTACTTAGTATGAAGTACAGTACTTAGAAGAATATCCCTCTGCCTCGGGCTGTTCTTGCTGGAGAGTGCTCTCCTGCAGTATTGCTGTTGTCAGGTATCAGATATTGGCTAGACCATGAAGGACTGTTTCAATGTTCCTTGAAGCTGGGAGAATTCAATTTCTGACACAGGCCATCTGCCCATAATAGAGCTGAAGAAGCCACTAAGCAGGTTTCCTAACACTGATTTAATCAGTGTTTCCTAACACTGATTAACTAACACTGATTTTTGAGTGCAACGAGTCAAGTTTTAATTTTTAATCCAAGTCTCAATCCTTGCCAACACTGAGAACTTGGAATAAAAAGGAGTCATTGAAACTCTAAAGGTGGATAGGCATTACTAGCTCATGTGTTACTTACTGAGACTGGGGTAGAGAGAGTCCTAAGTTGGTCTAGAAGGAGCCATCCTTGCTTGGCATGACCTGCCTAACAGTAGGCATAGGACTTCCCTGATTTCATTCTCAGTAGAACATACTTGAATGTAAGAGTTATGATTAAGAAGGGCTTAGATCTTTGGTCTTGACTTAGGTCCCATGGAGCATGGGACTGTGGGGTAGTATATCATTGTCCCATGATCTCTTTCTTAGGTGACGCTGACTTCATAACTCATATGTCCTTGGATCTAGCATTGTTTCCCTTCATTCTCCCCACCTTAAATTCACAATAACCACAACTATTTGCGCTGATGTAGCTTCAAGTTCTCCTTGGCCTGATTTCTCAGCTTGCCGACTCTTAAGCCTGTGTGTCTCAGGCAGGGCCAGAGGCAATGAAATCAGGGCAGCGGAGCATCAGAGGAACTCCAATGGGCTCCACTGTATCCGAAACCCAAAACTTCTGGCAGACATGGAAGAGAATAACAATATTAAATAGCAGAGTCCTACTAAATTGTAACAGTGCAAATGGGATACAATATTTAAAACCAGCAATGCTGTGCATGGAGGGAAAAACAAGAATCATTCGCACTTAGGCTCCAATTCAAGTTGTCCTTTAGCTCAATAATTCAATTAGAATAACCCTGGAAAAAATGAGATTTCTCTTTAGTTCCTCTTGTACCAAGGGTATCACTCATACATCCAAACAGTCTCCTCATTACCTGAGAGGAACATTCCTAATTTCACCCCCATCCTTTGGCTTTCCCTGGGATATATAACAAAGCAAATAAAATGTGCTTGGCACATTACAAAGCCTAGCAACCGGTGTGGCTCATCTTATTAAACACAAGCAAAAGAGGAAACTTTCAACTGTGTCCTGGGCCGCACCAAAAGGACCATGAACAGCAGGCCAAATGAGGGGATTGTCTCCCTCTGCTCTCTCATGAGACCCCCTACTGCAGTCCTGATCCAGCTCTGGGGCAACACCACCAGAGGGACATGGAGCTGTTGGAGCAAGTCCAGAGGAGGCCACGGAGCTGCTGCGAGGGCTGGAGCAGCTCTGCTCTGGAGCCAGACTGAGAGAGCTGGGCTGGGGCAGCCTGGAGAAGAGAGGGCTCCTTAAGGGGAGACCTTAGAGCAGCTCCAGTGCCTAAAGGGGCTACAAGAAACCTGGAGAGAGGCTTTGGACAAGTGCCTGTAGGGACAGGACAAGGGGAATGGCTTTAACCTGCCAGAGGGGAGACTGAGATGAGCTCTTAGGCAGTTCTTCCCGGTGAGGGTGGTGAGGTGCTGGCACAGGGTGCCCAGAGAAGCTGTGGCTGTCCCATCCTGGCAGTGTCTGTTGGCATTCAGATGAATTGCAATGTAGTGTGATTTAGGAATTCAGGTTTATCAGTATGGTGACACCAAAATGCAAATAGTCCTTATTTCCTGTTTCAATGTTAGAAGGGGGAAAAAAAGCTTAGCCTTGTAGATATGGTATTTTCAGTTTTGACTCTTCAGTTCCAGTCAGAGATGTTGAAGGTTTACTCCCAGAATTGGTAATGTTGATCTGATCTTCTGACCTCCAACCTACAGTGCTGAACATACCATGGAAACTGTCATAAGAGATACCTTATAATCAGTACAGCTAAGAAAGGGTCCTTTTGTTGCAGGAATCTTTTTGTGTAAGCTGTATGCTCTTCTCCGCTTTTCCTTTCCCTTGTGGGTGGTCAGAGCTGGAAGTAAAACATAAAAAAAATCCAAACCATTTCAAATGCAAGGAATTTTCAGTTCACAGTCTGTGGCTCATTGTCACTAACAATTTCCTCTGGAATGGTGAAGAGAGGGTTTGTTTCTGTCTTAAGAAATGCTTTTCTCTATCTGTTTCTTGGCTTGCGATGCTAGAAAGATGTACCCTATTCAGCTGGTCAGGAAAACAAATACTTGTAACAAAGCTGCTTAAGGAAATACTGCCTTCCTCCCTCTCCCTCCTAATATCAACAGGTTTTTTTCCCATAATAACAACTTCTTTTTTTGTTGAAAAAGAAACCCCAAAATTGTTCCACTAAAAAGAATACGACGTTTTTTAGGATCCAGTGCTAGGACACATTTTGTCTTGTAAACAGACGTTCAGAGAGTTCCTGTAAAATAGAACACTTGGAACAGCAGCACTATGTTCAAACTTCTGCTTAGCAAGTATGTAAAACCTAAGCAGTTATTTTCCACTGCTCAATGGAGTAAGAGCTGCCACCTGCTTCCCAAAGCCAGTACTATTTGTATTCCACTATAATTCCTGAGTGGGTGACACAGGGGGAGTAGCCTCCAGTCCCCCTGTTCCCTGCTGGGTGCAAGCAGGGTCCTGGCACCGACGGGGTCAGAAAATAGTCCCAACGCTCTATTTGCAAGTTGTTTTGTGGGGTCCTGTGCATCTTTTTTACTCCTACACATTATGATGCTACTTCTGCCAGCCTAGAGAAAATCACTCAATGGATGATTTTGGGTGGAACAGTATATTTTTATTTACCTTCTTCAGATTCCTAACTGACTCCAGTTATCAAAATAGCACTGATTGAGAGCAGGATGGGAGTTATGCTTTATCTGATCTGCTTAAATCACACCTTAACATTTTCTCCTTCTGCCCAAGAGGCACATGACAAATGTCAGAGCTCCCGACACTCCAGTTAGGTACAAAACCCTTCCTGAAATCCATTTTCTTTTATGTTGAAGTATCTTATCTCATCCTCCCTACACCATCAAAACCAGGACTTGATCAGGTAACCAAAATGAAAACTGTTTGGTTTTTATAGACACTTTTTGATGTCTTGACATGATACTGGAGGAAGAGAGGACAGCAAAAGGCATGTAAATCAGAAGGAATGCACTGGTTAGGGAACACTGCAAGGCCGTTAACTTGGAGCAGTGATGTTTAGTTAAATGTGTCCATTTTAACTCCAAGGAACAAAGGATGGGAATTTGTGGCAGTCAGAGTTGAGGAAAACTCGTTCCTAAAACAAAAAAAACACATTGCATTTGTTTATCTATTGCTCTCTGAAAACCACAATGGACAAAAGTTCCCAAATGATGCTCAGCACCAGGACTGCATCGGAACAGAGTCTGGCTCTGCCCTGTGATGGGGCTGTTAATGGCATCCAGTTTCAGAGACCATCCTAGGACAAGCCAGCCCTGCAATGTCAAAGAGCCCATCTCCCAGGCAGAGAATATACAAATACCTCAGCTAGCAAAGACGCTTCTCCTCCTGCACAGAAAACTCTGTGGTGCAAGAGGCAGCTGGGAACCAGACCCTAATTAAACTCCAGCAAATCTCATTTTGAGGGCTAGAGAGGCTGAATTCCTTAAGCACCTCTTCAGCACCACGTCAAGCAGACCTCTCCTCAGTTTCCATTCAAGGCAGTGTATACAAATATTGGGGATGTGATGCTCGATCTTGCCTTGAGCATCAAGCCCTCAGTCCTGCCCATCTGTTGCACAAAGATAGGCCCTAATAGAAGCAGCTGCAAAGGAGCTGTAATCTTCAGCTGAAAGAGAAAAATCCCGAGGAAGTAGAAAACTATATTTCAATGGACTTAGAAAACTAAACCCCAGACATTATTTCCTTGTTCCTGTTTGTATTGCCATCTTTGCCTTGACCTTGACAGAAGATGGTGGATTTGTAATTCATCTTTTGATTGCAATTTATTGAATTATATAGAATTTGTACTATACTTTAACACTTACAGAATTCTGTAAGTGTTCTCTCCAGGAAGATGACATGCCCGATGTATATTGTCCTTTCAAGTGTGGTGAATACATGTTCAATTTAACACCCTGAAAATATGCCTATTAAGTATATTTATATTTGCTATGTGAAAAATCCAACCCCAAATCTCCCTCCCTCCCCAAATATGACCCAGAAGTTATTATTGTTTCTATCTTTTTGCTTTTAATCAGAGGAAACATGGCCCAAATTAACCAATGCAACTGAACATGCAGATATGTTTCCTGTTTCCTTCCTCCTCGTTATCTTACTGCTGTGAGCTCAGGAATATGCCCACCAGAAACAAACAGGTCTCAGCTGCAAGCAGCTGGCTCTGTACTGCTGCAAGAAGTCCCAGGGCTGAGAAACTGTGTGTGAGAGTGGGCCAAGTGCTTCTCCTCTTGCCTTTGCAACATGCTACCATTCTGTGTGTGGGCTTTGATTCATGCGCCCCATTGGAGGCAGTCCTGGGAATTTTTCAGCAGCTTCAGATAATTACAAATGAATAATGCCTTCAGCACAATAACCCTTGTGCTAATTGCTTGGGTATTAAGCTACATTCCTTTTAGTTTGCCCTTATGCTTACAGATTCTTACATTAACATTGCAGCAGTGCTGTGGAAGTGGTTAGGGTGAAAAATGGGAAAGTGGAGGCATCTGGCTGCAAGAAACCTGAGTATTTAACGTTTGGTGACATGTGGAAGGCAGTGGGGACACTGATAAACAGATTGCTTGGCTTTTTCCTAGTGAAATGAAGGCATCGTGTCGATTAACAATGATAACTGGGGGCCTACAGACAAAAGTGTTAATGTCATTGGGGCAAGCTGCATCCCTCAGCTCTCGTCTCCCACCAAGATATCCATACATATCAGTGCTCTCCTCTGCAGCCCTCCCTGGGACAGCCAAGTCAAGCTCAAATGGGAGGAAGGCCTCTGCTACGAAGTGAAAACCACACATTTTAGGTCCCAGTTTCAAAGCCAAGAATGGGTTTTAAAGCGTTTTTGATAGCTTTGGCATGGCATTAACAGAGCTGGTGGAGCATGCCCAAAACTCAGAGTGATGGGGCCCATGGGAATTGATTATGATACATGATCAAGTTTCAATATGAAATTCATGCAGATCATAAAAAAAGTCTAAAATCTGTGCTATTTGATGTTATTGTCAGAAACATGTCAAGGAGAGCTCTGAAAAGAGCAAGAGAATCATTTTGTTTGCACAAGAAGCAAAAGGATGATTTCAATCATCAGGAACACATGGCAGCAGAAGGGTATGGAGGGGGTGTCTCAGCAGACATGGAAAGAAGAAAGGCCTCAAAGTTCATGGACAGAGAGACATTGAGGGAAGCTGCTCTCAGCAACAAAGGGAATTCTGAATCTCACGTGTATAGGGATGGTAAGAAGAAACCAAAACTGTTCACATTAGCATGTTGCACAAAGATTGGAGGGAAACAGAAAGGTCAGAGGGAAGAGCAGTTGTTGTAAAGGGTTTTGTTCACAGTGTAGGAAGTATTCTAAACCTTCATAGAGGGCCCTACCTGAAAACATGTATTTCCTCCGAAGGCAAGGTCTGCCCCAGTACATCTGGAACTGATTTCTGGGAGAAGCCAGAGGCGGTTTGCTGCTCTCCTCTATGAGATGCACCTGTGAGAGGCCCACAGACCACCTCAATAAAAGCCAGCATAGAAAGGGTCATGGGCTTATGCAGTGGGGATCCCATGTGGAGGGCTCATATGCACGCGGGTGTTACCATAGAATCATAGAGTGGTTTGGGCTGTAAAGGACCTCAAGACCATCCAGTTCCAACCCCCTGCCATGGACAGGAACACATCATACTAGACCATGTTGCCCAAGGCTCTGTCCAGCCTGGCCTTGAACAATGCCAGGGATGGAGCATTTACCACTTCTCTGGGCAACCTGTTCCAGTGCCTTAGCACCCTCACAGTAAAGAACTTCTTCCTTATATCTAACCTGAACTTCCCCTGTTCCAGTTTGAACCCGTCACTCCTTGTCCTATCACTACAGTCCTTGATGAAGAGTCCCTCTCCCGCATCAGCTGAGCCCTCCTGGTCCAGCATGTGCCCTGAAATGCCACTCAATTGATGGCATGTGCTTGCTCACATGCCCTGCCTGGAGCTCCGGCCCTGGGCTCCTCCACAAGTTTGCTGCTGGTTGGGCATCCAGCTTGGCTGGTGTGCAGGAAGGTGCTTGAGTGTGTGCCTGAGCCCTGTGTCTCTGCTTGAGAGGATTTCAGTGGCGCTGTGTGGCAGAGAGAAGCCACAGCTATTCATCAACAGCAAAGTTTGTTTAGTGTTACAGGACACTGTCGTCTTCTGTACCCTACATAAGACAGAGAGAAAGACCTTGTAGGCAGGGAGAGTTTTGATGCCTCATGCTCATTCTCCATGAGCCCCGGCAAGTGCTGTGTTGGGGATGCAGCCAGAGCCACTAGAGGTCTCACAAATTCACCTTCTGGAGGACATCAGCTGCCAACATCCATTCAAAGTGTCCTTCATTTACTGGATTTGGATCAGGCTCTGATTCGCTTCACCCTTACTGTCCAGTCTAGTCTATTCCACCAAAGTTGTCTTCCTTCCAAGCTTCAGGAGGTTTTTATTCAGGTATTTCCCTTCCTGCCCTGTGCTATAGCTGCAGTACAGCAGATGGGTGCCTGAGGTGGGGAGGATGCTGTCTAGTTGCAGAGCAGTGGCCTCAGACAGGAGCTTGGAGTGGGGAGCAGCATGTGCCTCAAAGCTTGCACTGCAGAACTGCAAAGAGGAACAAGCAGTTAGCAAAATGGATTGAGAAAGGAATAATAGGGAGATTAAACCTCTTTTTCTGTTTTTCAGTGCATTAGCTAGACAGCGTTGCCAGCAGGTGAATAGTAGGTAGATGAAATAACAGGTATCTATGCAGAGACATGAGAATGAACTGAAAAGGATGCAGGGAGACTAATTTTCTCACTGGCTTTGGTTACCACTGTATATTATCATTATTTTAATTCAATTCAGTTCTTCTCAGGAGACACTACATACCTTGAACAGATACAGGGAGACTTCACTTTCATATATGGAGGTAGAGCTGGGCTCAGAAATCAGGACTGACCTCCTGGTCTAACGTGGAGGTGTGTGGATGGTGTCATACACAGAGATTTGAGTCAGAAGCAGAGTCTGGCCAGCAGCAATGGAGAATTTCTTTGGTCAGAGAGCTTTCCAAGATTATGTATTCAAAAATGTCCATCACTGCAGCAACCAGAGGCTGTATGTCTGTTCATGCTACACCAGACTGAAAATGCAGTGAGCAAAGCCCAAAGCTGAGAGAAAAAACACCCTCAGAGATTTGGTACTATGGCAGACACAGCAGTAATGTGGATGAGGAAAGACTGATGCTACATGACAGCCCCTGCACTGCATTAGCAGGACACAATCATAGTGTTGAGAAGGACTAATGGCTATGCTCACGTCCCGTGGCCAGCAGATAATTCTCATCTTCTTCCCAGCCCTCCGCTCTGGCCTGCTGTTTACTGTGATTTGCCAAAAAATCTCCCTCTACAGGTTACCCTGTTGCCACACTAACACATAGAAATGGTTTATTGGTTTCATTTTTCTATGTGCTTCATCCATGCACATGGACATTTTGCAGTCATTTCATAAACCAACTCTTGGGGGTTTTGGGGGCTCTGGAGCATGACCCCAGCCTTTGGTTCATCCTGCCTAAAGAGACTTGTGTGGACATTTGCAGCCCCCCTTATGTACCTGAAAGGAGGTTGTGGGGAAGTGAGGGTTGGTCTCTGCTCCCAAGGAACAAGGGATGGGACAAGAGGAAACGGCCTCAAGCTGCACCAGGGGAGGTTTAGCTGGAGATGAGGAACAATTCCTTCCCCTGAGGGTGCTCAGGCATTGGAACAGGCTGCCCAGGGCAGTGCTGGAGTCACTGTCCCTGGAAGTGTTCACACACCGTGTAGACCAGGCCCTCAGTGCCATGGGTTAGTGGTAGCCTTGGCAGTGCTGGGGAACACTTGGACTTGGTGGCCATAAAGGTCTTTTCCAACCTGGTTGATCCTATGATTCTATGTAAGCGTTTGCTAGCACATGCTTGTACCTGTACATGCCTCGTGTGGGTGCAGCTCCTTTGCACACACATCTCACAAAACACAAATTGGCTTTCTCTGTTACACACTCCCAGCTCCCCAGTGCCATCACCATCACAGACAGCTTTCTAGACAAAAACTTCACCCAAGAGCCTTCATGCACCTCGATTTTTCCTGGGCTGAAAATAAACCCACCACATTCAGAGCATTTCCTCCCGTCTCCATGTGATTCTGATTTCACTAATTAAAGTTAATCTGATAAAGGAAGGAACTGCAGAGAAGAATAAGAGCAAAAAGGCAGGCGAGCAGGGGTCACAGAGAGAGGGCTTTGTGACCAGGGAAGCTGTGCTGCTGCAGGGCATGGAGGGAAGCGGTGGGTTGAGCTGCTTCATCTGTTTGGCTCCCGGCCACCCTGGCCGCCCATCCTGACCTCCCCAGTGCCCTGCAGCACAACCAACACTTGCAAGGTGGGATCTAATGAAAGGCATCAGGGAGCAGGAGTGCTTCTGCCTCCTGATCATATTTATCCAGAACAAAAACATGATGTAGGCTGGCTCCGGGGATGAGTAATGGATAACAGAGCAGCTTCTCATGTCCAGGGCCCTAGTCTGACCAGTGCCCGGAGGGCAGTGCTGATTGGAATTCATTGGCACCTGATGGTGGTTGAAGGGATTCTGTAGGAAATAAATGCTTGGATTTTGGGATAAAACATCCCCTCTGTGGACAAAATGCTTCCTGGGGTAAGGGAGCACAGACTGGGAGCAGTGTGTGGTGATTGGTATCCCTAAGAGAGCCAAACTGCACTTCACGGCTATGCCATGCACAGAGCTACTTCTTTCCAACTCCCCTGGCAACACAGAAAAACCACTTTGGCACATAACAACCCAGCTCACTGTGAAAGACACATGACAACGTGTCTCTACGACAAAGAGCAGTCAAAGCCATGATATTCAACCTCATTGCTCAATAACTTCTCCAAAGAGCATCCCTGGATCCTTGTGTCCAGCAGGTTTACAGTGGAGGAGATCTTCAGAGAGAAGGAAGATCTCAAGCCACAGACATGCATGGAATATCAGAGACTAATAACTAGAAAGCTAGTAAACGAGGTGAGCTCACCTTACTTGTTTTGATGCCATCTTGATGATGTTTAGGCACAGAAGTTAATTTGGCTGAGCAGTAAATCAGCCTAAAGGACCCTAGGGATTAACTTTATCCAGCTTCTGTCTGGGCAGCAACAGCCATGGGTAAGGTAGAGCAGGGAACAGAATGGCCCCTTGCTCCAAACATGCCAGCAGACATATTTGCAGAACCTCTCTGTTGAGGCATGATACTCACATGCAGTTAGAGATTTACCACTCCTCTGCTTTCTTTAAGTGGCTGGTACATACATCGATTTCGACAGATCCCCTGCCCCTCCTCTGCAAAGCCCATTCATCATTAACTTGTTTAAATTAAACACAAGCACGGACAGGATCAGCAAGCAGCCGTCTGTTTTATTAGTGCTTCTACTTCACATGTCAGTCTTAGTCCCTCCTTGCTGGGCTCTGATCTCTCATGACAATTTGATTAACTTTACATTTCCTTTTATTGTTGGAGAAACATTTGGAAAACCTTAACGTATCTGACTGGCTGGTTCTGAGACCAAGATGGTGATTATGTCCGTGCTTAGCATCATCCATCAAGATCAGGCATCTGACAGTCAGACCACCTGAAAAACGTGGCATTCCCAAAAAGTTCATGGGGCATAAAACGTTTCCTACTTGTGGATAATCACAGGATACTCTTATTTCTCCCAACAGCAAGGCTTTCACTAAGAACTGCTTAAACACCTTCATTAGAAGGAAACCATTTCCACTTTGTACCAGTCTGCCCGGAGAAGACCTTTTCAGTTCCCACCAGCTAGAAACTGATGTCTGGGTTTTTCCAAGCCCCACATTCCTGTGACAACCCCTTGATGGGAACATACTATTAAGAGGGACTGCCAGGACATGACAGATCCCAGGGAAAACGATGCTCCATTTCACTTTGACAGAACAGCTCAGAACTTTTTCCCCTTTCCTTGTGCTCGAGCTAATCTAACACAGTCTCAAGCCTCTGGCACATACTCATCTCTACATTTCTGCTGGCCTCTGAGCTTCTGGATCTTGGCTCAGCCCCAGAGTGTCCAGGCACCAGTGGAAAAGGCTGGAAATTAGCCTATTTTTGTCTTTTTGTTTCAAAACCAGGATCAGAAATAGAAGTGGCAAGAACCTCATGGAAAAAAGGCTGGTTTCCTGGCATTTTTGACAGATTTAATTACCTGTAGATATTTTTTTTCTTGTATCATTTTCATTGATTTGAAGGTGTAGATACTTGGTCATTCTGAAAAGCCACATCAGTTGCACCTATTTCTGAGGGCATTAAGATGACTTCTTCAGGAAATACTCAGATATCACAGTTCAGCTGATGCCATGAAGCCTTCACTCTATGCCAATCCTGAGCCACCCATTTGCATGTTAATTAAAAGCAAAAAATCAGTGCATCCCAATCCCATTGCTTCTTGTGGGATTTGCTGAACAGCACAAGTAATTAATGATGGTACCAGGATCCCCCCGATGGATACATCTAAGAACTTTCTTCTATTCTGTCCTTTTCAGTCTCTAGTGTTGTCCTGCTGCAATTCTCAGTTATTTCTGATCCTTTCTTCCTGAGAAAAGCTGCTATTTCAGGCTCTGGAAATGAGCCTGGGAAATTTCCAGGCTCTAGAAATAAGCCTCCACTGAGGCTACAGGAGAAGAGTGGTCAGCACTTCAAGAAATAGAGGCTTTCCTTAAAGAAATCCCATTTCAATCTACACCACCCACAAAACAACAACAATCTTATCTCCCCTTCTCAGGCAGAGCACTGCTTATATCTTCTGGGAAATGTCTGGCTTTTCTAGTATGGAAGAGAAAGTGGAGAAAAAGAGAAGGAGATAGAGGAGAATTAGGAGTAGCTATAAAATAAGAGTTTCTGGAATTTATAATAAAGAGACTGAGACTCTTTTCTAACACTTCTGCAGCCCAAACCCCTGCAATAGAGAGGTCTATACCCTTAAGAAGTACTTAAGGCTCCTTATACTGTCAAGGATCCATACTTTTACCCTGCAGCACAGTGCTAAACCCCTTTTCCAAGTCTTCTAGAAGAAAGCTACTTATGCTTTTGATACCACAGCCATGCTAGAGGGAGGAAAGCTTACCTGACCCAAGAGAGCACATAATGAAAGCTGTAACCCAGCCTCATATCACCAGCTCTCCTTTCCTGAGTGCCTATAAACCACAGGACTAATCCAGCATCTTACTTTTGGTGCTATGGGTGCTGGAAAAACTCCAGCCCCTGCTGTCCCAGAGAAGTGATAAAACCCCATGTGCTAGTTAATGCACTGCCTCTTATAGGCACATACAGCAGGTGAGCAATTATCACTTGCAGTCTAGCTTAATGCTTTACAGGGCCCGAGAGCTGGTTCCAATTAGTCTCAGTATACCATGGAAATTAACTCATTTGTGGCACCTTGGCTTGTAAGTGGGCTGTGAGGAACTGGAACAACTGGAATTGAGTGCAGGTGGCACATCTCCTCTCCTGCTCCTTGGCACTCCTTGCACTGGGTCCAGAGGGGCTATATTTCATGGAAGAAAAGAGAGATGGAAAAACCAGCTTGATCCATAACCTAAGGGAGGGTTGATCCATCCCCAGAGTCTCATCTCCATGGCATTTTTCCAGGCTGGTTCTTTGTGTCCCAAGAAACATGCTTCCAAGCACTTCCCTTTGGATTATTTAGTAATCTCATGAGGCTCCTCAGCATTTGGCCTATAAAAGCTTCTCTTTATAAAGAACTGTGTCATATTCTATGTGTATTTTATCTGTGAGCCTGGTTTAATGAATGCTTTCAGACATTATGAGCCCATTCGGAGCCTGTTGTAAAGCCAGCACCATTCCATCAAGATCACTGCACTGCCATTGCTGATAGGCATTTTCTCTAAAAAGGCTGTTCTCAAAGTTGATGTTGGGGCTAAAATTAAGATAAATACTTGCAGGGATCCTTATGTGATCTCCTAATATGACTCCAGTGTCTATGAACAGTGTGCATATCAAAGGAAGTATGATCTCATGGGCAAAGACCAAGAGGCTTGAGGAGCTCTCAACTGTTTTCTGAGCATTGCTATAAAAAGTCCTGTGCCGTTTTGAACACATCACTTCATCTTTCTGTGCTTCAGTTTTCTACCTTTGGAGGTTGCAGTAATCACCTCTCAGTGAGATTATGGAGATATGCATATCATAATTGTATTTAACTTACATGTTTGAGAGATCTCTTGCTTTGATAGTATGATTTTTGAGCTTGGAAACCCTACCTACATGAGCTCCTTATAACACCTCACTCTTCGTGAAAAAGATGAGCTATAAGCTGACTGATGGTGTTTCCATCTAACATTACCTGTAAAACAACTGATTAGACTTTAGGGATAGTGTGTCTGTGTGTTATATTTGAATCAAATATAAATCAAAAAGCCAAATTGAGCCCTCATATAGAAGGATCCAGTTCTATCGGTGACCTGCTTATAAAATGCCTGAAGAAGAGACTTTGACTTGTTCGAGGAAAAAAGCAGAAGAGAATAACGTTATAACCAAAACCTCAGATCCAAAATGCCCTCCACAAACCAAATGTCAGGTGCTGAGTGACAGCTTGCGAAGCCATGGGAAAGGCACAATGTTCTCCAGTGAGAATCAAAACATGAACTACAGCTTGGGTCATTATTTCCAGCAGCTAATGAAAGTTAATTACACTGAACTTAAGAGTTTGTTGTGGCAATGAAGACCAGTGCTGCATTGTATTAACACAGCGGGAGACATTGCCTGCCCTGGAGAGATGGCCGGTATGTAGGAGGTGGTGTAGTTTTCCCCACCTTGGAGACACGTGTCTGTTGAGTAACATGCTTAAGGCCTTATGCTGACTTTTTAGTGCAGGTGGGAGCTTTGAACCCTGGGATCTTGCTTCTGTGTCCTGTTCTCTGAACATAAATTTATCACTGTGTGTAAGGGTGATTGTGGGGTCTGAGCTGCGGGCAGACAGAGATTTAACCTGAATTAGACTCATTGAATAGAATGGTTTGGGTTGGAAAGGATCTTAAGATCATCCAGCTCCAACCCCCTGCCACAGGCAGGGACACCTCACACTAGACCAGATTGCTCCAAGCCCCATCCAACCTGGCCTTGAACACAGCTTCTCTGGGCACCCTGTGCCAGCGCCTCAGCACCCTCACAGGAAAGAATTTCTTCCTTATATCTAACCTAAATCTCCCCAGTTTAAGTTTGAAACCATTACCCCTTGTCCTTATGCTGAGGACACCAGAACTCCAAGCGGGGTCTCTCTCAGCTTAGTGTCGTTGGCAAACTTGCTGAGGGTGCACTCAATCCCACCGTCTGTGTCACTGACAAAGACATTGGACAGGATCAGTCCTAACACCAATCCCTGAATTCCCAAGAACTCTGACCATTTGACTGCTTCTTTTTCCTGCATGAGCAACACACAGAATCACAGAATAGTTTGGGTTGGAAGGCACCTTCAAAGGTCATGTAGTCCAGCCCCCATAGCTGCAGAGAACCCAGTTCATTTAGGTTTTAGCACTCACAGGAACCAAAATGCCACAGCAGCATCATGGAAGGCATGTGCCTGTCACTGCAGCAATTGAATTAGCTGCAGTAATGACAGCCAGGGGCTTTCGAACAGCCTGGAGCAGCAGGAGAGCCTTTCAGCAACGAAGGGCTAGACCCTGGGGGTGGCTTTGCACTGGGGAGAGTTGCTTCCCAGCACTGGAAATGTCAAACTGCTCCGTAAGGAGAGTCAGGCCTGGGCCCAAACCCAAAATGTCAGAGCAAATCTGAACTGCCCCAAATTTGGATCTGAAATCTGTGGCTTGGGACCATTTCTGGTTTATATTTAACAAGCTAGTTGTCTCTTAAATGCTCCATCCCTGGCAGTGTGCAAAGCCAGGTTGGACGGAGTCTTGGGTGACATGGTCTAGTGTGAGGCATCCCTGCCCATGTCAGGGAGTTGGAACTGGATGATTTTAAGGTCCTTTCCAACCCTAACTATTATATATGATTCTTGCCATGGGTAGCTATGTATGACAAGAAGGGACATGGAAGCAGGAGATTGAAATCTGTAGGATCCCATTTTGCAGTAGTTGAAACAACTTTTCTTTCCTGGACGCAGGGAACAAGCTTTGCCACATCTGCGAGCCAGGGAAAATCACTGGAAAACTCTGGAGTGAATAATTATACACAAATGTTTACAAAAAATAAATAAGAAGAATGTATGCATAAGTCAAGAATAACAAATGACATGTGGCCAAACCCCTGAATAGCTACTAAGGCCCGGGACTGGGATATGCAATTTTCACATCATTTGCAACCTTGGGCAGCTACAAAGAGTGGTTAGGAGATATTAGTATATACAATAGCTGCTCAGTACCTGGTATTTATAGCAAATTTCCAGTGGCCAAGAAAATAGATCACAAAAACCCAGCATGGGAAAGGATGGAAAAATGCCAGGATACCAGGATAGCCAGTTTTCTGGGCATTCCTGGCCAAGAGAGAGGACTGGGACAATCTGCATGCCTCCTTCTGGTCTGTGTATGCGTAAACCCTGCTTTCATTGCTGTCCCTGGTTTACTTCATGGCCCTTTGTTCTCATTTCAGGCACATCTTCTGTGTCTTTTTATTCCAAGGACTGACAGGTCTCATCTTTGAGTAGATATTACCTCCTTTCATGCATTTGCTCCTAACGTACCTATGCATCCCTGGAGGATGGATTCTGTCCTTCAGAGACTGTAGGACATTTGCTTTGGCATCTATGTTTTGCAAAGAGCTCTGGGTGCCATATTCAGCTTGGGTTCATTGGGGTTCCCACCTACCTACAGGACCACAGCCCTTTAGGGGCTTGCTTCTCTTGTGCATACCAGAGGGCTTGCCTGATGCTAATATTGCGCAAGAAATAAGTACAAAACCTGCATGTGAGCAGAATAGATCTCATTTCTCTTGTTCCCAAAAGAAGTAACAAAGAGGTCAGTTGCTTGGTGCCATCAACATCATCTCTCTGATGGAATCAAGAAGGAATGTCTCAGTGGTTTGCTCTTCCCAAAGCTGAAGTGATGGGTATCCAGCAGTGATCAGAGCAGGCTGGAAGATCTACCATTTCTCAAGGAGAAAAGCCATTCTTGCTCATCTTTTTGAGTTATAGGGGGGTCGTAACTCTGCAGACCCCTGTTCATGCTCAGTAGCAGACAGCTGAGCTTCTGGAATAGGACAATATTCCTGAGTGCCTCTTGCCTCCTTCCAAGTAGATTGCTGGGGACCAGTTTGCCATTTACTGGTCCTATGAATGATAAAAGAAAGAGAGAAAAGTAGTTTGGGAACTATCAAAGTGAGTAGCTGTAGCTTTTATGGAGCTAGTTTTATGGAATGTTGTTTCGAAGTGACTTTTGGCTGGTGCAAGAGTTTGCTTGACACAGAGCAAGTCAGTCTGTGGAGGGGGCTTGAGGCAATCAGATGGAAGCAACACCCCACTTTCCTCTTCTCCTGGGCAAGCTCTGGTGCTCAGATGGAGCAGCTTGGTGAGAACCTCCTGAGTCATTTGAAAGGATTGCCTTCTTGCTTGTAAATATATATATACACTGCAGGTCTATGGAGAAGGGCTGTTAACAGCAAGTCAGAAAAGAAAGCAGAAGTGTAACTGCTTGTGGAACCAGACTGCAGAAGATGAGGCTGATAAAAATGAGGCTGTTCAGCCTGGAGAAGAGAAGCTGTGTGGAGACCTCAGAGCAGCTTCCAGTATCTGAAGGGGGCTACAAGGATACTGGAGAGGGACTCTTCATCAGGGACTGTAGTGATAGGACAAGGGGTGATGGGTTTAAACTGAAACAGGGGAAGTTCAGGTTAGATATAAGGAAGAAGTTCTTTACTGTCAGGGTGGCAAGGCACTGGAACAGGTTGCCCAAAGAAGTGGTAAATGCTCCATCCCTGGCAGTATTTAAGGCCAGGTTGGACGGAGCCTTGGGCGACGTGGTCTAGTGTGAGGAGTCCCTGCCCATGGCAGGGGGTTGGAACTAGATGATCTTCAGGTCCTTTCCAACCCAAACCGTTCTATGATTCCATGATTCCATGCATTAAGATGTCCATTGCAGGAATTTCCTCCTTGTTATTGCACAGTAACAGGGCCCATTGCACACAGAGTTTACAATATGTAGGTAGGAAAGCATGCAGGATGTGGCAGGCACATAATATTCTTCACCTCCTCCAAACTCATAGCTGACTGTGAGACGACAAAATCATTACAAGCTGCATGTGAAAGTAAACAGAGTGGTTTTAATTGCAATGTGACTATGAGGCTGCTGGGCTAGAATTCAGTTTTAGCAAGAGATGGGCACGATCTGAAGTGAGGCAGATCTGGACTGGATTTGCTCCAAAATTAAAGGCTATTTTAATGTGGGATTTGCAGCCAGGTCATTCAGACCTAAGATGAGATGCACACACCTTCTTTTCCCCACCTCTTCTGGTAACCAAGGTCAGCAGACATGCACACGTAAATATGCCCAACTCAAAAATCCACCCAGAGCAGCAGACTGCAGAATACATTTGCCATCTCTCTGATGCCTTGCCAAGCCACGAGTGCTAACAGGGCTTCTCTGGTAACCACACTGTGAAATGTGGGAGCTTCTGCTGGAAGACCCACCACCAGAATGGTATCAGTGGTTGGGATGAAATGCTTGGGGTCCAGTGTGCACACTTAGGGATGATGCTAGTGAGGCATAGCGAAGGGAAGCCACTCAGATGTTGGTCTGTTGTTATGACACACGGTTCAATGTACGCCAGGCTGGATGCTGCAGGGGAGCAGGGTTCCTCTCTCCCTCTCCTTGAGATAACTGAGCTCTAATGAAGGCACAGTGGCAAAGAGCATCATTGCCTATCAAAAAAGCACTTGTAGAAAAGGCAATTTTGAGGTCATGCTTGTTCTGCAAGTTTGAAAAGTTTTGTGGGCTTTTCCATTTTTTATATCCACTTTTTCATCTTCTCATTTTCTATTCCATCCTTTCTCTCCCTTCTCTTTTTCACCTCTCTCAAATCCTTTCTACTTAGGGAAAGGCAGAAGGATGAGGTAGTTTTCAGAGCCAAAACACGGCAGAATTGACAGCCAATATGGAAAAAATACAATATCCCTCCAAGCCCATACCTTGTGATTTCTCAGTTTTGTTCAAATAAACTCCAAACCAGCAGCCTGTTATTATTAGAAGTAATCCTTAGCTTTCCAATAGGTCCTAAACTACACCATTTTCACCAAAAAGAAAAAATCCCACAACAAACCAAAAAAAAAAAAAAACCAAAAACCCTCAAGATGAAAGAGAAACCCTTTTTTAATGGAAAAAAACTCTAAAAATTTAGAAATAATGATTGGCTGCTGCTTGTATCTGAAATCTGGACCTGGTTTTTAGCTTGGCAGCTTTAATGGAGACAGCAGAGCATACTGATTTACAACACAGGGCACGTGAGAGCACAGCGGGCAGGATGCAACTCAGGTTTCCCAGTCCTGGTACTTAGAACTACCTGGATGATAAGGAACCTGCTAATTACTGGTGCATCTTCTACCTGCTTCATCAGACTCCGTGGACACAGACATCTCCTGTTTTCTGTGGGAGGAAGACCCAAACGACAGGAAAAGAGGATGAAACAACAGTCTTGTTCCAACAGAGGGTGCTGAGGCCAGCTCAGTGGCTGCTCCTGCATCTCTCACTGGGCTACAGTCACATCATCATAGCCTGTTCCCCTCCATGTTTGTTATTTGGCATCTCTTGGCAAAATCAACCCATCCTGAGAAAAGCTCTTTACACTGTGTTTCTAAATTTTAGAGGTAAGATCCTTACCTCTTAAAGTAAAAGTGTTAGGTGAAAACCCCTCTTCTCTTGCTGTTTTGGTTGTTTTCTGCTATTATTTTGCAGTTTGTGCCAATACCAAGTGTTGATTGGCTTTTTTCTTTTATTTCTAATGCTTTCAATACTCAGCAGTACTTAAAAGGGGCTTATAAGAAAGATGGGGAGAAACTTTAGCAGGTCCTGTTGAGATAGGATGAGGGGTGATGGTTTTAAACTAAAAGAGAGCAGATTCAGGCTGGGCATGAGGAAGAAATTCTTTACAATGAGGGTGGTAAAACACTGGCACAGGTTGCCCAGAGAGGTGGTGGATGTGCCATGCCTGGAGACATACAAGGCCAGGCTGGATGTGGTTCTGTGCAACCTGATCTAGTTGAAGATGTCCCTGCTCATTGCAGGGAGTTGGAACTAGATGATCTTTAAGGTCCCTTCCAACCCAAACTATTCTATGATTCCATGATTAATTTTCTGTTTCCTAACGATGCTTTGGCTGGACCTATTGGAGCAGCACTTCACTGTCGTGGACATCAGCTCTTAATATGAGTGTGTAAGGTCATTTGGGCAGGATGCCTGCCACCTGAGATATCTGTCTATCTGTCTGTCTGTCTATCTATCTATCTATCTAAGCACTGTGCCAGGTTCTGCACTGTAGCAGGTCCAAGGACCTTATTTCATCCCCTGCAGACAAAGAGTTAACTCCCTCCCAAACTCTCCTGCAAGAGGAGGATTTAGAAGGGATTGCAGCATCATTCCTTAGGCATACCCACGTGCTCAATATTAACATAGGCAGCTCTGTGAAGATTTTTTCCTGCAACTCATCGGATGGGAAGACTATTTGGATGAAGTAGTGGTTTGGGTATCACTTTGCAGGTCTGGAGTATAACTCAAGTGGAAAGAGATTTAGCTCCAATTACTTGATGTAATTCAGAATACAGAAGAGCCCTCTATGGCTAAGACAGTAGTTAGTTTTTGGTTAGCTTTTACTTTACTGGCAAAAGCCACAGCAAGCTGCACTCTCGTGCTTCTTTTGAGTGTATGTATGTGTGCGTGTGAGGCCAAAACCTCAATCTGAGCATCCTGAGCATCAGAGCAGGCACTGAGATATAACTCATAGGTTTGTATTAACTCCAGTCTCTAATGGAAGAATAAAAAAAGGAACAATAAGACAAGACCAAACTGGAAATAAATAAAACTAGTTCTGAGCTGAAGGTAACTAAAAAAACCCAGCACACGCACAAAAAACCCTAAACAACAGACCTCCATTCTCTTCAATATTTGTCTGTAAGCTCTGGCTGGGTTGTGAAGCTGAACTCCTCTCCTTGCAGTGTAACGCAGTTCTCATGCCATAGCCAGGTATTGTTTTGTTTGTGTCTCCAACACTCCTAAAGTTATTTGGATCCAGCCCTGGCTTTATCTCTGTTGAGAGCAAAAGCAACATCAAAAAAATAAGAAGTTTATTTTTAGCTTTCTTTTGTGTTTTTATTCTCCCCTTTATGATGAAGCTTTATTCTGAGTCTAAACTAAGCTGATAAAATGACAAACGGACAAAAATCTATTCATTAAAGCAGAGGAAGGGAATGGGTGACTCGTCTGACCTGGAGAGCCCCACTAGGTAAAATAGGGGATTTAGATATCTCAAAACAAGCAGGAACCTAAACTACCTCCTGAGAGCGCTCAAAGGCCAAAAAGGGAGGTCAATAAGGAATAAAATGCTGCAGAAACATTGGAAAGACACGATGCTGCCCGGCTGAATAGTGGCTATTGCTGCGAATACTTGTAAGAGGATCACTAAAGTTGAGATTTTCCAGAAAAGTAAACCTTGCTCTCCCATTTGTTTAGAACTAAGTTTAATTTCAGCCCAGTCTTTGTTCCAGGAACTCGGTTTAATGCTGCAGCTTGAAGAAATATGAAATATACTGGGGAAGATACAAGAATAGATGCTTGTTCCAGCACAAAAACCTGCAACTCTTGATAAATAACAGAGCATGGTCCCAAGCTGTCTCCTGGATTGTCTGGACAGAAGGTATTTCCCCACAAACCTCCAAGGTTTGTTTTCTGTTTCCCATCATCACGACTGCAGGCTCCTTGAGGCAGGGACTGCTGTTTGTCATCCTTAGTGCCTCGATATGCCACAGTCTGGTTCTGCCCTCTCCCAGGTGACCAGGGAGGTCGGTCATTGCAGTCCTGAAGTTATTTCTATTCCTCACTATGTCTCTATTGCATTATTGGTATCTATATATATCTGAAGGAAAGAAGTGAGGGTTATAAGGATAGGTAAGGAGTTGCTGTCACATTAAAGCTGTCCATCTGCACCACCTCTGCCTATCCTTCACATCAAGTTGCTGTCACATTAAAGCTGTCCATCTGCACAAACTCTGCCTGTCCTTTGCATATCTGCACTATTTTAAGTCCCAACTTTTGGCTTCATCCTGTTCCAGGATCCGCCCCCCTCCTTTCCCTCCTTGTTCAATCTTCAGTGAATTCACCTCAAAACCTGGGCAAATTAAAAGAACTTGAGCCAGAATCATCAATACATTTCTAAAAACAAGCCCCCAAAAAAGCAGCAGTGGAGGGTTGAGCTAAATATGTTTGACAGGCTGGGCTTTTCCTGCTGGGCTTTAAAGTCCAGCCAGTCCTGACTATGCACAGAGATGGGGTCATGCTCTTCCCACCCTTCCAAAGTGATTTAAGCCAAAAGAAGGACGCCTGATTCTTAACCTGATGCAAACTGCAGGGAAGCGTGAGGCCGATTTTGCTGTGTCACAAGCTGATCTTTCGCAGATGCTGAAAAGCTAGGAAGTGCAATTACGGGGAAATTGCACTAAGGCAAACAAGTACATGCCAAGTTCTGCCATTCTCCATTACCCACCTGAGCCCCTTGATTGTGGCAGACAACGTGCCATCTGTATATGCTTTGTCAGAGGGGAAAATATAATTCCAGGAGCAGTGAACTGGGGGAGCGGGAGAAGAGGGGGGAGGATGCAGGAGGAGCAGGAACCCACTGCAAAGCCGTGGTGGTGTCTGAGAGCTGTGTTAGCTCAGGAGTTGTGGTTTGATGAGACCTGCTCCAGTGTGACCCCAGATAGGGTGATCTCAGTGCTACCACACAGAATCATAGAATGGTTTGGGTTGGAAAGGACCTTAAGATCATCCAGTTCCAACCCCCTGCCATGGGCAGGGACACCTCACACTAAACCATGTCACTCAAGGCTCTGTCCAACCTGGCCTTAAACACTGACAGGAATGGTACTTCCCATTGTGTTTGACCATCAGGGGTACTCTGGACCTCCTTATTGTGCAGTGTGAAGCTCAGTTTTCATGAGAAAAAGCTTTCTGGGCACTCGGATATGTTGCATACTTCCAGCTCCTGCTTGGGCCAGAAATAACTCACTGTCTTCTTTTCTCAGGATACTCTGGTGACGTTGTTTCCTAACCCAGCTGGATCCCACTATTCCTGAGGTACCAAAACAGTAAAAAGAAGAAAACAAATGAGCAAATAACACAGGAGGGCAGGGAAATGAAAGTGTTACTCATACTCACTGAATCTCAGAGAGAGCTCGGTTCAGCTGAATCCTGGGTTAAGTTCATAGAATCATAGAATCATAGAATGGTTTGGGTTGGAAGGGACCCTGAAGCTCATCCAGTTCCAACCCCCTGCCACGAGCAGGGGCACCTTCCACTAGCCCAGGTTGTTCCAAGCCCTGTCCAACCTGGGTAGGCTTGTCTCCTTTCAAAGAACCTAATCCAGGTTAAAACTGACTCAGTTTTGTCAGTACATTATCACTGTGATGTTTTTCATTTATCAAAGTCTGAATATCTCTGAGGGGAAAACTGAGGAACAGGTTTTTATCATTAGTTCCATTTTTATTGGTGGTATTTGGAGTAATGGTTGCAATAAAAACTGAAGGGAAATAATGGTGATTTGGAGAAAGCTTCCCTAAAACTGGGAGCAGGCATATTGGGTGGCCTGGCAGGAGCTGCTCATCCTACCCATTGCTGCTTTATGGCGTGGTCCATGCTGGGAGCATCTGTAAGGGACTCAAGCATCTTCCCATACGGGGCTACCTCATGGGCCTCTGCTTTCTGCCTGCTCCCTGCTGCAGGTCGCTTGCCCATTGGGGTGAGTGAAAGCCCTATGGGCAAGGATGGCAATGAGGGCTGAAAGAACACAAGCTCTGCTCAAAACCTCACATGATTTCTCTTTAGCTTTGTTTGCTCATTTCATGTTGGCTTTTCACAAGTATTCTAGCAAAAGCCTTTGCTAGCAGGAATGTTGGCAGGATCAGCAGCATCTAGAAAATAGCCAGGGCTAAATCTAGCTGCGTTGTGAACTGCAGAGGTGCTGGGCCAGGGGAAAACAGGTAGCATAGCCATGTGTCCTCAACCATCGGGGTGGTGCATGTGGAGCAGAGGGCAGGGAGGCTCTGCCCCTCCAGTCCCTGCATAAATGTACTCATCATAGTGACGGAAAGTGAATTCTGGATCTGTGAGCACCAGAAATCAAGGGCTGGAGCTGCTCTGCTCTGGGAACAGGCTGAGAGAGCTGGGATGGGTCAGCCTGGGGAAGAGAAGGCTACTTAAGGGGGACCTTAGAGCAGCGCCAGTGCCTAAAGGGGCTACAAGAAACCTGGAGAGAGGCTTTGGACAAGGGCCTGTAGGGACAGGACAAGGGGAATGGCTTTAACCTGCCAGAGGGGAGACTGAAATGAGCTCTTAGGCAGAAGTTCTTCCCTGTGAGGGTGGTGAGGTGCTGGCACAGGGTGCCCAGAGAAGCTGTGGCTGCCCCATCCCTGGCAGTGTTCAAGGCCAGGTTGGACACAGGGGCTCAGAGCAACCTGTTCTAGTGGAAGGTGTCCCTGCCTGTGGCAGGGGTTGGAACTGGATGAGCTTTAAGGTCCCTCCAACCCAAACCAGTCTGGGATTCTATGAAAACTGCCCCCCTTGCTACAGAAGTGCCCACTAATGTGACATACTTCACATGTGAGTGGAATTGAGGAAAGGCAAACCTTTAGAGAGAGGTGCTGGAAGGAGCTGCCATTTCCTGGCTCTGATTGCCCTGGCATAGCCCTGCAGCCATTGGAGCCGGTCTCTGAGGACCCACAGACTGGTCCATATTTCCATACAGCAACATGCCCATGGCTGAGCACAGCAAGCAAAAGAAAACAGTTTCTCTGCTCAGAGGCACAGATTTTGCTGCCTGCAACCATCCTAGGAAGCATCCCCTTTCTAGACATCTATTAAAAACCACATTGCTGCTCGTCATGCAAATCCATAGATTTTTATTTTCCAGGAGCAATCCTACCCAGTATCTGACTCTGAAGCGACTTGAGGGGAAATAGGGACCTAATGCGTCCCTTCAGGCTCCAGGCAGCCATAGGCCAAAAAAGTCAGCTAAAGAGAGCAAAACTCTCAGTCTTCATCCCAAGCTAAGTCTGGAGCTGTTCAAGCACATCTTTAGCTCCCAGCAACAGCCTTTATGAATTCATTTAGCTGATTCCTCACCCAAACACACTCCACCGGCCCAGATACATTCTTTAGGAGGCTGTCTTGAGCCTCCTGAGTACATGACATCAAAACCAATTCAACCTCTAGGTGTGATGTGCTCAGCTCTCTGCACCACTCTGGACATCTGTGGAACAGGATGGGTACTCTGAGGAGCTCATCTGCTCCAGCTCTTCGCTATACATGCAGAGGTCCCTAATTCCTCATCTGCTCTATTTCACATGCCTTTGCAGCTATTACAAGATCCCCCTGGGGTAGGAGACAGCCAGAAAGGTTTCCTCAGGTCCCAAAGCAGTAAAAGCCCTCAGAGCATTGCCATGAGTTGCCTTCTTGCTTTTTTCTAATCTGCAACCTCTACCACCCAACCATTTTGTGCCCTGTGTATTGAGTAGAGCGGCATTAAAGGGTTTCCTCTGAGGTTGCAAACTGCTTTGTTTCCCTGATTACTGTTCCCAAAAGGAACAGCAGAGTGCAAAAGTCTCATTCCCAAACAAGGGGATTAGTGTGAGTTTTGTGTCCTGCTTTATTCTCATTTTCATTCCCCAAGTCCTGATCAGAGCCAAAATACAGCCAGGGTTACAGAGAGGATCTCAGATGTGCTCAAGAGCCCCATCCAGCTGACAGCATGAGTGCAGTGCAGAGCACAGGGAGCCCTTCTCCATAGCCACCACCCTGAAGCACTGCTAAAACCAAAATGGTCCATTTTTTCTAAGGGTTTTCATCAGAAAAGAATTACTTGTGTGTCAAAGTCTCCCTTTTACATACATTTGGCATGGGACGCAATTGGCATGACCCTTTTAGACTTTGGATACAGCATTACCTCTCTGTGGCTCCTCTGAGTGGTGCTGCAGAGCTGCACCCAACCTCTCCTCCATCCCACAGTGGTGCTTGGGGAGCTCCTGTTTCATAGTGTCATAGAATGTTAAATTTCCTTTCAATAATTTAGGGATTACTGGGCAAAATCAAAGCTACAAAATAAAAGCTACACTGGGAGCTGGGCAGGGTTTCTCTAGTGAGGGAAGAGCAGGAGTTTTAGAAGTTGAGGATCTTTGAGAACAACAAGAATCCTCATTTCAGGAATGAACACGGATGTATCACACGTGTGCTGGTTAGCCATTCTGGTGCTGTTTGCTCTCATCCTACAGCATTTTAGACCTGACCTGGCAGCACTCCAGCATCCTGCACTTGAAAGACATAAATACTCTTTCTAAAGTCCATGGTTATTGCTAGGCTGTGCTCTGAGGAATGCCTCTATTGTAAGAAAGGGAAGCTGACAGCGTGTGGCTTTGAGTGTAGCTGGAGCACACACAGCCCGGTGTGCCTGTGCTTGCCCAGGCAGACCAGAGCGTGGCATTGCGAGCTGTGATCCAGCCTCAGTTGTGCCAGGAGACACATGGATTGCTCCTGTGGACAGGAGATGAACATCACATGCCCTGCTCACTGCTTCTCTCTTCATGGTCCATCAAAGGCTGGACAAGCATAGGCAATAGGACCATGTTTAGGTGGTTTGAGCATGTTTAAGTGTGTTTTAGGTAAAGAACTGCCTGTGATCAAGCACAAAAGGGCTTGTTGAGCTTATTTGCATGCAGCCCATAAATGTAGAAGATGAACTTCCACCACCAAAGGTATTTTTGCCTGAAACCTAACACTGAGTGGAAGGGAAGATAAAAACCTGAGCATATGTGTCACTTCCTCTAGTCTAAAAACTGCACTGGCAGCCTTACAATTGGCAAGAGACAGCAATGGATGCAACTGGTGTTTTGCATTCCTATAAATTTAGTATAATTGGTCTAATTCAGGAGTTTACAAGCAGTTCCCTTGTTTGCATCAAATCTTGATATAGCACCTCATGCTTCTTTCCATTTCTGATTGCACTCCTTCAGGGCATGGACTATCTTCCTTCTCTCTCACTCTGCTCTAATCATCCTGAAGTCATTCACCTGGCAAGCTAGCATGAGGAGAATGTTTCCTGTCTTTATAGCTGCTTTTCTTGCAAGCTCGTACGTAGAAAGAATGAAGAGATCTGGCCAAGGAAGTGAGCAGTGTACCCTCCATAGAGCACCAGTAAATGCATCATGAACCACTGGCAGCATCAGTCCAGAAACTAGTCCTGGCCATTAGGATTATAAGGTAAAAGACATTTTGCCATTGATTCTAGATTCAAACAGAGAGAAGTAAGGTGCTGTACATACCCTTGTCACTTTCATGGATGACATCTGATGGTCATAATTTCCAAACTCATTGGATATGCTTCCTTTCAAACAGAAGCAGCCTTCCAGTGTCTGAAGGGGGTCTACAGGGATGTTGGAGAGGGACTCTTCATCAAGGACTGTAGTGATAGGACAAGGGGTGATGGGTTTAAACTGAAAAAGGGGAAGTTCAGGTTAGATACAAGGCAGAAGTTCTTCCCTGTGAGGGTGCTGAGGCGCTGGCACAGGGTGCCCAGAGAAGCTGTGGCTGCCCCATCCCTGGCAGTGCTCAAGGCCAGGTTGGACACAGGGGCTTGGAGCAACCTGCTCTAGTGGAAGGTGTCCCTGCCCATGACAGGGGGTTGGAACTGGATGATCTTTAAGGTCCCTTCCAACACAAACCATTCTATTATTCTATGATAGACCTCTGTGATACAGGCTCCCAGGCTACCGTAAGCATAACCCACCATGCTCTAGGAGCCATTAATGTGTGGGGCTATGTCCTGTGACTGACAGTGGTGCCGTGCTGACAGGAGGGCTGCTGGGGAGTCCAAATTGCAGAAGCAGGAGGAAGAAAACCAGCATGGGATGCTGGGACCAACCCGACTGCATTGTCCTGGATCCCGTGTTGCTCCCAGCCCAGGCCAGCTGCCATCTTCGTGGAACAATGGGAGCCCTGAGGACAATGTCATCTCCTGCCTGGAAGCTGCTCCTGGAGATCTGCCCCTTTGGCACCATCAGGGCTGTTGTGGTTTCCAGACAAATGGACGTTTTCATATGGGGCTTGTGAAAGTTTGGTCATTCCTGGCCAGATGGCCATTGAGATTATCCCACTTACTTATCTCCCTCTCTCTGGAATGAACATGTATTCTGGTTATATCTTCTCTCAAGACATGCACAGCTTTCTGGTTTGTTTTGAGTTTTGTTGGGATTTTTTGGGAAAATTTCTAAAAATAGATTCGAATTCTTCACATAATAGGGGGTTCTGAAGAGCTCCTGTTGCGCAGAGCACAATCCCCTTCTTCACTCTTCATCCCATGAGCATCTCATTGACTGTGTTGAGAAATCAAGTCCAGATTGCCTGATCTCACCCTGTTCAGGTCTGAAGCCACACTAGGCTTTTGCTAAGTGCACTTGAAAGATCCATTTCCAGCCGCCTTCAGGACTGGCACTGTGTCACACTGCATCAGCTTGAAACGTGTGTGGTGATGGGTACTTGATGGTACTAACAAAGTCTTCTGCCAAACTATCTGTGGACATAATGCTTGTTATTCTCTAGTTCTAACAAAGCAAGCAGAAAATATTCCCTTTCCTTTCTTTCCAACACTGCTAGAGGCTTCAGAGATAAGTTTCTGCTGTCTTCACTCTTCCTCAGAAGAGGTCGGAGGTATGGAGGACATGCTGTGTATGGTAAACTGGAGGCAGGAATGGTTTCATGGAATCATAGAATCATAGGATAGTTAGGGTTGGAAAGGACCTCAAGATCATCCTCTTGTCCCAGGACTTTGTGAAAATTTGGAGCTGGACCCACAACTGGACATTGCAGTGCTGAGCATCACATTGATATAGCTGCAAGTCCATAGGGAAATCCAGCTTTAGAACCAGTTCTGGGCCAGACTGTGCAAGACATGGGCTCATCTCCGTCGCAGGTAGGTACTTGCACTGTTTGCAGTTCCCTGCGAGCAACATGCAGTGAAACTCCTGCGTTCCTCTTGCAGTGCCTGCTCTGTCTCTGGGCTTCTGTGCAAAACTTGTCTCTAGTGCATCAGTTATGGGAGTTTGGGAAGGCTTTTGTAGCCGGAAAACATGGAGGGATTGTCACAGGCAGCAGGGAGCAAGGAAGCCAAGAAAACCTATAGATGGCACTTCAAGTGGGGTATTAAATCAAATGAGTGAATTTATTTATGAAGGCAAGCATCACACTTATCAGGGTATGTAAAACTGGCTTGAATCCTGAAGTCCTGGTAAAGGAAAAGGGTGTTCGCAGCTCTTACTACAGGAGAGAAAGGAGCAGGAGCTCCATGTCACGGTTTGTATTTGAAGGCTCAGTCTAAATCTATTCCTAATTGGTATAAACCTGAGGTTGAAGAATCATTGTATTTCTGGGAGATGACAGGCTGCAGTCTCTTCCTTTGCTTGCCATGAGCTTCTTTTAACAGGGGATTTTGTTATCCCTTGACTGTGCTCTTGCCCTGCATTTATCAATGTCATTGCACCCTTGAAGTTGTCTTTGGCAACAGGTTTAGACAGGAACCAGAACTGATGTTTGCTCCTGCTGAGCCCAGAGCCATGGCCAGTGCAGTGTGTGGTGGCACAGAGGCACAGGCACACGTGAGAATGAGCTGGACCCTGAAATTCAGTGGGGCTGAGGTTGGGGCAGAGGCACCAAATCCCGCCTTCTCCGCCTGTTCCCGAGCTCAGAGCATTATGTTGGTGTCAGTACTAATTAGGCTTTTTCAAGGCCTGTTTGAGCTTTGATTACCAGCTGACAGGTATGTACAATCCCCCTTCTGGGATCTGTAACTCCCTGCAAATCATCAAACTGTCTTCAGCCAGCTTTGGACCAGAGGAGTTTTGCCAGAGGCATCCTGCATCTGTTGCATCATATACAGTACATTAAAACCATCTTTATTGCTCTTTAAAAAGAAACCACAGTTGTTAGAGTCCTGAATGCTCAGCCCTCATGTACTTCCTTGCCTGTGTAGTTATGCGCCCATGTTACCCCCCATTGCTTTGAGACATGGTAGTACATAAGGCAGCTAATCATTTAAAGCTATATTCATCCTTCCTCTTGGAAAGCAATAGTGGCAGATACATAATGATATGCTGGATTGAGGGGGGTGTGTGTGATTCAGGCCCATCTGTAATTTATCCAGTGGGAAATGCAGGGGGAATGTCTTTGTTCATTTGTCTTATTCAAACATGCCTATCACAGACTCTTGATGTCTGTGCGATGATCTGGGATGGGGGGAGGGAAAAGAAATTAGAGAGGAACAAATTGATGACAGCCATTACAAAAGGGATGGAGTCCCCATCAGCGCCCAACGGAGAGCGGCGGAGCCTGTCTCCCTGGAGAAGGGCCGTGAAGTGAGGGCTTGCCAGGGCCACTGGTGGCTTCCACTTCACGCCCCTGAGTGAGACAGGAGGGCACGTGTGGGGAAACACGTGTGGGGAAACAAGCTGCTCTACTTGTGCGCTTGCCAGGATGGTTTAAGTGAATGGAAAGGGAAGGTTTCAAACCAGATAGTTTGTAAAACCCTAAGTCATAGAGTCATGGAATGATTTGCATTGGAAGGGAACTTAAAGATCATCCAGTTCCAACCACCTGCCATGGTCAGGGACACCTTCCACTAGAAAGAAGATGGGTATCGGTAGATGTTCTTGTCAGATGTTCACATCAGCAGCCACTTTCTTTTTCTCAATCTAGGAGTTTTTAAAAACAAATATGGCTAGGCTACTTGGTAGAATTTGCCCTTCTTCAGGTAGTATTATGGGATTGATTAAACCTTGCAGCATCCTGAGAGTCCATCAGGAAATGTAGTTGAGACTGCTCTTCTTGTACATCAGAGCAAACTCAACAAGTGGAGTTGGGTTTTAGGAAGGCTGCAGAGAGTCAGTGTCCAGTTCTGCAGGCTAAAGCTGTTTTGGGCTATTACCATTTCACCATTTCACTAGTGATCAGTAAGCAGCAAAATCTCCTGCAGAGAGCAAGACTTTGCCATGACTGGTTAGAGTTTGAAGCAGGAATCAGGGCACAGCTGAGGGATCCTTGTCCCTCCTTCCATCAACTCCTTCCGCTGCCTCGGTGCTGTGCCGAGCCCGAGTACAGCGATTCCCTCTCCCACAGCTCCCCATCCCTTGCTTCGCTTTCAAAATCAGCATTCTGGCTAATGTCATGGTTATTTGCAAAGTGTGTGAAATATTCCTGCATGTACCAAGGTGTCACATTTAACATGCAGCTTCTTGTTTTGAGGCTATAAAACCAGAGCAGCCCCATAGCAGCAGAAGACAACACACTGACAGCTACAAATTGGAATGTTTTAGTGTTTTAGTCAAAGGGAAATTCATGAAGACATTCTTTTCACTTCCACTCAGAACAACATCTCAGTTTTACAAGTGAACATTTCTCACCAAGTGGAGTTTTAGCTTTCCATCACCCAGAGCTGCCAGAAGCAGTTTCCAGGCCCCTTTATTTATACAAGTTATGAAAGCAGAAAGGTCACTTCTCTGTCTATCTCTCAAGCTTTAACAAAAACAATAAGGTGCCCAGACATCACTGGAAGAACCGTAAAGCTTTGACAGACGGGCAGTGTTTCACTCCTAAACCTGGTCTCATGCCAAACCTTAATGTGAAAGCATGAGAATGGCAAGAAGGAATGGCATTATTAGGTATTTCCTGTGTGCTCTGGAATCTCAGTATCTCCCCAAACTATGAAAGCGAGTGCACAATTCTTTCTGTCCAAGACAAATCAAATGTTGAAGGGAAATGAATGAGAAATGGCATTTTCCAAGTCAGATTGTTGAAATTTTATCTATTCTTAAATTCATATTTTCAACATAACAAAATCTTCAAGGGTTTTCTTTTCTTGGCAGTTAAAATTAAGCATAGCTTTTAATCAGAATCCATTCAATTTATGTGAAGCAGGGAAGAAACTAAGCTCAGATTTTAGCCATTCTGAAAGAGACGAAAAAGTAAAACCATTTTTCCTGACCATATCTCATGAGTAGGCAGCACAAAAGTCAAAACGCCGCTTCCTGGTGCTCCTATGGTCACATAACTTTTAGCAACAGGCTGCTCCCATACCACAGAAATATCATTTAGATTTCCTTTTTGAATCTGATCCATACCCATCATTTTAATGGATCCCCCAGAAAGAGATCTTTTTTCCCCATAATCCCTAATATCTCCTTCTTCTACCTGGTGAGTAAGATCATGTGAGAAGCCACTTTCCAAAGCCTGGATCCTGTATTCCAGCATACAAAGTTCAGAGCCACATCTGAGCATCTCAAAAGACCAGCGGCATTTTCATACAGAGGGAGAAGAGATTCAGGGGAGCAAGCTCATCTCCATTGCTGGTGGCAATCAGAGGCCCCAAGTCTTGTACATCAGTTTCCACAAGCTTAATTTTACTGACTTTCTTGCGGCTATTCCTGATTTATGACAATAGGAGATTAAAATGAGGCTCAGGGAGGATAGCTTCCTGCTGAAATCCCCAAAGAGACAAGATCTTGCATTATTTCACATCAGAGTAAACAATTCCTTTGGACAAAAGAAAACCCACGAAAGAGATAAAGATCCATCCAAATGCTAAGACAGATGGGTTCCTTCAGAGCTTCCTTACTAAGCAAATACATCAGTGTCACGTTCAGTAACGTAACAGGCAATTTAATATAGGATATAATTCATGAGGATGGGGGGAGATGGTCCAGGACCCACATCCCAGTGGATGGGGGTGTCCATCCTGATGATCTGAAAGGCTGGTCCATGCAGGTATTCTGTACTAGGAGTTCTCCTTCCTTACCATCACTGTACAGACAGAACGGGAGAGTGCAAGCAGCTGCTGCAGAAAGACCAAGTTAGGAGGAGAGAAGCTGTCAGGAGTCAGACATTTGTGGTTAAGACACAGGGAGGGTGGAAAGCTGGTACGTGCCATTTGCAGAGATGCTTTATTTCTGAGAACAAATAGGGAAGAAAAAGGCATTTCAGGCCTTTGCAGAAAGAGCCAGAACAAGTGAACAGACCTTGGCAGTGCAGTTCCCCCTAGAAACGAACAATGGAAAGTCACAAAAGCCTCAGGGCATTATTAAGAATTAAAAATAACAGCTCGCAGAGCTGAACCTGGCACTCTCCTGGTGTCTGGCATATGCAGCTCTGCAGCAGACGGAGGTGCATCGCTGCCCTGTAGACCTCCATAGGAACCACCACTGCTGAGAGTGATCTACAGGAGGTGACCAACATGGGCAGAAATTGTGTTAGCAAGCACAAGGCTGGGGTAATAATTCATATTGATAGGCAAGAAGTGTGTTTGCCATCCTGTACTTCCAAGGTTTTCATTTTGTTTGTCTTCAGGATGGATTAGAGCTTGGTTTTGGATAGAATCATAGAATCAGGTAGGTTGGAAAAGACCTTTCGGATCATCAAGTGCAACCATTACCCCAGCACTGCGAAGGCCACTACTAACCCATGTCGCTTGAGGGCCTCATCCACATGGTTTTTGAATGCTTCCAGGGACACTTCCCTGGGAAGCCTGTTTAAAGCTTTTCAATGAAAACAATGGAAATGCAACTACCTGTTCAATGAGGTGGGGACTGCTTAGACCTGCTCTAAGGAAGGGCTTTGAGTCTGGGTCACCTATGGCCGCAGAGAAGCCTTAGCTGCTGGCTGTCCTTGAGAAGGGGCATCCACCTTGATATTGAACTTCTGAGGTATGAGAAACTTCACAGAATCCCGGACTGGTTTGTGTTGGAAGGGACCTTAAAGCTCATACAGTTCCAACCCCCTGTAACGGGCAGGGACACCTTCCACTAGAGCAGGTTGCTCCAAGCCCCTGTGTCCAACCTGGCCTTGAACACTGCCAGGGATGGGGCAGCCACAGCTTCTCTGAGCACCCTGTGCCAGTGTCTCACCACCCTCCTAGTGACCTGAGAATCTGCTCAAGCTGTCCAGAGCTGATGCTGCCTTTGGAGCTGCTCATCCACACTGCCTCCCACATTCCAACACCACCATCACACTGCCAGAGTCTGTTTGCCCTCTGAAAAATCTAGCAGACACCAGCGAGGTTGTCTTCTGCACCCCCGTGGCATCTTCTACACCTTTGGGCTCTCCAACTACCACCAGCTTTATCACAGTCCTCATTGCCTTCAGGTCTGGTGATATTTGTGGCCAAAATTGTAGTGATAGGACAAGCAGTAACAGGTTCAAACTTAAACAGGGGAAGTTCAGATTAGATACAAAGAAGAAGTTCTTTACTGTGAGGGTGGTGAGGCACCGGAATGGGTTGCTCAGAGAAGTGGTAAATGCTCCATCCTTGGCAGTGTTCAAGGCCAGGTTGGACAGAACCTTGGGCAACATGGTCTAGTGTGAGGCGTCCCTGCCCATGGCAGGGGGGCTGGAACTAGATGATCTTAAGGTCCCTTCCAACACAAACCATTCTATGAGTCTATGATTCTAAAAATGCCCTGCCTCCTCCATCTTGCCATCAAACAAAGGGGCCACCATACAACAGGCACTGAGATGCTGCAGCCGACAGACTGTTCTGTCATCTGGATCTACTTTGTTCAGGAAAACCACTTAGTTTACAAATATTTGCATTTAAATGCCTCTCTGCCCACTTAATTCAAGCCGGTGCTGCATAAAAAAAAGAGGAAAGCTTCCTTAGAGAAAAGCAAAACACAAAGCCCAGGCGCGGGGAACTGCTCCTTCACTAATGCCACATTTTCCACAATGGAAATAATTGTCTCTCTTCACGTTTGACAGTAATCTGCAGTCCCAAAACAAACAGGGCTCCTCTTGATTTTGCTTCAGGGTGTTTCCCATCTGTCGAAGGGGAGCAGGAGATGGCAGCCAGCCACAGCGGAGGTACAGCTTGCTCAACTTCACACTCCTTGTTTTCACCTCAGAGGATCCTGGTGGCAAAGGGCTTCACTCATTCCTTGACCATCAGGACAGACACACAGGTACCTGTTGCTCCTTCATTTTAGGACTGGCAAGGGAAGGCAATAAGCTCCTTAGAAGTGGTGTGATGGATTGCTTGTATATGGGTCTTGGAGCCAGAAGGAAAGGGACTGTTTCACACCAGAGCTGAGACGTGGTATCTTGGATAACCAAGGTATGCAACAAAAAACTGTCCAAGATCCACCAATTCTATGTGTAATTTTGTCTCCTTTTCTGAGACGTTTATTTGCAGAAACAGTAAATTCATGCTGATATTTTGAGGGAGTTATTTTTGTGCTAGCTGAAATCAGAATTCCATGTTTAATAAATATCTGTACCTGGAATACTTCATACAGAGAGTAAAGCTGGGGAAATCCTAAAGAAATATCGAGTGGCTTTGAGCAATGGGTTACTGAACAGCTCCAGTACATTTGGGACAATCTAGCCCTTCTGCACGACAGGCTGAGAGGAATTCTGGGACCTGATTGAAGAGTTCAGAAGAGACTGTCCCTTGCTTAATGGTTGATTGTACTTTCATAAGCATGGTGCTTTAAGCTTTATGCTTAAAGAGTTTTCCTAATTCTTTAATTTAATTATAAATTTAAGTTTTAAGTATTTATTCAAGCATTACATTACTGTGGGTGCAATGCAAAGGAAGACAGAAGCATCATGAGGTGGAGTATTGCTTTCTGGTTATAGATGATCCTCTTGCCTTTAGTAGGAAAACACGTTTGGGCACTCCGTAATCTTAAGAATCTCCCCAGTGCACAAACTGCAGCTTTGTCTCTCTTGAGTTGTGCTTGCGTATTAGAAAGGAGGAAAAACATTCAGCTTCAGATAGGAGGAAGGTTCTCTGAAAGAGCAATACAGGCTGTAATGGAACATAATCTAAACATACAAGGGTCTGTGTGGTCCTTTGACACAGTAGCTGGCAAAGGTTCTGTCACCCTTTGATACCTGCATAACAGATGCCTAGGAAAGGGCAAACAAGGCAGATTTTAAGCACATATTTCCAGACTTCCAGCAATTTAATATCTTTGTGTTTAACAGCTCTAGATGAATTTTTCCCTCAATTTACCCTTCTAGTACTATTTACATCCAAACATCCTGTGACAGGAAATTCCATGGCTTAACTCTAGGCTGGATGAAGAAGTATGTCTGGGTGTTTTGAGTCGGTCACTAGCTGGATTTGGGCTTTTTTTTAGGTCTCTTCTATTCCAGGAATAGAAGATTTGGTGACTACCCCAGGTGGTGAAAGGACTGAATTCCATGTAATGGTACTCCTTTCCTCAGGATGAACCATTTCTAAGACTAATATCTGCCTATGGGCAAAGCTTGGCTTTTGCCAGGCAAGCTGTCAGGCGATACACAACAGGCAGAGGGAAGTAATCACGTTGTCCCAAAGGGATCCTTAACACATGGAGGCTTAGACAAGAAGATCAGGTTTGGGGAATAATAACTGGGAGAATGCTGGCAGGGAAGGGGATGCAGACATCTGCACCATGTGGCTGACAGACCAGAGACAATTCAGGTCCAGGAAAGACCAAAAAGCTTGCTGTAAAGCTTAAAATAAAATCTGTGAAGGCAGGGAAAGGATTCCACAATGGGGCTCTCTGGAGATCTTTTCAAGTGAGCACTCTAGGCCTTAACACTTTTGGAGCTGCTGTTTGATATCTGGTGTAAAACAAAATCCACCCAACTCCTTCAGTGAGCATTTGGAAAAGCAATTCAAAGAGCTGGCATCTATTTCCCAAATGCATCAGGACTGCGTCAACTGCAATCTTCAGATAAAACAAGGGAGACCTGCAGATAAGCAGCATCCCAGAAACTTGATGGAGGTTGCATGTTTCTGCAGCCAGCCAGGAAAATGGGAATTTCATTCTACTTCCAATTGCCTCCTTCTCCATAGGCTTCAGAAGCACTGGACCACACGAGCTATGGATGGGTATCACTACAGGACAAGATGGCCATCAGTAAGGGGGAAGCCCACAGAAGCCTTGTGGCTTCAGTGACAGTTTCTTCCTGAGCAGTTTGGCTCGATTCAGAGTCAAAGTCACAAAAAGGAGGAGGGCAAGAAATGGCAAATGAATGAGATAAGGTTTCTGGATCACAGTTTAGCCACCCTTCCTTAGGGACAGCTGTTAGTTAACACTGGAGATAACCCCAGTGTTGTAATAAGTACTGAAGCAGCTTCCTGCAGGGGGAACAGGCTGCCTGCAGTTACAGCAGGAGCCTTAATAGTGCTATCACAGATCTGCAGTTACAGCTCATCTGAAAACATGGGGTTCTTTTAACATTAAAATGTAAATATTTCATCTGAATTATTTTTAACATTGAAAATGTTTCTCTTTTTCTGTTTTATATAAATGTCATTTCCTTACCTAATGGGGGCTGCAGTGAGAGTTCTTCACGCCCACAATCAACTCTACAGATGAGATGCTGGGATAAGAATACAGATCCAATGATGCCCGTAGAGTGATATCTGATAATGAGTCATTAATGAGACATTGGGTCTTAGAAGTGAAGAGTGATTTATGATAGATAGGTGGCTAAAGTCGCAAAATGTTTTTTGAGATAAAATACCTTATTTTTGGCTAAAATCCAAAACTTTTTTTTAAGGCATTTTTCTTTCTAAAGAAAATTTCATAGAATCACAGAATGGTTTGGGTTGAAACGGACCTTAAAGCTCATTCAGTTCCAACCCCCTGCCATGGGCAGGGACACCTTCCACTAGAGCAGGTTGCTCCAAGCCCCGTCCAACCTGAACACTGCCAGTGACGTCTGAAAGTTGAAAGTGTCCAGAAAAGCACAGGCAAGATTTTTAAGGACGGCTAGTTACAAAGACAGGAGCCTTTCTGTAGGCAAGCACACATTTTGTGCACAAAAAAAGCAATCACTTTATAAAGTACTCCCCAATCTAAGCAATGTTATATTTTGACAGTTGTAATTATAATGGCCTGTAGCCTTTGACTGTCCCTTTATGGAGCCTTTGCTGTTAATACTGAACTGATTTAGGGACTGGGGGTCCCTAACAGCAGCTGACTCTTATTAGGTCTTGTTTCTGGCAGTAGAAAAGCAAGACAAACAGGAGGAAGTCCCTCAACCCATGGCTGGAGCACAGAGGAGAATGGTAGCTCAGGTCAGCTCAAAGGGAAACAAGAACACAGATATTGTCTTGGTTTCCTGAGGTCTAATGATGTGACTTCAAACACAGATCTCAAAGCAGATGACCGGGGCTTTATAAGACATTGTTGACAGAAGTGGCTGGTGTCTCACTGACTTTGGTGCCTTCAATTTGATCCTCGATGCTGGGTAAGGAGGACATGATCATGAGTCCTGCCTCAGCCACTATGCTGCTAATGCCAGAACACACGGCAGTGCGGAATGACAGCCACAATATGCCTCCTACGGTACCGTATTTACTTTTCCCTCCTCTGCTTTTGCTTTGTGTCCATCCACCCCTCAGCGTGAGCCCTCTTTGGGTACTGTGGGAGTTTCTATGCTGGTGCCATGCGCTGGGCAGAGGAAGGAAGATGAACCAAGGACATATCACAGGTGGTTGCCCCCTTTGCAAATGGAGTTTGACCTGAGCCATTAGCACCGAGCTCTGCCAGTGACTGATTGAAGCACTTTGGTCCTGGGGTCAGACATGCCCATCCTTCTCCGATAACCTGGTTGCTGACATTTCTCACTGGGGCTCAGGAAAAGGAGGTTTCCGTACCCTCCTGGGCTGAAGCATTTCAGACTTTAATGACTCAAGTCTGTGGAACAGAAGCAATAAAGATGTGGGAGAGAAGGAGGGGAAGCAAACTCTCTCTCAAAGGTACCAAAGTGTGTAACACCTCGTAAAGCAGTGGGAACTGGAGCTCGGAAAGTTATTGGAATCAAGACTTTCATCTCCTGTCAATAAAGCGTTATCAGCACCGAGCCCAATTTTCGGCTCTTAATTCCAGATGTGCACATTGGAACTTCATGCCTCTTCTCATGCTGAAACCTGCAGCTAAGTTCAGGCCCTGGGGCAGATGGAAGGCAAACTAGAAACCAGACACGTTCCTGCCACTTGTGTCCAAATACAGGAGTGTTGGAGTATGCACGAGGTTTATTCCCTGCTTTCCTGGGTTCCAGTCAGGAGGAAAGGCTGTGACCTTGCAATGTTCCCTTGAGGAGAATGAAGTGCACAGCTGAAATAATAGGAAAGGTCACGAGCTGTGGCTTCTCCGAGGTCTAGAAAAAGAGGAGCCATTCCATTTCCTGGATTCAATTATCCATAACAATAATTTTTCATTTGGAAAAATCATTCGGATGAAGGCCTCTGGCTACGTCTTTTCTCCCAAGGGATCATAGTATGGACAGAAATGAAACCATATATTTACATAATGTGCCACAGTCCGGAAGAGATGGAGATGATAGCTCACAGTCTTCACTGCCTCTTATTCATCCCACATTGTCTGTTGGTGAAAACACAGCTATGCCACCTAAAAGCATGTCCTGCTCTTCCCTGCCAATCTCAGCCTGCATCTCAGTCCTGAGAAGCCAAATGTCACAAACCTTAATGAGTGAGTTGAAACCTTTATGCCAGAAGAAGGTGAACATTGCCACCATTGGAATACAAGTGAGGATCATGAGGCTGAGATCTAATACTCTTCAGTCAGGATGCTGAAGGTAATATCTAATCCCCATTGCCCTTGAAAGTAGGCAATTCACTTAACTGCTTGACTTAATTCACCAGCACTCATCTATGTTGTTCCATGTGGGTTAGCTAAGACGTCCTCTCCCAGCAGCAAGAAGCGCACCTCGCCTGCTCATGTCCTGCCTTAGTTTAGAAAGAGATGTGCAAGTGAGGTGGAAGTTACACGATGGTTGAGTTCATTGACCATAACAAGGATGTGCAATGTGGAGCTCTTCACTGGGCAGTTACAAAATGTCCCTATTACCTGTGATTTAGGAGACCTTAGAGTGCACTTTGGCTTTCCACGGATTATGCTTTGAGATCTGTGTTTGAAGTCACAATGAAAGCAGAAAAGTCACAACAGGACAAAGGTGAGAGATGCAGCAGGCACTTCTGGCAGCCTCTTTACATACTAAAATAACTAAATATCATGCCTTTTGGGGTAGATGAAAGAGTAGTGCTCCTGTATTTTGATCTCAACTGTGTATTTGCCAAGGAACAATCGGAGAACAGCAGCTCCCTTCAGTAGCAGGCAGCCGCATGTTTTGGAACCAAATGCACAGGGAGTTGGAGACATTCCTGTACAAAACCCATGTTAAATTCTCTGGGAGCAGGGAATATGAAAGAAAAAAGGCAACAGGAGAAAGGGTAAGAAAGAGTAAAGGACAGAGAAACCCCTCTTGTGAGTTTCAGTAAATCTTTGTATTCAAAGTGAAAGCGATAGAAACACTAAACATTTTATAGTGCAGCTTCATTTGTTTAGGCTTCCCTATTGAGCATTAAATTTTATGGCACTTTAAAGAGTGCTTGATAGTTTTGTAAAGCCCTGCATTAAACACACACGTACACACACACACGTGTATGTGCACATGCACACACGCAGCTTTAACAGCCTCAACATCTTGTAGTGGCCCAATACATTCTAATTTGACACTGTGAACTTAATGCAAAGCATCAGAAAACACCTTACTAGGGGAGAAGCCTTTGATGTTAGATATAAAGAAGGTTTTTTAGGTTAGATATAAAGAAGAAATTCTTTACCGTAAAGGTGGTGAGGCACTGGCGCAGGCTGCCCAAGGAAGTGGTGAATGCTCCATCTCTGGCAGTGTTCAAGGCCAGGTTGGACAAGGCTTGGAGCAACCTGGTCTAGTGGAAGGTGTCCCTGCCCATGGCAGGGGGTTCGAACTGGATGAGCTTTAAGGTAACTTCCAACACAAACCGTTCCATGATTCTATGACAGTATATTGAAAAGGAGAGAGGAGCAGAGGGAGAGAGTTCAGAAGGAGGCAAACAAGGGCCAGTGGAGCCCAGTCCAGCCCTGTCTGGAGAGCCAGGTCTGTGTGCAGTGTCCGCATGGATGTTTGTCCTCTATACCAGTTGTCACCATGTGAGATGTGCTTTGTAGTCAGCTCTCCCCACCCAAACAGACATTTGTGCTGGTTTGCAGCAGGCTGGGTGGAAGGTGCAGTTGCACAGCAAAGTATCAGGCTATCAGATGGATGAACACATTATCTGGGCACCAAGGGGACTCAAAGGAGCTGGCCTGGCTTCCCCTGCACCCACATGTATTTGGGTGGAAAGAACTGACACCTTTCTAATGATTTCCTTTCGTGTTCCCCGAGCCATGCACCCTCCGTACCTCCTGCCAAAGCCATGATGGACTTTTCATCCGATGAGACAGAATAATGAGGTAGGTCTTAAGTGGGTCTGAGGCTCCAAAAGCTTCAAGGAAATGCTGGAGGCACTGAAGCACTGTGCTTCCTTGGAAACACCTAATCCCCTTCAGATGAGAATCTTTAACCCATATGACCCTCAAGCCATGAATCACCCACCAAAGGCCTGACCCTCGACGTGCTTTGCTGTCAGTTCAGTGGTGGGAGAAGGGCTTGCTTTATGGCTTTCACTCAGGCACACTCTGTGCTTAGGACTTCAGAGGGAGACCATTTATCAACTACTTTTTCTACCCCAACCTCTGTCTGTGACACCCTGAGCTCCTCACTGTGACAAGAAGGTGAATGTCAAGCTGTGGATGATGCTGGGTTGCCAAACACGGGGTGTTTCTAGCTCCCTCGGCTAGCTCTGGCAGATGGGAGGCTGTTGGCCAGAGCAAGCAGAGCTGCTCTTCCCACACCCACTGGGCTGCAATGCTATGTTAAGGCAGTAAGCGGGGTGCTTATGGCATATAAGGAGCATCTCCACCAGCATCTCAAGAAGACAGGATCGAGTGTCAAAGGCATACAGGAGTGTATGGTTTTGAGCTACTTGAGAAAGCAGTGCTGGACCACCAAGACTTCTCTTGCAGGTCTTGAGGGAGCATTTTGATGCCACTGAGGTACCAAGCACAGCCCTTGCTAGTTCTCTGTCTTAGAGTGGCACAGCTTTTCTTGATCTTCTTAGGCTGCTGGCATAGTTCTGCTTCCATCTGGTCTACTTCTAAGTCCATCTAAAATCCTTGTTTGCCTCATGCCATCTCAACTTGAATAGCTGGGAAATACAATGAGCAAACTTGATGTGGGAAAGGCACTTCTGAGACTTGTCTTGCAGAGCTGAAAACAACTGAGAGAGAATAAATATGTTCTCCCATCAGAACCTGGATTTTGGTTGCTTTTTCCTCTTTGGGTTATTTTAAAAGCAACTCTTCATTCAAATGAGTATCCACAGGCTATTGTGGAGATTCCTGATACATCCTGAGGAGCTTTGATCTTACAAACACAAGGAATCCAATGAAAGGAGACTTCATGCAATGATATCTAGCCAAGGTTTGCAATCTAAAAAAAGAAAAGACATGATGCTCTTACCAGAACTGGCTTTTTGTTCATTGATGGTGGTGTTGTGAAAACACTGAATGCCTTTGGGATCTGTTTGGGTTCTCTGCTTTATCTACTGCTGAACATGCTTTTAAGAAGAAAAAGATCATGAAGACTTGTCTGCTGTGAGAGCCAGGTGGTTTTCCTGGCTCTAGCTGCAGGTTAGAGTTGACTTGGAGTTGCATCTTAAAAAGTGGTACTTCACAAAATTTAACTTCGTGTTCTGCAGTGGGTACATTTCAATTCAAGGACCATCATGTACACACACAGATCTTGTCTTCAGTATAGCTTCCCCAGGCCCAGTGGCAGAGAAGAATCAAAAGCAGACACTCCTATACCTGCAGTGCAAGACCATGGAGGACTCTGGTCACTTACCTGGCCAGGTGATAGCCCTCCATGAAGCCTAAGGCATGGGAGATAACCAGAGGTGTAGAAAGCTACACCAGAGCTGTAGAGGATATGCTGCAAACATGCTCTATGCAGTGCTGTGCAGACATCTTATGATGTAGCAAGAGGTGGGACAGAGGAGGACAGCACTGAAAGAAACTAGGAGCAGGGTTTTCCTTCTTGTTTTGCTTTCTAATATAACCACTTTGCTGAGATCACAGGTTGGCCCTCTAACACAGATCCACGCTCAGCTGCATTATAGAATCATAGAATCGTAGAATAGTTAGAGTTGGAAAGCACCTTAAGATCATCTACTCTTGCTACTTCATTCCTTAGTCACAACATCCACCACCAAGCACCTCGCCTGGCCTGGCCAAGCCAAGCCAAGCCAGGAGGCCAGGGTCTTTGTCCCTTGTGTAGTCAAGGGATAGAGACAGGCTCCTCCAAAGGACAATCAGAGCATTTCATTCAAGGCCAGGTTGGATGGAATCTTGGGTGACACGGACTAGTGTGAGGCGTCCCTGGTTGGAACTAGATGATCTTAAGGTCCTTTCCAACCCTAACTATTCTATGATTCTATGATAAGTTTCAGCTCTGCTAAGACACCAGCTTCACTTCAAATCTGTCACCAGAAATCTCTTGGGTTTTTAACAAAACTGTCCACAGGACAGTGAATTCACTGAAGGCTTTTTTCCACCCCAAACACGTCTTAAACAGAAGATTCCAAAATCTCTGTAATGGTCAGGTCCCCTAGAAGCTGGGTGCTTTAGGCAAGAGACTTGCAAATTAAGTCCCTTGATTGTCCTTGCAATTTCAGAAGCTAAAGATGGGATTTAAATAGCAGAGAAGATGAATTTTATAGACTGGGAACATGCACGTGCTGTATTTTGGAAGCATTTGCTATATTATGGGAGGTTTCCCACAGCACAGTAATAGTGCTTAATACCTGCTTTCTTTTGTGAGTCAGTTACCTTTGTGTTTAATTGTGTAGGTTAAACACTTGTATGCCTGAATTTTCCATTGAAAGTTTTATTTTGAGCACCTTGAGACATGGATCCCATGCAGAGGTACTGCATGAGATGTCATCCTGCTGTCACACAGTGAGGGAATGGGTCTCATCACACTCGATGAGTTGGACCTGAACTGGCACTGGTGTGCTGGCTGGCTCCTAGCACTGGGGCAGAGCAGTCCTTTATTGTCTTTGGGAACCCACCAGCAGGCAGGCAACGAATTATGCAGATAGAGAAGCTTTTAAAAACATGCTTCTAATTATTCAGGTGCCTGGTCAAAAGCCCCACACTTGTGGTTAAAATGACTTTTCTTGTGGCCCTCTCCCTTCCTCCTTCCTTTATTTTGATTTCTTAGTCTGTCTTTCGTGAGAAAGAGAACTGGCTGTTTAAACGTCATTAAAGCCAACTACTTTTCACAAGACATACGCTTGCAGGCATAACCCCATTGCACCGGGGACAAATACATCCTGGTCCCAGAGCTGTCATCACAACCATATGCTTTGTACTGTGTCTCTGAATGGATTTGTCCCAGAGTGAATACGGTAATGCTTTAAAGTAGTGTATTTGTTAAGAATTCTGTCAGGAGAGTAAATCAGAACAGGACAGTGTCATTTCTGCTGGGCGGGCAGGATCTAGAGCCTCATGAATGGCAGTTGTGGGGACTGAACATCATTCCACATCCCTGCCTTGATGGTGAGGAGTGTGGGACCAACTCATGGGAAGATGTTCCCAAACTAGCACCCACGAGCCCCATCAGGGCCATGAATCCAGATGTGCAAACTGAACTAAAGAGCTGAAATCTCACTAGTTGAGGGCAGAACTGAGAGAAAAGCCAGGGGATCACTAGCATAATGTGTTTTCTAGAGAGATTGCTCAAGGCAGCCTTGCACCAAGTTAGTCATCCCTCGGAGGATGGTATCTACTTCTTGTGAGCTTGTGTTGCTTCTGGGAGCTATGACAGCATAGGCACCCAAATATTTCATGTCTGGCAAAGCCAATCTGTGTTCAAACTTCACCACATCATTTAAAGTTTGGGATGTGGCAGCTGGGCACATATGAGAAAGAAACAGCCACAAAGTCTGAACTCTCCCCAAGTTTGGGAGTACTCAGTTCCCTGCATTTGCTTCAGTTTCCTCTCTGGCTTCGGCTGGGAATGTTTGTGCCAGCAACCTAGAGAAGAAAATGAGGTCCATTGCACACAGATGCTTGGCCAGCTCTCAGTAATGAAACACGTCTTTATCGTCCACGATTTTTGATTTAAGGAAAGGGGCAAAACTGCCCACAGTTTGCAGAGAAAATAAAATGTATATAAAAAAAGAAGCAAGCCTCAATGCTTAGGTTGTGAAAAGCAGCTTCCTCGGGACAATAAAGACGTGTTTCATTATGGAAAGTGGCCGACCATCTGTGTGCGTTTGACTCGTATCCCTCAGATCTGGGAAGTAACAAGGCCAGTTTTACACTCACTTTGCTGACTGTAACTCTGCTGACGTGTCTGACTTTGTAAACAGTGCCAGCGCTTTCGGAGGGAAGACCACATGCCTCCTGCTCCTCTGGGCATGCTCTTCCCGTGGGGAGCCCTCCTGCTTCCCCTTCAGCAGGCAGAGATGCTGCCTGTCTCTATGTCTTGCACTGAAGGGCTCTTTCCCATAGGACTGGCAGCCTGTAGCATGGCTGAAACGATCTCAGAGGAGCAACACTCATGCTGTTGTGGCTGCCCCATCCCTGGCAGTGTTCAAGGCCAGGCTGGACACAGGGGCTTGGAGCAACCTGCTCTAATGGAAGGTGCCGCTGCCCGTGGCAGGGGGTTGGAGTTGTACGAGCTTTAAGATCCCTTCCAACCCAAACCATTCCATGATTCCATGATTCTATGTTTAAAGGGCATAGTGTGTCATGATTCTATGTTTAAAGGGCATAGTGTGTCATGCTACCTTGGGCCGTAGTTACTAGACAGACCACACTTTGTTGGTAAAATCCTGCAGTGGCCCCGCGCACACTGCTCTGCTCTTTGCTCTGTTCACGCTAATTTTCAAGCAGGGGAGAGTTGCTGGGTGGATGCTCCTGAAGCTGGGTGCTTCTTGTCTATATGCAGTATATAGTAATGGCAGTGAAGGCGCCTGTACTGCCCCTGATCCCCCAGCACTGCCCTGAAGCTGTCCAGTCATTCCCTAGCCCTTGCTTCTCCTCCTGACACTGCCCTCAAGGCAGGAGGCTTTTTGAGCTGTGGATGTTTCTGCCTGCACTCCTGTGTTGAGCTGCTAATGGTGAGGCATAGAGAAAAAAGGAGATCCAACACAGGCAAAGATGGTGCTACTCTCTCAGAGGTTGCTTTTTCATATGAGGGACTTGCTGGGGAGGACACTGTGGAAAGCCACTGCCGGCACCATGATCTCCAGCCAGTGCCATGGGTGGTTGTGCTGCCACTTGAACCTTCCCCCCAACTAACACAGGCTACATCCACCTCTGGCAACCAGCCCTCGACCTGGCAGTTGTTAGCCAGGCAGGACTTGGGTGTGTTGGTGCAGAAATGAGCAGGGTGGTGCTAGAGGGGGCTGCTGTGGGAAGGGTGTTTTGTGTGTGAAGACAGATGGAGCAGAAGGTGAGATGTCATGGGGTTGGAGTCAGGTTCTTCATGACGTGGAAGGTTTCACCTCTCATATCGCACCTTTTGAAAGCCAAATCTTCATGCAGATATTTGCCTTTTACATTTTAAACCTATCCTTTTATGTCGCTAAATCACTGCGCGGTCTATGTGTACATCTATGTGTGATGCTTCCCATGGCTATCCAAGTACCAAGGCTGCCACTGAGCAGGAAAAAACTCCAATTTCAGGAGAGAAAGAGCTCTGGGAAGACTAACAGTTGATACCTTCCCAACATGATTGAAGATGTACCAAAATCTACTCAGGCTGCTCCAAAATCCATCAAAGACAGCAGAAAGACTCCAGCTGTGACCACCAGCCCTTGGATCAGGTCCTAAATGAAGCCATGTGAACTATCTGCGGACAGAAGAAACACAGCTCTTAGCGCACGATGTGGCAAAGATATGGCATTTCCCAAACAGCAGGAAAACTGTTCTAAAAAGAAAAGAAGAGAAAAAAGAAAAGAAAAGAGAAGAAAAAGTGGCCAGAAGAGCACAACAGTGCAGGGGTGCTTCCTCCGTGTCTGTTCTGTATGGCTCAGCCAGGCTAATACAGTACCAGGAGCCTTCATTCCTAAACATGACACAAGGAGCTGGAATTGGTGTTTACACAGTCATTTTAGAGAAGGAAGAGAGTTTAATTTCAGCAGCACCCCACCTGCACGTGTGCCTGGATATCATTATTGCAGGTGCAGGTCATCACAAAAACACCAATCAAATAGTAAAAACATTAAGTTTCAGCTCAAGATCAAAAGAATGAACCAAACCCTCTACCCTGGCTCAGCCTGATGTGTCAGCCACATGCCTCAATACCTATTGCTTCAGGGTTATTCATTCCTCCAAGGCACATGTGTTTGGCTCTCTGGGAAAGCCGAGGAGCTTCTCCTCCTGTAAAATCGGTCGGCAGCAGCATTCCTGGGAGCAATGCAATGAAACCAAACTTGGGGATATTTCTGGATGGTGAGGTCTTGTAAAGGGCTATAGGCAAAAGCCCAAGGAGCAGCATAGCTCAGGTAACTGATACCAGTGAGCAGATGTCCATCTGTGCCTGCTGAGGGTTTGCATTACTCCTTTCGGGATGAGCTGCCTGGCCAGGGACAGGTGACAATGCAATGGGAGATATGGCAGCATGGCACTGATCAAAATCCTACCAAGGATGGGGTCACATGCCCATCATTCAGGTCATTTTAAAGCTAGATTAGATAAGGAGTTGAAGATGACATGGCCTGGATCAGTCCAGCACTGGGTTCCCAGGGGAAAGCTTCAGATAGGGTTTAATAGCTTCCCCCCCTCCAGTTCTAATTTCCATTAAGTGGAAGCCTTTGTGCCTGCCAAAACCAGAATGCAAAGGCTCTTTGAAATGCTGGGCTAAACGCTCTTCTCGCTTGCACCACAAGAAGCATGGATTTAATTCCACAGCAATCACTGGAGCTCACCCAGGGCCTTTGCTGTTTGGGGCAGGAGCCTGCCTGATGTCCTCACTATGTCCCCTGCTCTAGCCTTCCCACAGACTTCCAATGCACAGAGTAGCCACCCCATCACCCTGGGAAAGCTGGTCCCTGTCTCCATCGGGCTATAGTGCAATGTGGCTTTCTTGGGGCTTTATTCTTTCTACACTAACTAGCTGCTGGCCACTGGAAGTGGTGTTTTAGAGTCACTAAATTGCAGCTGCTTGGCACAGCGTGTCCAGACAAGCAAGGAAAAAAGGAAAGGGAGCAAGAGATTTGTGCGCATAGAGTCCAGGTCAACAGTGGTTTATTAAGTCCCATTAACCATATGGTCGTGATTATAATAAAAGTCTGAGTTATGGCCAGTGACATGTGTAAACCACCCCCCCGCCCTCAAAACCTGATATATATATGATGGGTGTAGATTCAATGTGAACACAGGCCTATATCACAGGGGTTTTTAACCCTTTCTGGTCCCCAGGGGAAAGGAAGAAAGACATGAACACAACCTGGCTATGTCTGATAACTCTCCAGCTCAGCAAAGCCTCTCATAAGATACTCCTGTTACTGTTCTCCTTTCCTTCAAGAGCTCACTGCAACTGGTTGGGTTGGGAGACCATTCTTATATCACTGGACCCCAGTAATTGGGATACTTTTCCATGTACCATCAATGGGCACAGCTACAGCTCCCTCTCCACCTGCTTTGTGAAGAATCTGTTTGGCTCCTCCTCAGCTAGATGGGCGTAAATCAGAGCAGGATTTAGCCCTGCATATTTCTGAGCTGGTTTGTAATGGTCTATCTCTGGACTGAAACACCTGCAGGCTGGCCCTTTCAGGTGAGAAAATATTCTTGATGCTGTGAAGACATCACATTTCTTTGGTACCACTCATAGGAAGTGCTCACAGTACTCTGCTGGCACGTAACAATTTGACATGTGAGACGCAAAGGCTCTTCAGCTATTTCATGGGTCAAAAAGCTGAGGGAAAAAGAGGCACTGGCTAGCATAACCATCCCTGGAAGAGTTCCAGGCCAGATTGGATGGGGCTTGGAGCAACCTGCTCTAGTGGAAGGTGTCCCTGCCCATGGCAGGGGGTTGGAACTGGGTGGTCTTTAAGGTCCCTTCCAAGCCAAACCAGTCTGTGATTCTATATTATAAAAGATATTTCCATTTCCTGGCCCTGAGGAGAATCAAAATCCTCAAGGTTTGTGTACATCACCACTAAGAGAAGGAAAGACTCCTCATTCCGTGTCGCTGGTACAGGGATAATCTGAAAAGCAGCAGAATTTGTGCCCTGTTCACTGCTAGGAGTGATGTTGGCAGCAGAGAACAGACAGGCACAGCAAGGCACAGGCTTTCAGAGCTGCCAGGGGAGCAGTGGCTGGGGTGACTGTAGAGGAACACCTGGAATTTGGGAACGATTATATCTGCATGCAGCAGTCATCAATGTGCAAACACTGCTGAGGACAATACCTGGGCCTGTTCTCCCCTTGGGCATCTCAGCAGCCTGCAAAGCAAACATCATGGCCAAGCAGTTCCCAATGTCATCATGCCTAAACCACGTATCCATCCATCCTCTCTCCCAACACGGCTGCACGTCCATCCTTGGCCCAAAGTCACGCAAAGCTCAGCTGGTAGCACTTACCTGAGCTCCCCACACAACCCCACAGGTCCCTCCCTTCACAGCTTTCTATATCTCCCTCCTGAGGAGTAATTTGCCTTGGGGACTCCAGTTCTGCTGGAGCAAAGCCCCCGGTCAGGAGCTCAACTTGCCTTTCCATCACTGGGAACTGGAGAGGTTCAGACAGCAAAGCTTAAGACATAAATAAAACTTGGAAAGTGCCGGACGTGCAAAGAAATGACCTAAAAGGTAAAAGTCAAAGATAAATAAGAACAGTCCGTGTAAACTGTGTGCTCATCTTAACAATAAACAGAGCGGCTGCCACGGAGGAACTTGAAAGGGCTCCACTCTGCAAAGATGAATGGTTTGCTGAGCCTGCTCCAGGCTCCGTTCGAGGGGCTTCGGCATGAGTAATTGGGTGTGAGAAGCTCTTGCTCACCAGGGCCGGAGCAGGCGAGCTCCAAGGAGGGGGGAACCTTGTGTAATGATCGCTGGGGTTATTTATTGTTTCGTTTGCTCATTAGCTTGGCATCACCTGAAGTCTCCAGCCGCAGCACGTGACGGCTTTGAACTGGCGCCCCGGGTGTCGCGGATGCTGTGACATGTAGTTTTGATGTGTGCCCCGTAGCTCCCGTAGGATTTCCGCTCTCCGCTCCACTCAGCCCAGCTGTCCGGCTGGGGATAAATCACCTTCCCCTTCCCAGAACAGCTTGGGGGTTTATTGGTATTATCTATCATTGTAGAGTCCTCATCTGGACGCGTGCAAGCTTACTGTCTCTCAACAGTGAGGGCAGGGTTTCAGTGTGCTGGGAGAGCTGAAACATGGGGAGATAAAGCCTCGTGGGTTTCCCCAGACTTGCTATTCATCACAGGCGGCGTGCCAAACTGGAGACAGGCTGTGGGATGTGAGATGTGGGATGTAGCACGGTCGGATCTTGCCTGCAGAGGGGCGAGCTCTGCAGCCAGCCTGCCTGTGCACCGCTCCCCAAGAGCACAGCAGGGTCAGCCCTGCTCTCCATAGCTCTTGGCTGAACTTGCACTCTGTTTATCCCCTCAGCAAGGGGGAATCTTCGTTTGCTGGCACTGCCTGGCCTTAGTGGTATTGGGAAGATGCAATGTTAGAAGACAAGGGAGAAAAGAGGAACTTAAAGAGAAACTACCATAGAATCAACCAGGTTGGAAAAGAACTTTAAGATCATCAAGTCCAGTCCAGGAACACCAGCACCAGCCCAAAACAGCTGCACAAATGCAAGTCGACAGCTTGCAAATGTAACCTATAACAGAAGATTTTGTCCAACCCATTACGGACTCCAGCAGGCCATCTGCACAAAGGTAGCTTGACAGTATCAACATCTTGGTCCATTAGTCACCTTCGTTGCTTTATTTTGGTACCAATAGTTCCCTAATCTAAGGAACGCCTGAGTTGCAAGTGATAGACAAGAGAACAGAGCCTTCTTTAAGGCACCCTGATGTCACTCATGAACATGACAGTGTGTCATGAGACTGCCATGATAAAATACAAGCTCAGCAAAACTACACTGGCAGGAAGATGCCAAGAAAACTCCTCTGTGGCTTGAGAAAGGTGAGTAAGATCCCAAACTGCATTGCAGTAGCATTTACACTGTCCATGTTCTTAGAATCACAGAATGGTTTGGTTTGGAAGGGACCTTAAAGCTCAACCACTTCCAGCCCCCTGCCACAGGCAGGGACACCTTCCACTAGACCAGGTTGCTCCAAGCCCTGTCCAGCCTGGCCTTGAACACTGCCAGGGATGGAGCAGATCTGGTCTGCTTGAATTTCCCTCATTTTTTATGAAGTAGGTTTTGACCATGTTCTCTGTTAATGGCTTGCTAGAGCATACCTTGTAGTAAGCACTAGGAAAAGTAAGTACCAGCAGAAATGGGCATACCATCAAACTTGTGTGTAGACAGATTGATTGCCCAACTTCCTATATCCTAACAATGAGTATGAAAAAATGGAATGAGAAGTTAGTGATCAAGGAAAGATGGGAACTCCTCTCTTCCTCCTTTGAGTAAAACTAGACGATTTGCAAAAGCCAATGCAAACAACTAAAGGTTTCAACATGCAATAAAAAGCAGCAGGATTTGAGTTCTGCTGGGAGGAACCTCGAAAGTCTTCTGCTGAGAAATTAAATGTGCTTGGACATGTAAAACTGGACACCAGAGGCAAAAGCATTTTAGAGGCTCCCAGGTGTTGGGAGAGAGCTGATATCTTTAGCTTGTGTCCAACACAAGAGATCTGACACAGAGAACAGCAATAAGCAATTGGCTTGTCCATAAAGGCAGACACGATGTCGATGATGTGTTCAGGGTGATGGATGTGAGGGACATTAGAAGGCAAAAAGATGTTTTTAAAGCTGTGGACCCACTCGCAAGTATCAGGTGGGTTTTCCATGAGTGCCCACCCAGGAAGCATCACCCTACCTTCTCTAGAGATACTCAGAATTACAGTGCTCCCACTGAGCACCCACCCTGGCACAACCATCCTGCAGACGCCTCTGTAGTCTCTCCAGCAGTCTGCAAACTCTACATGATGCTCACACTTAGGCTTTTCCCTCAACCTCTCTCTGACTCCCTTTCCACCTTCCCATCCCAGCTCCGTGCAACACAAGCAGCAGATCCTCCTTCTCAGGGCCGTTTTCCCATTTTTATCCTGTGATGATCTCTTCTGTCATACACCTCACATATGTGCCAGAGTTCAGCCCCTTGGGGATGCATGGCATGGGTGGTACCTGGATCCTGAAACTGGATGTTCCTGAAGTGCTTTTGGTGGCAGTCCCAGTTCTCTGCCAACCCTCCTCCAGAGAGGATTGCAGGGAAGAGCAAAGCCAGGTTTGGCAAAGGTGGCTTCATTCCCTTCTTGCTTGCTGTGAGCACACTCAGTAGCTCCATGTCTGAGCCACCAAGGTGAGTGTGGATACAGCGCCCAGGTAAATGGACCCTGGAGGGGGGTGAAAAGGCCCTGGAAGCCTTTGGGAACAGAGCACTCCGGCTGGAAAACCCAAGTGCACCTCTGTGATGTTGGATGACAGACACATTAAAGGCATCTATTTCAGCTCCTTGGAGCCAGATGCCTCCTCCTTCCACTGCTGGGCAGAGAGCCGGCTCAGCATGGAGTTTTCTCTCCCATTTCCTAGGGATGTCAGTCAAAGCCAGGCTCTTGGAAGTTCAAGCGTGGCCAAAAGGAAGCAGATTTCAAAACACACCCCTCCCTCCATTCCCCCCTTCCTAGGCCTTTTGTTTCCAGTTGCCCCTCCTCCCATCAAAGAAAGGAACAAGAAAAGATTCTGGAGTCACCAAGCCATGATCTATCATTCTTTTGGGGGAGTTTCTAATATTAATCAACACAAGCCTCTCTCCCCGCCTCCCCTGCCCCAAGGGAGCAGTGGGCTTGGAAAGCTCAAGCGGCTTTCGTATGGGTCTTGCGGCAAAATTCTTTAGTTCTCAGTTGGAGCAAGATGGTGTCAGGGCAGTTGCCAGCCTCGCTGAGATTCTTGGAAGATAAATGAGATCCACTGCCTATTGCCTAGTGCTGTGAAGGCACAGGACACCCAGAAACTCCACTATTTTCTGCAAAGCAACTGGTGGCTTCATCCTGTGAATTGGAGCCAAAGTTCCCACTTTGCTGCCATTATCCCTAGTGAAGGAGGTGAGGCTCCAGCTGGGAGCTGATGCCACCTTCTGTATTTTGCTTTTCACGCCTGGACTGGATTGCAGAAGAATAAAGTTTATATCCTAAGTCAGCTGCTGACAGACCTCCAGGGGTGGCTTCCCAATGGCACAGATTGAGAGTACATTTTCTCAGGCCACTTTTTCCCCTTCGGATCCCTCCCCTTGGTCTCTTCAGGAGGTGGCAGCAGAATGGCACAGGAATGAGCTTTTCCCACCCTGTGCTCAGTGGTGACAGCTTTGCACTGGGACATCAGGCAAACTTGGGCTGTTTGGAGGGTGCAAAGGGACTGAAGTGAGGAGGAGAATTTGCCTCATTCTGCAGTTTGTCCCCCCAGAAGGCACAAATGCCTCTGGTGCTAAGCTCTGCAGATGAGCCAAAGAATGTCTTTAGAGGCTGCCAAGTGGGACACTCCTGTCCATGCAGTTCAAGATGCTGCCAGCCTCCCCTCAGGCCAGGGCTTGGGTCCCTTGATGGCAAGAGGCACACAAGGAGCTCCCAGCTCCTCCTTACCCAGAGGTAAAGCAGGTGTCCCGTCAGTCTTTAATCTGTAGAAGAAATAAAGACACTTTCAGGTTTCCAAGTAATGTTAGAAGAAGCTCCTCTTCCCTCCTCTGTATCTGGCTCCCATGTCACGCTCTTGGCTGGGGATGAATTCGTTTTCTGCTATGCTCATCATTGCTGTTCTGTTCTGTTTTGCAGAACATCATTTGAAAAACCTCACACCCATGCTGTTGGTATATTTTTTGCCACTGGATTTACTCCAGTCCATCAAAACCAAAGTGAAGGTGCTCCAATCTTTTACGAATCCTTGCAGGCTCTGCTGACTTCTTGGATCTTGCCCTCAACATCCCTTTGACTTTTCTTTTGTTATTTAGTTAATTTAAGCATCAACAGTCACTAAGCAACTGTCTTACTAATCCTCCTGACAGCCTTAAAAGCACAAGAAGACAAAAGGGAGAACAAAAGGGCCTGTTCCAAAACCCTGCATGAGAACCTGGGTGCCCAAGTGTAAGTGGAGCACACCACCCCTGAACGATCTCATCAGAGAGACAAAATAAGCCACAGAAGAAGAATATGGTGACAAAATAGTGTGACCTCCTGAACACTTTGGTTAAGACAGCTAGTCAATCTGACAGATGATGATGGTGACCTGAACCTCCTCCACTACCAAAAGTAGGGACTGCCTCTAAGCCATACCCATATTAGGGCTCAAAATGACTTGCAGAAGTCTCTTCCTGATGGCAGATGACCTTGTAACAATCCCTTTGATATATGTTACCAGTAAAAAAACCATCCTCTCTCGATCCTGATCTCCAAAACACTCTTATCATGTTTTATTCACTTGTTATCTCAGTCTAAAGCATGTTGATATCATACGCCATGATTTCTGATTTGGTGAGGCAGTGGCACAGGGTGCCCAGAGAAGCTGTGGCTGCCCCATCCCTGGCAGTGTTCAAGGCCAGGTTGGACGGGGCTTGGAGCAACCTGCTCTAGTGGAAGGTGTCCCTGTCCATGGCAGGGGGTTGGAACTGGATGAGCTTTAAGGTCCCTTCCAACCCAAACCATTCTGTGATCCTGTGATTCTATGATTTTCACTCTAACTGTTTTATTATTTAACCCTGCATTCTTTTTTTAATTTCTTTTCCATTTTTAGCAAATATTCAACTAAAGAGTCATAAATATTGATAGGATGTTGAGGACCAGGTTGGAATTGTAAGTGACCTATTCTTCTTCCAGAGATCAGGACTGCCAAGAAAACCAGTGTAAAAAGGATAGCAAATATAGCGTAGAAAGGAAAACAAAATGGTATTTTGAAATGCAATACGTTTCCAAAACTGGAAGCACTATTTTTGTGAAACAAAAGCTTTTTAAAATGTCTGAAATGATCTTAAAATTCTGCTTCACTGAAAATCATAAACATATTAGTTTTCATTTTTAGTTTAGGCAGAAAGGCAACTCATCGGTGAAGACATCTCCTGTACGAGCAGCATCGGGAGGCCGAAGCAGCCCTGGGTCTGTGTCTTTAAGAAGGAGGGATAACAAGGGGCTGGTATGCAGCGGCTGTTAGCATTTCCAAGATGCTTTGTATTATGGCAGTACAGAAGAGTTGACAGTCTTTTCTCAGTTCTGTGGTTAGCTGGCTACAGGCATGCAGTCATTACTTTATATTAATGTGAGATGTGAACATTGTTTTGCTGGTTATAATTATTCTCCGAGTGGTACAACCTTAAAAATTACAGCTTTGGAGGATCTCTTTCTCTGTAGTTCTTCCTGGGAGTCCCTGCCTGGGTCGGTTCCCAATAACGAGATTTTCTAAGGGGGCTGGGAACTGTATTGATTGATTTATTTGCTTTTGGATGCTAATTAACTTTGATGTTCTGCAGCCACGCTCCTGGCTGCCATACTGCATGCAGGGGAACAGTGAGGCTGGGCCTCCGCTTAGGAGAAGGACCCCAGCGGGGGTCAGATGGGAGTGAGTGTTGCTGGTTTGTGTTGCATTTTGCTCCTGAGCCAGAAGTAGAAACCTTTCTGAAGAGCTTTTCTATTCACAAGACACCCCAATGGACAGGAGGAGGGACATCCCTGCGCACCAGGCGCTTCTAATACGGCCAAGGCAGATGGAGATGCTCCAGTGTGGGGCTGCTCTCCAGCACATTGGGAATGGGAACTGCCCAGTCCCCCACAGGGAGCTGTACCTTCTGGCAAAGGTTGTCTTGCAGCCGCCATGGCCCGCAGCTTCCACCCTGCCCAGAACAAAAGCAAGGCAAAGACATCTGAAACAATTGCTTAAGCAGTGATGAAAGGGATCAGCCTCCCTTTATCTCCACAAAAGACACTGTGTCATCAGTCTTTGCACCATGTTTCAGCACTATTTTCTCCACCGAGCCTGACAGCAAGGGGCTGTGCGGCTGTACAAGCAGATGTGGTGATGGGTTCAGTGCTGTTGAGTCTAAGGCTTGGATGGAGACCAAACTGCTCCTCTCACACAGGAAAGCGCCATCAGCAGCGATGACCTCCGGCTAACACTCAGCTCTCAATGGGATCTTAACCAGAGCCTTCCCCTTCGTCACCAGAGCCCCCCAGTACACATTGAAATGTGCTGGAACGCCTGCAAGAACACCCAAGCCCTGCTTTGGGTTCATGCTCCTGTAGCCCACCAATCCTCAGGCCAGCAGAGGGAATTTAGGAAGTAAAATAGCTAATGCCATACACTGACGTTCCCTCCTCAGCCCAATGGATTGTTAGCCATTTGCAAACACGCCAAAAGTGGCTGGCCTTCAGCTAGGGTCCAGAATGTGCTTCCAGGTCCAAGTGAGGCTGCAACGTCCAAACTGTTTGAGTGCTGGAAGTGCAAACCCATCTTTTTATTCTTTACTACTTCCCTCTTCACTCTCTTTTTGTTTTGTCTCAGTGCACAGCAGGGCAAAGTGAAATAGGAATAGAGGGATATACTCATTTCTTCTAGTGATGGAGAAGAGGGATGTTTTGCAGAGGAAACAACCCTGTGCTTACAGAATACCATTTTAAGAGCCCTAACATTAATGTTTACATGATACTGCATCTATTAGAGCGACACATGTGATATCCACATTTATGGTAGCAGCCTCCTCAGCCATCATTTTGCCACACACATCATAAGTCAGCAAGACCTCCTGCGTGTTGCTCATGGAGCTTTGGCTTTGTGCCTCTCCTCCAGCCAATTTGTACCATACTCTGAGTATTTAGCAGCTTGCCACAGTGCAGAGCCAAGCCATAAATCCATTGTGGGGAGCCATGCTTTAAAAGTCTACTTGGATCTCTACATTGCCAGGATGAAGCAGGATGTTTCCTGAGGCCACCAGAAAGCAACCCTTTCCCTATCCTGGTCGTGGAGTCACCCTTAGAGTGGAAAGGGCCAAGTGCCTACTGCTGCTGCTCAGAAAGGACCCTCTCTGTCTTGAGTATGGTGGTGCATTCAACCACAGGACACAATATGCTGCCTCTCCTTTCAGCTGTGTCCAAAACTCCGGCTGGTGGCCTCAGTTACTAATAGGTGACATAAGTGTTTGAGATCTGGGCACAGCTTGGTAGCTGCTTTTTGATCTCACATCTACAAAGCCAGTCTATAAATGATGCCAAAGGAGAGGTGAGTGAGGAGAGCCCCAGTAAACCTGGACAATTCACTCCTGAGCAGGATGCAGAGAGCCTCATTGAACTTAGAGCGAGACAACAGCAAATTTGCCCTGCTAGCATCTAGCATAGGTAGATGGTCCAACAGACCAAAGTCAAACAGTTTTCACGTTGCAGTGTGAGGTGGAAGGGTGAGAAGGGGCAAGAAAAGCCATGGAGACACCCATTCCTGCTCACAACATGGAAGCAGTTGAGAGCTGGTGCTGTTCATCAGCAGGGTGGATGCAAGTATCCCTCTAGACAGTAAGCAACACAGTGTAGTCATCCATTCACAGCAAACCAAACGTTGGGCTCCTTCTTCCCCTTTCTTTCCAAACCAGGTCCCAATCCCCTGGGATTATTCAGATATCTGACTCTTTTTTAGCTGCCATGAACTGCACGAGAAATCCAGCTATTGGCCAACAATCTGAACTGTCTACGACAGATGACTGGGTGCTATGGGATCATTCTCCAAGCTCTCAGACAATGAAAAGTCTGATTTTTCCCCCAAGCCTCCTCACTGACTGCCACATTTAATGAAGATACATATTGGGACAGTCAGCACCTTAGGTGGCGAGACCATCAGTTGTCTTCTGCAATGAAAGGGGCTCTTTTTTCACACTTCTAGTTACTGAAGGTTATTGAGGGAGACTGCAAGAGATGAATTATCCCAGCTGAAAAGTCTGGGCCTGCTAAATCTTGTAGGGTGGCTAGCTGGGCAGTGCTATTGCAACACAGAGATGACTCAGCCACAGAGCATCTTTGCTGGCATCCCATTAGCTGCTGCGGAGACGGTTATTTCTCTATTGCTAAACAGAGTCTGTCAGTGGCTTGGGGCACTTCTGTAACAGCGGCGGAATAGTAATTCAAAACATGTCAGGCTAGAAAGCTATGGCTCGTTGTATCAGACTCCCTCTGCCTAAAAATCAACCAGTCCAGATTGTTCAGGGTGGGTGAACCGATGTCACAGATGCTTGTGACTTCAACCAGAAGCAGCGCATCCTTCCAGGAAAGCAGGATCCCCCTTCTCATACAAAAGGCCTTGCAAACACAGAAGCAGAAGGGAGCAGAGAAATTCTCCGAGTGGGAGCTACATCAGCAGAACTGACTCAGAGGAGAAATTTGCTTTCCCAAGTTTTCCATGAGGCGTCAGCTGCTCTTGGGTGAAGCGATGCTAGCAGGCAGCGTCCCAGTTACTTTCCCACTGTGGGAACCAAACTCTTTTAAAACTGTTTTGACTGTAACCAAGGAATTAGAGAGATGGATGAAGCCAGCCGAAAGTGTGACAATCTCCTAAAGGCACACAGATGGTGAGCAGACCCTGGAAACTGATTCACTTTGAGCGATCACTTTCCTGAAGCACATTTTGGACAGTTTTCAACCTCTCTGAGGACCTGAGGAAACCCGTAACTTCTCCAAGGCAAAATGAGGGGCAGGAGGGGAAAAAGAGGAAAAAAAAAAAGCATGATTTTTCCTTGAAACACATATTCACACGTAGTTATTTATTTATGTGCCCTTTGACATTGAGAGAAGCTCATCTCTCAGAGAACGATCACCCGTGGCTCAGCCCAGATGGAGGTGGGATACAAATCTCATTGCCAGTGCTAACCATGAAAAGATTTTTTCCGTTTTACCAGAAACCACAATCTCCCATAGTTCCCAGACTGCTCAAGTGATGTATAGCTTGGTAATTGTCCTGAAAGATAAGGGGAAGCCTCCTCTGTGGTTGCATTTGATATTGGCCTGATATATGGGATCGCTCAGTGCTGGCTCGGTGGAGGGTGTCTAGAGACAGCGTGGAGGATGCCTCTCTGCCTTCTTCTCGCTGGGGAAACTCTGCTGGTGGCAAGCAGGATCCTGAGGGTTGCAAATTGCTTTCCCACATCTAACATCCCTTTCATAGCAGCCTAAGTCAGTTTTTGGCACGAGGAGGAGAATTAAAGGGTTGTTTATAGCTGCTCTGGAGCCTCCTCTGCAGCGCTGCCACCCCTGCGGTACCCCTGCGCCAGGGACTGGAAGGAGCTGCTGAGGCAGCTCAAAAGGATAGGAGGGAAATGTGGAATGGGGTTGGGGGAATCTTTCAAGTGGAAGAGGGAGAAATAAAGGAGAAAAAGGAAATAGACGGAAAGCTCCACCCATGGCAAGTGGCAGAAGCCCCTTTTCTTGGGTCAGGGTAAATGGTACTTGACAAACTCTCAATCAATTAGAAACTTCGGTTGTGGTAAATCCTTCAGACAGACCCTGATGTAGAGACCTTCCAGCTTGGTGTTGTATAGAAAAGATGGACAAATTCAGATTTTCAGATATGCAATGCTTATTTTTCCACTTTTCAGAAAGAAATGAGCATCCTGTTCAGAATCTGGGCTAAGATTGTCCAAGCAGTCAGGACAAGCAGCCACTAGATGGCACGTCCATCCTTATCCAAACTCCATGAAAGTCCGGGATCATCCCACGCAGGCACAGCAAAAGGATGAAATGTTATCTCAGCATCTGCTCTAGGAAAACACTGGCACACTTTGCAGTTCTTTAGCATTGGGGATCTGCAATCTGATGAACATTCCTCTGTGACTTTGAAAGGATTTAAAGCAAACTTGCTCTCACTGGTTTCAGGGGAGATAGACTAGGACTGCAAAGAGCATTTATGTGCAAAACAGCTCGTAAAAGGAAATATACAGTGCTTTGTTCTCCCACAGGAGGGCTAGTGAATTATTTGGGTAGAACCCACATGAAGTAAGAACTTATTGGTAGATATTATTTTCCAGATCCTCAGCTGCTGTTATGTGGTATACTTCCCCAGTTTATACTAGCTGAGAGTCTAGTCTCTAGGTCTCCAGATCAGAATGAAGCAAGACACCAAGAGGACTTTGGAGAAAGGAGCTTTTACTTGAGGGGACTGCCAAACACATTAGATTTGGACCACTTTCTCTCACAGATTTAATCTCAGGGGAACTGGCAAACCAGAAAAGGCTCAGAAACAGGAGCACATTAAGGCATTTTATGCTGTAAGCTACAGTGTTTTGCATGTGTAGCAGCAAGCATCTGAGGTATTCCAAAGCAGAGAGTTCTGGTGTAGGTTTTGTCATTGAAAAACTAGATTGCATTGTACAGAAATAGAAAAGGAAGCCAAACTCATGGATTTCCCTATCAGGTCAGTCTTATGTACCATAAAGAAGTTAGGTTCTGGTGCAAAAAGGCTTAAATCACATCTCCCACCCTCAGATGTTTTTCACTATAAAATAAAAAAGCATTAGAAGTATTGTCCAAGGTTGTTTAAATTCTCTCTCATCTTCTCTGTTTGTGCACAAGGATAAAGACTGTGCTTTGGTGTTCCCTTTAAGAAATGCTATTATGTGAATTCACCAAATAACACTTTGTGTTTCAATCTCATGCCTGTAAACTTCTCTAGTACTTATTAGAGGGAGAGTCAAACCAGCCCCAGCTCTCTGTAACAAGAATTAGATCAAGTTGGACAACGAAGGTGCTACTTTCATGGAGAACAAACCCCAAAACAAATATTTGAATTTCCTAAACACATTTAAAACTGATGGGTTTTAAATCAGGGAGGGGAGGGAAAGGGTGGTTCACATTGTGAGTTCTCTACGTTGATAATCACTGTGTGAGTCTATGGAGTCGTGGTGCCCCACCTAAACTTTGGGATACTTCTATGATGCAAATAACAAATAACAACCGTCCTCAAGAGAGCTACTGCTGAGATCCAGCCCCAGATTTGAGACTAAAGAGAGACACCAAGTGGAAGAAAGGCACATGACCGGCTGCAAGTCATCGGAGCGCCTCAATGATTTAATTCCCACATGCGGTTCACTGCATGTTTATGTGCATAAATAGGTGATGTAGGACTGCATTTGGGCACCTCACTGCTCATGTGGGTATTGAAACATGCATCTGGGGGAGAAAGAGCAGGGAGGCAAAGGTGCAAAAGAGACTCCTTTCAATGCAAGGTTTAAATCTGGCTCTTGGGTGCCTTCATAAATGAATTTGAAGGGAAATAAGCCTCTAAATACTTTTGTGGATCTGAGCTTATGTAAGAAGTATTAGTGTCATAGGATTGTTTGTTCCACTCGCCTCCAGGTAAATTGTGCCCAGTGCTGCACACATTGCCTTGAGAAAATATCCACCCTGCCAGTGCCAGCTCCTGAGTGCTTTCATTTACTTTGGCAGACCTTGAACTGGGTTCTCCTCCCCTGGGTTTTCCAAAGCGTTTCTGTTAACTGGACTGAAAGGAATGACTTCTGAGAAGTCTCCAGGGCCACGAGGTGTGGAATTAATGCTGCCCAAGCAACAGTATCTGCTCTGGCACATCCCCAGTGCAGATCTACAGGGAAGTTTTCCCCATTGCTGGGTAATGTTCCTCTCAATCTGAAGTAACAGACAGCTAAAAGAACTGTCAAGAAACAGATGAAACACACTTATTCAGACTTGTATTAGAAAGAGCTGGTCCAGGTCAACATAGGTGACAGAAGTGAATGAGATCAGTCCAGATGTGCCCATGTTTCTCTGGTGCCAATTCTGTTCTTCCTTTTTGAAAGGCAAAGTTAGATCTATGAAGCCTTACATTTAAGTTGTCAAGTTAGGAGGAAAGTAGTCTTATTATCAGTGCTCTGGCTCTTTCTTTCAATGCATATACTCATCCAGGCAGCCTAACCTCGGAAACACTGTTATGGAAAGATATTATGCAAAATAGCTCAAATCTTGTGGGAGGGATCTCATGGCACTTTGGCATTTCATAACCTCCTCGTGCAAAGCTGGACTTTAATCCAGAATATCACGTCAATCTGTAAGTACTAGCTCAAAACAAGGTTGTAAACAGAACCTACTGTGCTCCAGCAGGCTGCCTTTAGAAACAAGACCTTACTTGGTTTCTGGAGGAACAGCGGATATTCTTGTTGCCCTCTGAATAGAAGGTTGTGATTCAATCACACACCTGTAAGGTCTCTCCTACAAAAGGCACAAACAAGATGTCTTCTGTTTCCAAGGAAAAAGAACACACTGGAAGGAGCATAATGCTTCTGTGTAAGAAAAGAAAGATTTTGGTGCCTAATATGGAAATCTCAGGAGTAGGGTCAAATTCTTCAGGTGTTCACCCACACCTACACATGTTTAAAAGGACTGAGCCTGAATTACTTTGGAATTAGTATCTGGTTGCCAAAGATGACTGCAAAGGGCACAAAGAGATTAGAAAACTGCGATAAGTCCAAGTTCCACAAAGTCACACTACAGATGTTGTTAGCTCAGGTACTGAATAGAGCTCAGCGGGACAGGCAAGAGGTCCTTAGTAACTGGGATGCTTTATTAAAACACATTTGGCTTTTTCCATCTTACCTGACTTTTGTGACCTGTTCATACTCTGTGGAAGACCTTTAGAGATTTGTTTGCATGAGGATTTAAAAAAGGGATGAATTTCTGGAAACCACAGGATGGTAAATCATGATTTCCAGCAGATTTCCTATCCCAAAGGTCAGATAGATGTCTCATTGCAACTCCTGAGGGAATATGCTCCCATACTTGCTAATGCTCAATAGATCACAAAAGCTTAGAGTTCAGAAGCCCAGAGTTGGTACCTAGGAAGACACATTCCCATGTGCTGTGTTTTCCAGCACCCATCAAAGAGAAAGCAATTTTTCCTTGCAAAATACTGAGTTTGGAAGTGCAGTCAGCTGTGAAGGACCCCTACCACAGGTCCAAAATAACCAAGCTACAGAGGAATCTGCTTCCCAGTTACGTGGTACCTCTGGCAGAGCAGTTTATCCTTTGGCTTGTCCAAATCTGGAAATTCTCAGTTTCCTGCATTTCTCATTGCAACCAGGGGAGGGCAACTGGTCATCAGGAAAATGAGTTCAGTTTGCTAAAGCCGACTTGTTCACCAACTCATAAACCGCAGAATTAGTCCTCAAAAAAACCCCCACCAGACTAAAAACACACCTTTTGGTAAACATTTATTTTCCTAATGTAAGTTAAAATAGTCTCCCATTGCCCCACAAGCCCCAGCAACCGCTGCACTTTCACTGCTGTTCACTCTAACCATTACTCTTTGTATATGATTAATCTGCTAGTAAATCACAGCTTTTGGCAAATAAAAGAGGATTCCAGTTACAGTGCCATAAAAGTACTGCTGTCAAATTAGACTTGACAAAATCTGTAATTTTAAATCATGCTTTGCATTCTATTTTATACTGTGCTATTAAACAGACACTAACTGTGAACAGAAATACAGCAATTCTTTGCTCTGTTTTTGAAGTCCTTTCTCCTTATCAAAGGCATTTTGAAATAACATTGTTTTCAAAGTTAGGCAGCGTGTATTGGTGATTACAGCACTTATCACTGTATTGCCAGAATACTTCAATGTTTTGGCCCTGTCAGCACAGAAATCTTTCCCCTCTTCAGCCACAGTAATGTGTGGCCAATTCAAAGACTTTTTAAGGGAAAGAAATATGCAAACATTATAAATCCACATGTGTCTTCTTCTTTCTCTGTTCTCCCATATGCCAAGCACTCACTTCCTGCTCCTGATGTACGTAAAGCTGGGCAGCAACCTGTGTCAGCTGAACCTTAGGCCCCTTCTTCTCAGAGATGCTTTGAGACTGGAGAAACGCGGTTTGGTCCCTCCCACTCTGCAGCTTGCTGCGGAACAACCCTGAGACCTTCTATCCCTGCTTCACAGAGAGATGTGAAGTGCTGCCTGTACATAAAATGGTGGGAACTTGTCTGCTTGCATCCCGCTGCTCCAGGCTGGCTCCTACCAGCCAGGCATGGTTTTACCAATAGAGAATGAGGGACTTGTAGCTCCTTCCATCATTAACAGCCACCCATAACTAGTAGCCACCCATGCAGTACCTGTGTTTTTCAGTGCAAAGCAGTGGGGCTCTGAGGGCTGTGCAGCTTCTGGCAATCCAGAGCAAGGCTACAAAGGGCTGTAGAGGTGCAGCAGAGCCAGCTCTGTGCAGGGCATTAAGTATTCCCCTGTGCCTGAAGGAGACAGACCTTGTGTACAAATGAAGCAGGACCTGTATGCAGCTTTATCCCAGGGACTTGGACTCGTGCACAGACTTCTCATGTTTATCCACAGAATAGGCCATGACTTGATTGGGTAAAGAGATTAATTCCTTCTCAAAAGAAAGTATTCATTTGACAGGGAATGGTTGCTGTGTTTCAAATGAAGATGGCCCAAGGCAAAAACAGATTGCTTGGCTCACTGACCTATTGGCTGGTTTCTGACTGTCTTTGAAATGGTATTCGGTCTTCAGCCTTACATGCCACATAATGGTGGGTTTCTCCAGCCTGTGTGTTTTCTTACAAGCACTTTTGTCTAATCACTAGCTGAGAATCCAGCCTACTGTGTATGTTGTAAAAGATGCTGTTTATATTCAGGCTTTTAGTTTACCATCTGTGCACAGCTCAGCTGCAACTTCTCCGCAGATCTGCTTCTCCTCTGCTGCCAAGTCCCTGTTGCAAGCCCTCAGAAGAGCATGATTCACTTCAGACTTTCTAATGAAATTCAGGCTCTTTGGAAGCTCTCTTTAAAACCCTACCCCTTGTTCTCAGCAAATGCAGCGCTATAGATTTAATGCTTTTCTACAGGCTCACTGATTCATATCTGAGCGGCACTGAAGCATAACCAGTTATACATGCAACCACTCATGCATATATACCTCCATGCTGCCCTTCCTAAAGTGTATCCCATTCTCAAAGCCATTGACACAAATTCATTCAGGCACCGGAGCTGCTGGCACATACACAATCCATTTGCACTGCACCTTGTAATCACTTTTTATTTTAAACCCATTTTCTTTATGAAACAGCCTTTGCACTAATCCTCAGGGGGAATATTTTGAGCCCAGGCTTCCTTCCTCAAAGTAGGACACTTTCTGTAAGAATCAGAAACAAGCTACATGGTCAGAACCTGTAGGCTTGGATACTCTCTCAGTGCACAGATGAGGAAGACAATATAATGACAGGTAGACACTATTTCACTGTCCCACAGAGCCTTGCATCTTTATAGGTAAGCATTCTGGCTTACAGAGTATGGGCATAAGCCTGGCCAGATGTTTAAATTCAAACCAAGCCTATTACAGAGAGAGAAAGAGGAAAGAAAAAGTACTTTTAATATTCTGTTTGAGAATAGAAGTGCTTTAGCTGAAGGTTAATTCTACTTGGAAAAGAGATGCTGGAGGGCTACTGATTTCCAGAGAGACACGATTCCACAACTGGTTGTAAATGAGTTTTCAGATACTGTTCCAAACAATTCTGATGCACAATTTCTCCTCATCATAGACACTAACAACTGACCCTACAACTCTTTTGGTAAAAGAGAGGAATCTGAGCAAAGCCAGGTTTATCAGACAGTTTGCAGGCCATGGTATTGCTGTGGGCAGCTGCAGAAACAGAAGTGGTGAGAGCACACCTGCAAAAGGCCCTGTGCAGTGAGTCATTTCACTTCCACATTATGGTCCCTGTTCTGCTTCAGCACCTGCGTTTCAATCACCTCTCCCTGGCCAAGCCCACATGGCAGCTGCAGCTGATGAGCCTGCAGTTAGCTGCTGTTGGCATCCTTGCTCTCATTATGTCTTTAAACTGAAAGAGGGTAGATATAGGTTTGATATAAGGAAGATTTGGATTAGATATACAGAAGAAGTTCTTCCCTGTGAGGGTGGTGAAACACAGGCACAGGCTGTCCAGAGAAGCTGTGGCTGCCCCATCCCTGGCAGTGTTCAAGGCCAGGTTGGACGGGGCTTGGAGCAACCTGGTCTAGTGGAAGGTGTCCCTGCCCGTGACACCGGGTGAGCTTTAAGGTCCCTTACAACACAAATCATTCTATGGTCCTGTGCACCTGAGGGTGATGCATGCAACGTGTATGGCATTCAGTGAGTGGTACCTGCTCTCCAAGTGCAGCCCTCTCCCATAGCCCCTCCTGTCTCATGCTATCCAAGATGCACAAAGGAGGACTTGTTACGTGGCCAGTGTTTGTCCATTACATGACCACATGCTCATCCTGCCAACAGTGTGAGATGTCTGCAGGATAATACACAGGCTAGTGGGAAAGCTGATGAGCACCGCTGCTGCAAAAAGAGAGAAGGATTTGTTTAATCCTGGGACCAGAGAAAGAGAATGATGCTCCTCAGAAGGGCGAGAGACCTCCTGACCTTCCTTCATTTTAGATTTTGCTTGCCTGGTTTGTTTTTAGTATCTTTGAGGATTTCAAGAGGATCACATTATTGTTACTATCAGATTACTATCTGATAGTTACTATGTCTATTATATTTATCTCTGTTCTGCCAGGAGAGAAGAGGCAGGATCCCATTGCGCTGCTTTATGCCACATGCCAAGAACAAAGAACCGGTGCTGTGAGCGTGCTGCCTGCTGCGTGGAGCGGATACACTACACAAAGCAGGGAAGCCCGTGGAAACAATGCAATGACATTGGTCAGCAGAGTAACCTGGAGCCTCACCGTTCTCTCATTGCTGTAATCACTGGGGCAAACAAGAGCTTAATCATAGAAACATAGTATCAACTCAGTTGGAAAAGATCTTTAAGATTATCAAGTCCAACCCTTTACCCCAGCACTGCCAAGGCCACCACTAACCATGGCACTGAGGGCCTCGTCTACACGGTGTGTGAACACTTCCAGGGACGGTGACTCCAGCACTGCCCTGGGCAGCCTGTTCTGATGCCTGAGCGCCCTTTGGGGAAGGAATTGTTCCTCATCTCCATCTAAACCTCCCTTGGTGCAGCTTGAGGCCATTTCCTCTTGTCCCATCCCTTGTTCCTTGGGAGCAGAGACCAGCCCCCTCCTGGCTCCATCCTCCTGTCAGGCAGTTGGAGAAAGCGATAAGGTCCCCCCCAAGCCTTCTCTTCTCCAGACTAAACCCCCCCAGGTCCCTCAGCCATTCCCCATCGCACTTGTGCTCCAGGCCCTGCACCAGCTCTGTTGCCCTTCTCTGGCCCCACTCCAGCACCTCAATGTCTCTCTTTTAGTGAGGGGCTCAGAACTCAACACAGGATTCCAGTACAGTGGGGTTTGAACAGTGAACAACGTGCCAGCCCTGCTGCTGTTTACAGGGTTCACCAGGGCAGCAAAACTACCCAGTGGAATAACGTCGGAGTGGGTCATCGGGCTTGCTTTCACTTGGCAGAGAGCCACAGTTCACACCTCACAGGAGCAAAGCTCTGACCCGCCTTAAACATTAAGTTTAACATTAACCCCATGGCAGGGGGGGTTGGAACTAGATGATCTTAAGGTCCTTTCCAACCCAAACCATTCTATGATTCTCAGTTGATGAGCTTCAAAGGGAAGAAGAGCTTTAGGTGAGGCAGGCACAGCAAGTGCAGACGACGCCAGAGCAGTGCTCGGTGAACTGACTGTGGATGGAGGCAATGAGGTGGGCAAAGTGAGGGGCCATCAGGAGCCCAGCGCTGATGGGGAGTGGGAACCGCCATTCGCTTTACGGAGCGAGTCTGACGGGGCCGGAGCGGCCGGGAAGCGGCAGGTCCCAGCGGGAGGGCAAGCAGCCAGCCCGGGCACGGCACAGCCATGGGTGAGACGCCGCCACTCCGCAGCCCCCTCAACGGGGGCCGGAGACACGGCCAGCGGCCCGCCCCGGGGCTGGCTTAGCGCAGCCGCCGGCTCCGCCCCGCGGGGCTGGGGGCAGAGCTAACGCCACATCGGCGGAGGGAGGGAGGGAGGCAGGCAGCGAGCGGACCGGCGAGCAGGTAGGCGCTGCGGCCGCCCGCCCGCTCTCGGGGAGTGGGGCTGGCTTGGCCTGGACTCCTGCTGGGCTCGGCGGCTCCGCTCTCCTCGGCATGGGGGTCTCGGCGGTGCGATGCGGGGGGCCGGAGTCGGTCTTGGTGGGGATCGTAGCGGCGGGGTCTTCCCGCGGAGCGGGGGGCTCCTGCCGCCGTGGTGCAGCCGAATTGGAGGCAGCCCCAGGGAGACCCCCGCCTCTTCTCTCTTTTCCTCTTCTCTCTGCTTCTCTCCTCCCGGGGGGTGGCTGTTGCCAGGGCCGCGGGCAGCCTCTCTGGGGCTAAGTCTCCATTGCTCACACATATGCCCGTTCAGACTGAAACTAGTGGGTGAGTTTTGACCCTCTTGTGTGGCTGGTGTATGGCTTAAAAGGAGAGATATAATCGTCACCAGGTGCAGTGGACCTGGGACAGGATGAGCCCCGCAGGCTGGGTGCTGTATCGCTGTAAAGGGGTTTCGACAGGCTGAGTGTGCCTCAGACCGGGCAGTGCCGCTGTCTTCATCGGGACTCTGCCTTCATTGATGCTAAGACGTATATTAGATGCTTCTGTGGCAGTCTTACCCCTGTTACAGCTACAGAAAGCTGGTACTGGCCCAGCCTGTTGTGTCCCCCCTTTTTTTCCCCCCTCCCTTTTAAAATGCTGGTGAAGAGTTCAGGGTAGTGTTCCAATTTCAACAGCTGGGTAGGTGTTGGCTGTGGATTGCCTTGCAGTGTGACTGTTGAATCTGTTGATATGGGGATAACGGCTTGTTACAACCCAGGCATGCCTTTTCTGCCCCAGAGCATAAAAGCTCTGCTGTGTATATGCTTTGATGTGAAATTGAGCACTCGCTACGAGAAAGAGGGGGTAGGAAAAGAACAACCGTCCTGGAATCTAAATGTTGGCTTCAGTAAACTGTGAAGCTGGTTGAGGATGAAGTGTTCCTACGCCTTGGACCAGCTCTAGCATTTCCATCTTGTGCATGAGATGAGAGCTTGAAACTAATACACTAGCTGTGCAAGGGAGGGACAGGCTGTCCTGCTGCAGTGCTGTGAGAGCTGGTGGCTGGGGAGGAGAGCAGCTTCTGGAGATGTTTGTGCTGCTGCTGGCAATAGAGGTTTGCAGGGATATAACGCATCCCAGTGCTAGTGAAGCCTCACCGGTGTGATTCTGCGCAAGCGAGGATGCACAGCTGGAGTGTGTGGTCTGGAAATCTGACATCAGTGATTCTTCCTCTCCACAGAAGATGGTTTTTAACTTTCTCAGGCAACTTGGGCTTGAGAAAAATCCTCTTCAAAGCCTGAGGTGTGAGCCTGCTGCCGTGAAGCTTACTCACTGCATGATAACCATTAAGTAGAAGCATGTGGCTGGGATCGTTTCGGTGAACCACAAGGTCCAAGTGTAGAAACACTGCTCTGAAAGTCTTGTGAGAGGAGCAGTCTCAGTAGTGTGCTGCTGTATGCTGACGTCAAGCATATGGCAAGCTGTAAAAATGACACATTACTTGGATCTTACAAAATACTTCACAGGAACTAAGTGAGAAGAAAGTGTTAATGGGGAAGAAGGGCACTGGTGGTGCAGTCAATGACCTGTTCTGCACTGTTGCTGCATGGGTGGTGGCAGTCCTGCCAATGTCTCATCATCGGACCTCTTTGTGGTTGGTACAGTGGGGTGGTTTTTAACGTTCATGCTTGTTTCTGGTCTTTTGGCTGCAGCAAGAACTCCCACACGTACAGTTGTGCTTCTTTTAAAAAGAAAGAATCCATTGCTCATGTTGGGCTGCCACATGAGTAAAAAGGACCTTTGCCAACTGCTCTGCAAGCCAGTGTGTGGATTTGGAGTGGCTCAGGGAAGTGAGTAGCCTCTCCTTGCTGCTAATGTCCCTTCATTTAACACTTCATTCATAGAAGGCTCTTGCTTCCGATATAGCTTCACTCAGTGGAGCCTCTCTGGGCCTGAAACCTTCTTGGTCTGGGTTTCTCCATCCTTGCTGAGGGCTCTGGGGATGGCTGGGACAACATCCGTATCCCTGTGCTGCGGGGCAGGGGTGGCTAGGTGAAGCCTTGCAGCGTTTGCTCAGCTTCTTACCTGCCTGTGACAGAAATAGAGCAAGACGCAAGCTCAGTGCCTGGAGAAAGCTCTCCCCCCAGGCAATCTCTGTCCTGCTGCATGGAAGCTCCTCCCTTAAGAGGATTTAGCGGCTTTAATGGTGCAGCTCATCTGGACTCTCTTCATTCCTGTTATTGTCTCTATTTTAGTTCTCAGGGGGGAACAGGCAGGTGTAATGTGACCTACAACCCTAAGTTGGTGCAGGAGATGCTCTAACAAGGCCTTCCCACGGCTCCATGGAGGTTTCCTGCCTCTGCTGCCCAAGACAATCTCTGCTTCAAACTCCATGAAACGTGGGGGGGGGGGGGAATAATAGGAGATTCCTCATCTGACTGTAGCTGAGGAAAGGTTTTATCCCCCTCCTGTATCTCCATGTCCTTGTGTCACAGCTGTAAAGCAGCAGGGGACCATCCAGGACTGCAGACATTCATCCACAAGATGTTTAAATCGAGACGTGCAGTGGGAGTTTTGCACACCTCTGGTAACCACAGGCTCTGAGGTGCTTTCCCCAGACCATGGCTGTGGTTCCTGGTGCCTGCTGGCACTGTTACAGCAGGAAGCACACAGCAGAGGCAGAAAAGCACCGCTGCAAGGACCTTGGGCACTGATGGCACAGGATCTATTACGGGAAAGGGAGGGTGGTGCCAGGAGGTGGACCATGCCCCATGCTATCTGAAGTGGTAATTATTGCTTTGCTTTAGTGGTGTGGGTGGCATGTCAGCCACTTTCTTCCTGGTTTCCTTTCTGTTCTGGACACTGGTGAATGGGAGGGCTCAGGCTAAGGTTGAGTGGCTTGGAAAGCTGGAGGAGGTAGCAATGCTTCCAGTGGGCCTGTGCAGTAGGGGATGGTTGGAGCCTCAGTTCTTGTACTTCTTTCTCAGTTTCCTCTTTGGAAAAACTTGTGTGCATCAAAACTAACTTCTTACTGCCAGGAACTCTGGCCCTCACGCAGAGTGCCTTAACTTCACCTCTCTAAAATAAGAGCATGACATCTGCATCCCTTTCTTCTCCTTCCCTGCCTTCATTTATCTCTGAACATGGATCATGACATCCTGGGATCTGGGGTCCTTATGTACAATAAAGGGTGAGCTGGGCCCAGTAAGATTGCCCCCTGCCCCGAAGTTGTCAGCTTTGGTGGCCTAAGAAATGTGCTCTTGCACTGATGATTCTGTTGGAAGAATGTGGGATTGGAGCTTTCTATCGACAAATGATTGATGACATGTGCATGAAGGTAGTGAGCTGCAGTGGTTACCTAACCACCTCCATCTCTTCCTGGCTTGTCTGTATTCTTTTAAGGAATGAAATGGAGGAAAGCCTAAAAATGACAGTCTCTCTCTTGGCATGGCAAAAGGAATTAATGCAGGAGACACAGCCAGTGCCAGCAGTTCCTTGATGGTTGGTCAGAGCCTGTTTGCTGAAAGCTCTCTGGTTCATCAGGGCTTGGAGACACTGAAGCAGTTAGTGGCTGACTTGAAACTAGACAGGGTGATAAGTGAAGCACAAGGAACTGCACGCTGGAGATTGCTTAAATCATTGCTTGTGTGTGCTGACAGATTCAGAGCGAGCTGATTTTCTGGAAGAAAGATGAGGCGTTACTGTGGGCAGCTCTGTGAAAGGGACCGCCTGGTAGGTGACAGCAGAAAAAGGGAATAAAACAGGAGCCTGTTGGGATGGGGACAGGGAGCAGACCCTGCTGGCTTGGTGCCCAAGCCTGTGTCCTCTCAGACAAGGCAGAGCCAGGGAAGCTGGGTGGTTCGGGGCTTATCCAACATACAGAGGAGAAAGGGAAGGAGGCTGGGCTGAAGACAGGCTTTTTTCCTGTGGGAAGAGGCACATACACGGGCTGTCTGACTGACTGCTCTAGTTCTTTTATCTCCTTGATGGAGCTTCAGAACTGGGACAACACCATTAAAAGCAAGTCAAATCAAAGCATGGTGTGTGTGCTTAATTTCCGAGGCTTGCTGCTGAGGTAGGAGCTCAGGAGCTGGGAAGATCTGTCTCTTCTGTGCCACCAGGAGCCCTGAGAAGAACTGGTGCATTTGTTAAAGATGTTGCTGGGCTGCAGCTTTAGTTTCTCTGCAGCACAGTGTGAGCAAATAGGTGCATCACAAAAATGCTTTACCTTTTACTGCAAAATTGCTGCTGGGCTGTAAAGCACATCGCTGATCTCTTCCAGTGTGATGATAATCCCAGGCCATGTGTACTGGGGAAATGCTGATCTGGGGCAAGTTATCCATGTTAGATACCCAGCATTTGATTTGAAGTTGTACAATGAGAGTTCCCCTTGTAGACAACACTAATTCTGCTTCAGGGAGGTCTCTTGTATGCAAGCAAAGGAAGAGATGAGCCATTGGAGCTGCAGCCATGCACCTTGAGCTAAGCTGAGCTGCCCATCGCTGGAGTCAGGGACTTGGTTGTTTCTGCTGCTGCTCCCATCCATGGCGGTTTGGGAAAGGGGAGGGATTGGACCTAGCTTACAGGGATTTGCATAGCACGGCCTGAACTTGCTGTGAAGTAGCTTTACCTGTTGGGAACAAAGGAGGCTATTTCCCAGAGCTGCCCTGAAGAACGGCTTATAGTCAGTCACTGGATGTGGCTGTGTCCTCCACCAGCACCTTCCTTTGGCCACTACCTCTGTGATCCATGAGGTTTCTTTCTGTGCCCTCACTGGGACGGAGTTGAGGGGCCACATGGGAGCTCTATGCCCTGAGCTCCTGCTGTCTGTCTAGTTTTAAAAGCAACCCACTCCAGGACCTTGATTGTGCTTAGGCTGTTGTGGCACAGGTTCCAATGAGGTGCCTCTAGGTGTTTTCTGCATCAGGGTCACAACCTGTGCTGCATTGGTGCAGGGCTTCAGGAACTGCATCAGGCAGGTTGGAAGTGACATCCTGCCACTTGGCTAGGACTGCAAGGGCTGCTGCCATCATCCCATAATATGAGAATATGCAGATCCTAAACACCTGGAGCTCGCATGTCTCCTGTGATAGATGATGAGCAGTTTGGTTGGGAATCAGTTGTGATTCCCACAACTAAGTCTAAATTAATTAGAAGAGCTCTACTGTTGCACAGAATGGCTCAGTGTTCTGGTTAGACCTTACCAGGGAAGCTTCTTTACCTTCCATGGCATTTCAGTTTCTAAGTATTCAAGTCTTAGATGCTAAAATATCTATGTTGGGAATGTCTTACTCCCTTCCTACCAGATTTTTGTTCCCATTTTCTCCTTGGTCCTGCAAATGGCTTCTTTAACTTGCAATATATGTGGACAGAAATTGAAGAGAGGTTCTGTATTTAGGATCAAGTGATTTTTTAGACTTTGGTCCCCAGAGCTAACAGGCCTGCTTTTGAAAGGCACCATGTGGGCTGCTCTGCTCTTCTCCTTTCTGCTTGTAATCAAATAATTTGTAGAGTACTCTTTGCCATTCTGGCTGCTTTGATGATAGGACACCACCTCTCGGTTATAATCATGCGTTGATTCTGGGGCTTGTTTCATGCTGGTGCTGTGGTGCAATCAGAGCATCTTGTGGAGCTGGTCATGTGTCTGCGTATGTGTCAGCATGGACTAAAGCTGCTGGTGATGAGTCAATCTTGAGTGGCTTCTCTGGAACGTCCTCAACTTCCCAGTGTGCTTTTCTGAGTAAACTCTGTCTCCTTTCCCCTCGCTCCTACTCTTCTGTGTCTTGTGATCACAGAGCTGGGCTCCCTGTTCACACAGAAGCGTGGATCCAGAATACTGTGCTTGGCTTAGACTGAGGACACTACTGATCATCAAGGCTGTTTTCCCCCCTGCTCTTGCCTCAAGTTTTGCATTGACCAAGCAGAGATTGGGAACTATTTTGCAGCATCTGTATGCTTGAAGAAACTGGGGCTTAAAAGGCAGGGAGCAGTTCTATTTATGCTCATCTCTGAAGTCTCTCAGAGGGGGGGGAGAATGAAATCCACCCAGACAAAACCCAGCTGCCTGGATTGGATGTGCTTTCCCAACAGTCTAAGAAGCTGCTGGGCTCTTCTTTGCATTCAGGTCCCTTTCTAATGCAGGCTTGCAGAGGGCTTGCAGAGACACTGCACATGGAATAACTAAAGAGCCCTCCAAGTCATGCAGTAAATCTGCCTATTCCCGAAGGAAGCTCTTTTAATTAGAGAAGACTTTGGCTCCACAGCTGCTGTACAGGACAGTGCTGGACCACTGCTGTGTGTGAAACAAGGTAAAGTCACACAAGGGGTTGCTCCCAAGGGGTTTGCTGCACCTCCCTGGGCACAGGAGTGGAAAGGGAGGCTGCAGGTATAACAGAGGTCCTTCGAGGCTGGTGGTGAGGTAGGAAGCCTCAAGCTTCCTGCTGGCAAGTCCCAGCCCCTCTGTGGGACTTTCTACAGGAGGTGGCTGCTCCCTCACACCAGATCCTCCAAGGCTGATAACACCTTGCCTGAGAGCAGCTAAAATAGAGGTGTTTGTGCCTTCTCCCAAGGGGTGGGAGGTGATACCACTGCCTGTCATGAGGGGAGTCGGAGTTTCGTCTCGCCCCTGCTCCCTGGGGGTGGTATTGTGACTTGTGGCTTCCTGGAACAAACCCAAGGTGGCCAAAATGCTGCTGCTGAAACCACGTGGCAATGTCTTCATGTCAAAAGCTGCATCAAACTGGCTGCTACCTCAGCAGAAAAGGCTATTTCAAGGGAGGGCTATTTTGAGGAACAGCAAGCTGCTTTAATGGCCAAGACCTCAGAGGCTCCTTTGATTCGATGCTGCAGTCCTGCTGGTGGTCTCAGAGCCTGGGTGTTTCTGCATTCATTCCCAATCCACCATGCTACAGCTTCGGAGGCTCCTGTGGCGGTGGTAAAACAGTAAGTTCCTGCTTTGCATAGCTTCAGGCAGATGGGAAACCTCTTTCTAGCCCAGCTGTCAGCTACAAGCAAGACCTACCAGCGTGTATACAAGTAGATGGCCATGCACTCAGTGTTGTCCCATGGGAACCTAAACAGTTGCTCCTTGTTTGCCCGGAAGAGAGACAGCTTTCTCCATGGGGTGTTTGCTGTCAGGAGGAACTGCCTGTGGGGCAGTGTGAGCTGAGCCGGGTCAGCAGTTGTGTTACTGCAGTGCTGGCTGATGGTTATTCCTGTGCCCAGGGTCTCGGTGAAGAGCCCTGCAGTGTGTGGCTCTCTACATGGCAGCCACCCATCACAGCAGGAGCAGGCAATGGGGCTTTGCTGGGCTGGGTTTCAAGCTGCTGCACAAGTGAGTGCTGGGCACATATCCTTGGGGGCAAAGGGACCCTTGTGTCACAGCCGTAACCTGCACGAGACCCCGTGCTGTAATTTGATGTCATTAGTAATTATGGCTTCATTAAAACTTGTAGAACTGGTGTGATGTAGAAATGGTCTCTGGGGAGTGGGCTGTGAGGGAAAGAGCACGATGTGGAGGGACAGAGAAAGGAAAAAGAAGTGTCTGCAGCCCTATTAAGTAATCTTAGCTTGTATCATGATTTATTGATTAAAGGTGAAACAGCCCTGCTTTATTTCCTCTGAAATGGGAGCATTTGTCTCTGCATTGAGGTCTATCTGATATTTGTTATTCTGGCTAAAAGTTCTTTCTTTTTAAAATAAATACCTCTGAACTACTGCTTTTCCATCTCATCCTTCCAACATTGTTCCATCAGTCCTCTGGAATATTTGTGCTCTAAATATAGAAAAGGAGACCCTTTCAAGAAGGTAGAAGGGGCCACCAGTCTGTGTTCAGCTGAACCCATCCTCCAGACCACTGTGTGTAGGTCTGCAGGCTCCAAGGAGGCCCCTCCTGTTCCCAAAACAGACCCAGCTTTTCAAAGTCTTGCTGTGTATTTTAACTGCCAGATTCCTGGGGAACGGATCCCATATGTCTGTTCCTCTTGGCTTGAGGCAGCCCTGTCCATACCCTCTGCATGTGGTGCTTAGAAGGATGGATTGATTGTTTTCCTCTTTTTTTGGATGGTGGTTGGTGGAGGGGGGATCTTAACTGCAGATGGCAGGTCTATAATTGAGTAATGTTCTCCCATTGCTCCAATTAAACCTGCTGGGATTACCTGCACTGGTAATGTGTCAAGTAGCAGTCTGCCTTGGCCTCCTCCTCTTCATAGCAAGGAAACCAGAAGATTTGGAGCATCTTTTCCAGCTGGATGAGTGTTTTCTGGAGGTCCCCTTTGTTTTCCAGCTTTGTCTGCTGAGATTGTGAATGGGAATGAAGCGGCTTCGCTGCAGCTTCTGTAGCAGCTTGTGCTGTGCTATTCTTGCTCCTCACAGCGCTGCCCTTTACTGCTGTACAATGCAGCTTTCTTTTCTTCCTCCTGTAGGAAGAGCCTGGAATAAGGAGACTGCTGAGCGAAGATGGAAGGAAAAGGTGCTAGACAGTGCTGTCATACATCTGAGACTGTACAGCAGCCCTGTCTGGGATTGGCTCTTCCAGAGTAAAGCATGGAATTGCTGGAGTTGCATCCTCGGAGTGCTTACACCAGCAAGGGGGCTGTTGTGGCCAGGTCCTGCCAGTCGGCAGCCTGGTCTAATGGAAGGTGTTCCTGCCCATGGTGTTGGAACTAGATGAGCTTTAAAGTCCCTTCCAACCCAAACCATTCTGTGATATTGGAGGGGGAAAATGTGGTTGCAGGTGTGTGTTTTTTACTAGAGGGAATGACTCAAAGCATCTGTGCTCTAAACTCTTGTACTGCAGGGCTTTTCTTGCCCTCCTGCCCTCTCTTAAGTCATCATTTTGAAAAGAGAGGCTGCTTGAGACAGAGTCCCTTCCTCTGAAGCTTTTTATAGCTCTGGCTTTCCCTTTTCATTCATGCCTGATGGTAGTGTCAAGTGGTAACTGTGGTGTGAAACTCAGGATGTTGTGAAATGCTCATCCTCAGACTGTGACAGCGCTCATCATGCCGGCGGCCAGACCAGGCTCCAGTGGGACCCTGGGATGGTCTGATGGGAAGTAAAGCTTCTCCTAGGACAGAGGTTGGGTCCGGCAGTAACCTTTTGTGGCTGTGGCACTGCTGGGGTGTGAATGGCTCCCTACCATGGAGTCCATTGAGTTGGGAGACCTGTGGCTTAGCCATCTCCATCTACTTGTTTGCTGAGTTGCTTTCCTTGTCTTCCTTGATATGTGTGTCTGGGAGAGACTACGAGATGCTTTGTGTGGGGATCTTGTACTTCTGACTCTGGATACTGGCAAATTGTAGAGTGAAGGGCCCATGGTTATGGTAGGACAGACCTTGTTGAAGAGAGGTCCCTTTCAACCCTAACAATTCTGTGATTATTACAGCTGCTGATCTGTGGTCTTCTGCTCCACAATCCCATGTAACAGTGCCAACATACTAGCAGGAGAACAGCAGCGAATCAGTAGCCACAGGCATACAGACAGCTGGTAAACGGCGAGGGGGCTGCAATAAGCAAATGCTGTATTTGGCAAAAACAAGATTCCTGGGATCACAGATAGTAGAGGGACTGTTTCTGTGAGCAGGCCAAAAGATGCCTCCCTCACTGTTCTATGCCAGTAGGACTTCTGTGACTTTCCAGTCATGCTGGGTGTGCAGTAGTCTTCCAGCCCTGCTTGATCTGTGGGGCTAAAGGGTCTGAGGTCAGTGCCTTGTAATCAGCAAAGGATCTGATACAAAGCATGATTAAAGTAGACTAATAGCCTGTCTCTTCTCTTGTTTGAGTAAGCGGTCTTAAATCTTCATCTTCACAACCATTTGGCATTAGAAGCCAGAGGTGTCTGTTTGTGGTGTGGGTTTCCTGGTTTGTTGGTTTTCCTGTTGCTTTTCTTCCTTTCTGCCACTTAAGCTCCTGAGGATAGCCCCTAGAGGGAACAGGCCTTGGGGGGAATCCTGCTGCCAGAAGGCACTTCCATTGTGCAGTGGGCTGGTGCCCAGCATTGTGGGACTCCAGTGCTCTGGTGAGCACTTGGCTTGGTGTCTGCTTCCAGAGGCTTTTGGGAAGCATGAGGGAATGCTCGTCCTCCTATGCCCTTCTGCGTAAGGGATCTCTAGCACTTGGCTTCTAGCAGTGTCTGGCTTCAGCTATGGAGTGAACTACTGGAGATCCTGCTATTGCTGGGAGTGGTGGTGGATAAGCCTAGTTGGGTTTGGCTTCTTTCCCATGCTGTTTGCTGGTGCCTAGGGTCTGCTAGACCTCATCCACCTATCTGTGGAGAAGGGCGCGTTCCCAAGGCTTGACAGGCAGAGGGGAGGTGGAGGGAGAGGGTGTTTGTCGAATTGCTGTTCAAATTGCTAAGCTGGGGAAAGCTTCCCTCCCTTGAAGTAAAACTACTTCCTCTGCTCATTCCTGGAGAGAACCGAAAAAGAATAGGAAACCTCATTTCCCAGTTCAGGCAGATGCTGTGACTTCTCAGAAACATGTTTGGCATGGGTGTGATGAACCTAAATACCCACCAGTTATCTGCCCTAGCATCCACGAAAATGGAAGTAAAACCCAGTTTGTCTTGAAAGGGAACTTTACAGATGAAAGTCCTCAACCTCGACCTGTGGTATCTTGTGGGAGGAGGAGATGGAAAGATAAAAGTGAGTTATACTACCTGGTTCCTACTTCAGTCTGGCAATCTCTGGTGCTGTCTCATAAGCTAGAAAAACCCCTTGTGTTAAGGCTTGCTTCCTGCCTGGATTGTGGTCGCCTTTGAGTGCTTTGGCAGGGAGAGAAGGCTGCTGCGTGTCGGGAAGGTACCTCCAAGGCAAGTGGCATTGAGAGGGTTATTGTGCAACTCCTTGGAGGAGATCTGTTGACCTCCAAGGCATTGCTTGCATGAGAGGGGAGGCTTGGGAGCCTGTCCTGTGCTGGGGTTTCCAGGCTGATGAGTCTGATGGCAATAGCAAAGGCTTAGTAGCATCTGCTGCCCACTGCAGAGAAGCTTATCTGAGTGCAAGCAGGGTGCTGCTAGTCTGTGCTGGCCACCCTGCTGCAGTTTGGGGTGCAGGTCCTGCCCATGGGCTTTGCTCCTCTGTGGGGAGGTGCTGGGGACTGCCTTTGTCACACAGGCAGGAAAGAATCCATTTCAGAGGTTATGTTTACAGCCTCGCAGCTCCAAGAGCAGAAAACAAAGCTGAACCAGTCTCATTTTTGGAGCCATTAAAGAGCCAATGTAGTCAAATGACAGAGTTGCCCAACCAGTTTTGTGAAAACTATGCATTTTTACTGAGCTGTGTGCTGGTTGTAGGCAGTGTGGAGACTCCCCTCTGGACCCTACCTGCACAAATAACATTCTAGTAGTACGTGGTAATCCAAAAGACAAAAAGTCCACTGAACTGTACTTTTGGCTCTTTCTTCTGTCTGCTATTTCTGGTAAGTTGTGTGTTGTGGGTCTGTTTTCTTTTAGGGGGAGAGGAGACCCAAATGGCTCTGAGACAGGTTGTGGTGTGGTTGGGGGTTTTTTTTTCCAGGTTTTTCTTTTGGCAGAGTTGTATCTCTGGTCTTGCTGCATGGAAAGAATTGCTTAAATGGGAGAAATACTGTCCTGCAAACGCTGTCGTGCTGTGCAAGCATGAGTGTATAGACTGAAAATAGCCAAGAACTTTCTCAGTTTGCCAGTGGTAAGGACTAAAGACCTACTTAAATGTTGGCTTTCAAACTGAAGCATGAAGTCCAGATGTTCTTCAAATCTGATGGCAAGTATAGAGATGACAACAGGCGCTTCTGAAGGCCCATGCTGCTCTTTGATGCTGAACTGTGAGTTGGTTTCTTTTTAACAGTAGGATAGTGGTTTATAAATATCTAATCACTTCCCCTCGAGCATCAGAAATATGCTTCTAAAGTGTATTTCCAAATGTACAACATGTGCTTGCTGTGGTAAAACATGCTGGAAAACCTCTTCCATTGTAGACAGTCCTATGGGTTATCTAGGGTTATGGGTTATAACAAGACAGACTGTGGTTATCTGGGGTCTCACCAGATAACACTGTTGCTTGTCAGATTCTTCACACAACAGTATACTAAAATGAGGAGTCAAATGGGAAAGCTTCATGTCTTACCAAGTGCACCAGGAATAAATCTACCTTTGCCTTGTGAGTTGATGGGTTCCCTCAGAAGCTTATCTAGTTCCTTGAGAAATCTTAGTCTTTCCCACGGTGTTTCTGCAGTACTTGCTGCCAAATGATGCGTTGCTTTAGTCTGCTCCCCTTACTCTAGAGATAGCAAATGTGCACTCGAGCTTGCATCTTGTAGATGCTCATGTTGGGGTGTCACTGTATGTAGCTGTACTCCATGGCACATCAAGATTTGTTGGCAAGTACTGTGCTGTGGTTTGCAGGCTGATGTAGCTGTGCTGCTATCTCTGCTTAGCCCTCAAACCATCTCCTCTAGCTTGAAGGCAGTTGCTTCTACTTAAGATAAGAAGCAACTATCTCTAGAGTAGATGGAATAAGAGATAATCTGTTCTAGGTACCTTATTTTCTTTCCTCTGTTTGCAAAGTTTGTATTATGCAGAAATACAGTTTTCTGCTTTGCCCTGACACTTCCCTTCAAAAAGAAACTATAGCTGAATCAGTGACATACACACACGTATATGTGTGGACATATATATATATAAGAAATCACTGCATCCACAAGTGTGGCCTGTTTCAGAGGGTAACCCTAACCAGCAGCCTTAATATTTAGGATCCAGCTTCCCCCTCAATCCCTCCATTGTGACTTTTGAAGAGATGCTGTTTGGAAAATCCCCACAACAAACATGAACTTGTTTGTCTTTTCAAGGTCATTACACCACTGGTATTATCTCAGTGGAGCTTAACGGAAAGTTCAGTGAATTCAGACCTGAGTCTTTCATTAGCTCTGTGGTTATTTACTTACCAGAGACAAGATGTACTTCCCAGGTGTACTGAAAGTCCAATGCCTTTGAGTATTAATGTCAACAGGATGAACTCCTTAGGATATTCTTTGTATGTTAAGGTGGCTGTAACTTGCAGTCTCTGCCCTGAGAGCCATGCTGTACCTAGTTAACTCAGTAACAACTCTCTGGTTGTTCATTAACTAGTACTGTTGTGTGAAGCTGTCCTGTCTTGTCACTCTGATTGCCAAGTGCTTGTTCTTCATGTGCACAGATAGCGAAGCATTCCCAGCAGCTGGGCTTTGTGGTGCAAGGGCTCAAAATCCAACAAAAGATGATCTATTTCCTCCCTGCCATTAAAGATCATGTCTTTATGGGCTGGCCCTACCCTAGCTGGAAGGAGAAGTAACCATTAAGTGAGCATTTTCTGACCCCAGGCTGGCTTCTGTGGGTCTCTAACCTGGCATGTGGCTGATCTGGTTCTGTTTTCTGAATTGGGGTAATACTGCAAAGAATAACCTGTTGTAATAGGAAGAAAACTAACTCTATCCCAGCCAAAACCAGGACATAACTGCAGGAACCTTCAGAATGGCCTTAACCTCATGGAAATTAGCATGCAGAACCTTAGTTCACAGTTCTTTGTATCTGTCCAGTTGGAAGTTTCTCCTTCAACAGGAGGGATAGCAAAAATGAACCAGTATGCAGCCATAGAGGGCATTCAAGGTGTTTGGGGAGGCAAAGGGAACTGGAAAAACACAGTTGTGGTGCTGTTTTGACCTCAGCCTAGCTTGGTAAAAGCTAGTACAAGCACATCCTGTAGGGTCTGCCTTCGTTTTACATGCCCTGGGGTTAGAGCCTGAGGGCTGGTGGTGGGAAGCAACTGGCCAAAGTACATAGAAACAACCTGCAGCTTCTTTGTAACTGATCATTTCCTTTCCTTAAGGAAGAGGGTCTGGATGAGAGGGGCAGCATCTTCCAGGCTATGTAGATGCATTCAGATGTGAACCGTCTTTTACTTGGAGCATTGGGGCTGACCTTCAGAGCTCATTGCTCTTGTGCTCCCTTCGAGGGTTTGTGGGAACTTTGCACTTGGCTGTGAACGTCCCAAGACGGTGATTTCCACACTGATCTCCTGTGGTTTGTGCTGAGGTTGTTCCTGCTTGTCTCCTTTGCTTTCACCACTCTCATAAATGAGCCCCTTATTTGTGCTCTGCAGTGAGTTGGCAGCTGAGGTGCTTCAGCTGCCAGGACTCATCAGGAAGAGTGAGGGTGGTGCTGTGGAGGAAGGCTGAGCTCTTACCGGCAGAGTTGCACGGCACGGGCATGTACAGTGCTGGCCTGAGCCAAGTATCATAAACTTCAGTGAGCACCAAACATGCAGTGCTTGCTGGGTGGAGGAAGTACAGGATCTAATCCATATAATCATGGAATGGTTTGGGTTGGAAGGGACCTTGAAGCTCATCCAGTTCCAACCCTCCTGCCACGGGCAGGGACACCTTCCACTAGAGCAGGTTGCTCCAAGCCCCTGTGTCCAAGCTGGCCTTGAACACTGCCAGGGATGGGGCAGCCACAGCTTCTCTGGGCACCCTGTGCCAGTGCCTCAGCACCCTCACAGGGAACAACTTCTGCCTAAGAGCTCATCTCAGTCTTCCCTCTGCCAGGTTAAAGCCATTCCCCTTGTCCTGTCCCTACAGGCCCTTGCCCAAAGCCCCTCTCCAGGTTTCTTGTAGCCCCTTTAGGCACTGGAGCTGCTCTAAAGTCTCTCCTTAAGGAGCCTTCTCTTCTCCAGGCTGACCCAGCCCAGCTCTCTCATCTTGGCTCCAGAGCAGAGCTGCTCCAGCCCTCGCAGCATCTCCGTGGCCTCCTCTGGACTTGCTCCAACAGCTCCACGTCCCTCTTGTGGTGTTGGCCCAGAGCTGGATCAGGACTTCAAGAGAGGGCATTCAAGAGAGCAGAATTTTGGTTAACAATTAACTTACCCTCCCTGTCCCTTGACTGCTGTGGTCATAACATCACCGCATGAGTGTTCCTGCTCCTGCCCTGCTGGCTGCTGGGAGGCAGAGGTGTTTGGCTCTCCCCATATCGCCTGTCCTTCACTGCAGTCACCTTTTATAGGAGGGTGTCTGTGACAAAAATAAGCTAATCTCTGAGCTGTGATGGCACTCCTCTGCTATCTCTAACAAACAGGTCTCTGTCTGCCTCTCCTCAGACACGTGTCCTGGATTTTGTGCTCCATATACCAGTCTTGCTGTCATTGCTATTGCTGGGAAACCATCAGGCCTGAGAGCTGGAGGTAGTGAAGTGGGCAGGAAACCATCACCTAATGCTGGTTTAGCCTGTGTGGAGTTGTCCCATTTCTCTCCCATTGGAAACCCTGGGGTCCTGGATGGCTTGATGCCTTCTGGAGTTAGTTCTTCCTTCAAGTTCAGGTGCCGAAGCTGGTCTAAGAAAGACCCAGGATCAACTACATTGAAGCTGACCAGGCTGTGTTTGCCACCGAGTTTTTATGGTAGTAGTGCCTTAAAGCAGCAAACTGAGAGATGTGCATAAATAATTGTGCATATCTTTACATGCTGGGAAATGAGAGGGTGGGAGAAACACCCCTCTGCAAGCTGACAGTAGAGTCTCTTATGAAATCCTCTGCAGAGCTGGCATCAGTTTGGAGAATGACAGGGAAAACTTGGAGGCATATGGGCAGGATTGTTGAAAAGAGTAGGTGCGGCTGCTTTCCTCCTCAAGTGGTCAGAACAGTTGGGGTGGAGAGGAAGAGGAGGAAACAAACAATTGCAGACAATACTTCATGTATGAAACCTTTGTATGCATTACTGCGGGCTCAAAGTTGACCAGCTTCAAAACGCAAATGGTGACTGCCACAGCCCACAAGCAGGCAAGACTCAGTACTAAAGCCAGCCCTTCACTGGCAAGGCTGTGGATATGCCCTGTTTTGGTAACTCCAAGCTTGTCTGCTTCCAAACCTGACCCATCTCAAATTTGGTCGAGCTACTGCTTCTACTGTATGTCAGTGTTACTAGTTTTGTGACTGCTTGTCCAACTTCAGAAGGAAGGGTTTTAAAATCATAGTATGGTTTGGGTTGGAAAGGACCTTAAAGCTCATCCAGTTCCAACCCCCTGCCATGGGCAGGGACACCTCACCCTAGACCATGTTGCCCAAGGCTTTGTTCAACCTGACCTTGAACACTGCCAGGGATGGAGCATTCACCACTTCTTTGGGCAACCTGTTCCAGTGCCTCAGCACCCTCACAGTAAAGAACTTCTTCCTTATATCTAACCTGATCTTCCTTATAGCTAACCTGAAAAGGAGGAGTTTCATTAATGTAGTGAACAAAAGTAAGCTTAATTTCTTAAGGATAGCAGAAGAATTGGAAAATCTAAAATATTTCTGTATGTGGAGCTCTCAAGTATCTTAAAAGCTCAATGCAAACCCCTAAAAACCTGGTTTTCTTTTCGCTTGAAAACTCTACTTTGAATTACTTTATGGCTAAAAGTTATATCTCCTTGTGCCAGGAAAGGAAGAAGAACAGTGTGTAATGCTGTAATACACAGTTTGGGGTTGTTTTCTTTAATAAACATTGAAGATAGTCTGCCTTTAACAAATACCTAGAAGAACCTTGAAAGCAATCTGTTGCCTGAGGCATGTCTTCTTCCACACTAGCTCTTCTCAACTTGTTTGACTTCTTAATTATCTTAGATAACTCTTGTAAAGATCCTAACAGCTCTGCAAATCTCTGCTTTCCTGACTAATCAAAGTAGTGTGGACAGAGTTGGAAATAGGCAGCACATGGCTGTTTAGTGCTAGGAAGCAAATCAGCAACTACTGGGAGTTGCATCTCCAGCTTGAAAATAAGGAGGATTGCATCTGGGACCAGACATCTTAAGGTAAGAAGTCCAGTGCCTTGTGCACGACTTAGTTTTTGGCTATGTTGAAGAGTAGGAAAATGCTTGTATCCCCCACAACAGACAGACATCATCGCCTGGGGACCTGGCTGCCTCAATGTTCTGGTTAGACTGCCAGGCTCCATTTCGCAATGCTGTTAAGAGGAGATGTGTTCGTGGTGAAGCCAGTAAGCAAGCCAGCTGGATGGGGAAACTTCATTATCCTCTCCAAGCGCAGTCTTTAGGTGTTGGTGCTTGCCAGGATTAACAGCCTGAGAGAACGTTCCTCCTGCAGAGGAAAGGAGGGAGCACAGGGTTTTAAGGAAGCAACGTTTGTGCTCTCCCTATTCAAATACTCACTCCTTTTCTGAGATACCATTAAAGGGCACGGTAGTCTTTGGGTTACAGCTGTTCTGTGACAGCAGATTGGCATATGAATTGTAGTAGAACTGCTCTAAAATGAGCAAGGCTTGTTGAATACCCTTGCTGTCACTAACCAAAGGTGAAAATCTGCTAACAGAGAGGCTTCACTTGCTTCTCATAGGTTGGTAGTGATGCATCTGTCCTACAGTGCGTCTGTGCTAGAACAGAACCAGGTCATTAGCCAATGGCTGCATTGGAATGGGAATGCTGTGGTTTGATATTTGGTGTGAGAATGGACCAGAAACCATTACAGGAGCTTTTCCTGGCTATTTTGAAGGACCTACTTTTGGGTGCTGCTTTATGGACTCGGACCTGAGGAGTTATTTGAACAGAAGTGACTGAGATGGTGCTAACCTGGCTGTGCAGTTGGAGCTCCCTAGGTGCAATATATATTGATATATACATGGGATTTTTAAGATCAACCTGTAGCACAACTGGCTGAGACTGTTCCTTGTGCTGCTTTCCCATATCAACAGCATCTTGCTAGGTGTGGTGCTGCAGTGGGTTTAGCACAGCTTCTAGCTATGGAATCCCTTGAAGTTAGAGCAGTAGTGTTCTCTTCAGCCATGGAGTTCAGACTCATGGCTAGTTGAACACGGAGTTCAACTCTTGTGGTAGTTGAAGAGTGACCACTGCTTGGTGGGAAGACTAGAAGGCCCACGTACCAGTTTAGCTCCAGAGTTAACCTAAATATTTAATAGGATTAAGCAAAAGCCTTTGATTGAAACAAAAGAACATACTGGGCTCCAGTGACCCTCGGTACACCCAGGCTGGCAGCAGGGAACACTGCTGACCTTAGTCTCTGTTGGGACTGGTTCCTCCCAAGCCACACTGGTGACCCCAGCCTAGCATTGCTCAGCCAGCATAGCTGGCTGATACTTCTTAAAGCAGCGTGGTCTATTTTGAGCAAGGAACTTGCTAGAACAAATTTTGAGGAACCTGAAAGTCCTTCATTGCCTATGCAGGAAACCTAACTGAGCACAGGGGAGGAGGAAGAAGCAGGAAAGTTGACCTTCCACCAGTCCTTCTATATTACTTGGCTGTGCTGCTTCCCCAGGAGGAGGCTCACTGCACTAGTGGAGATGATCTGTGGGACTGTTTTCTAGTTTCTGAGCTCTGTGCTGTCAGACAAGTGGGAACTGAAGTAGCTTGTAGTAATGCAGATCTGTTTAATTCCTGGGTCCTGTAGCACGAAGACCTGATCATAGAATCATAGAATAGTTAGGGTTGGAAAGGACCTTAAGATCATCTTGTTCCAACCCCCCTCCCATGGGCAGGGACACATTGCACTAAACCATGTTTCCCAAGGCTCTGTCCAACCTGGCCTTGAACACCGCCAGGGATGGAGCATTCACAACTTCCTTGGGCAACCCATTCCAGTGCCTCACCACCCTCACTGTAAAGAACTTCTTCCTTATATCTAATCTAAACTTCCCTTGTTTAAGTTTGAACCCATTACCCCTTGTCCTACCACTACAGTCCCTAACGAAGAGCCCCTCTCCAGCATCCTTGTAGGCCCCTTCAGACACTGGAAGCTGCTCTGAGGTCTCCACGCAGCTTCTCTTCTCCAGGCTGAACAGCCCCAGCTTTATCAGCCTGTCTTCATACGGGAGGTGCTCCAGCCCCTGATCATCCTCATAGCCTCGTCTGGACTTGCTCCAACAGCTCCATGTCCTTCTTATGTTGAGGACACCAGAACTGTACACAATACTCCAAGTGAGGTCTCATGAGAGCAGAGTAGAGGGGCAGGATCACCTCCTTCAACCACACTTCTTTTGATGCAGCCCAGGATACGGTTGGCTTTCTGAGCTGCAAGCACACAGTGAAGCTGGCTCATGTTAAGTTTCTTATGAACCAACACCTAGTCCTTCTCTGCAGGGCTGCTCTGAATCTCTTCTCTGCCCAACCTGTGTAGCTGATATCCATTCCTGATAAGCTGCCTAATTTGCAGTGTTGAGAGCAACCTTGACATCTCTTCTCATGCTTTTCATAGGCTTCAGCCATGGTAATCGAGCAGAGTTAATTTCTGATGTAGTAAAATACCTTCTCACTGAGGTGAAGGCATGCAGTGGAGTTGGTCTCTTGCCCTCTCTCTGTTGTGTACTAGCCACTCCATGGATATGTGTAGTTTGTGTGGCTGGTACTAACAAACTAAAACCAGCATCCTGTCTTATCAGTGCTCCCACACTTGTGAGGTTGGCTTTGGAAACTGGGACTTGTTGAAATCTTCCCTGTCTTGATCTTGCAGCAGAATTGGTTGTATGTAACTATGGAGTTGACTTGTTGGTCTTCATGCATCGTCAAAGCATCTGGTGCCAAGTTGCATGCAGGAAGCTTGATTCAGTACTGCCTCTCAATTTGACCCCTTGGTCTTGCTCTTCACTGTCCCTTCAGCTGTTTAGGGGTCATGAGGAGATGAGATTGTCTGGGGAAGGGAGCTGGCCTTGTGAGTTCCTTCCTCAGATACGTGCATCCCTTTTCTCTGCTGGGAATGATAGTTAGAGGTGGTGCCTTGGGTTGATACTGTTAATGCAAAGGCTCTATAAACAGTGATGGAATTAGCAGTGTATTTGTGGTTAAATGTCTTCTGTAACTGCTGATAGCCCTCTGTCACTCTCCAGGAGATCTTGGTAGCAGTGGCTGTTTGTATTTGTAGTGACAGTGATGTCCTATTTTGTTGCCCTGAGGAGGTAACTCGGGTAGTCTATGGAGTACATGCATTCTGTGCATCTCCTCTGAACTCTACCAGATGATCCAGAGCTCTGCACAGGGTAAGGGTGTTGCTCTGAAACTGCCTAGATGACCTGTCACTAACATAACTGGTTGTCTGTCTGCTTTCCCCTTAGGTCCTGTAAGTGAAAGAAGATGGGGTCTGGCTGCCTGAAAGTCACCAAGTACTTCCTCTTCCTCTTCAACCTCCTGTTCCTTGTAAGTATCATGGGCATTTTCCTCTTCAATCTGCTGTTCCTTGTAAGTATCATGGACATCTGCAGAGTAGAAAGGAAGGCCTATACTAAAATTAGCTGGAAAGCTCTTTTTTTTCTGGGTGTTGGCCCAGTGTGTTTGTTAAATAAAATGGTCAGTTTTGGAAGGAGGGGAGGAATCCCTGAAGCTGCAGGTCATCAGAGGTGCTGTGTGGTTTCCAGGTGTGTCAAACAGTTCTGCTCCCAGTACCCACTTGCTGTCTCCAATCCACATAGCTCCTTTCCTGCAGTGGGAAGGGAAAACAGGAGTTATGGGTCCCTTCTGGAAGGACAGTACTTGTAACTACTTTCTCTGCCACATCTGGAGCAGCAGCTGAGCTGCCCCTGAGCAGCAAAGTACAAAACCTGCCAAATAATGGCAGTGCCCTCCTAAATAGGCCAGTCAGGCTTCAAAGAACAACTCTAATTTTGTTTGAGTCCCAACGGCTGGTTTTGATTTTTAACAAGATGAATTAGTCCAGGTCCCCTGTTTGAAATGGAATTGGGAAATGGGGAACACTGGGGGAGGTTTGCCTGGGGAAATGAGGCAGCCCACTGGGTGCAGTTACTTTCAAGTGTGAGGCTTAGCAAAAGATAAGCTCTTTTTTGGATCAGAGTGGGTCTGGGAGGGCCACACACACTCTTTCATGCAGCCTTTTGTGAAGCTTGGATATTGTGTGCCATGTGGATGGTGATGGTGCTGTTGGTGCTGCCCTCCTGCAATGGGATGATGCAGTGGAGATGCATAAGGTTTCAGCCTTCCACATGCTGGCAAGAAAAGGGCCTGTCTGATGTTATTCTTTGTGCAGCATGTAAGGGGAAGGAAGGGCTGGGCAGGCAGGGAAATGGAGCATGATAAGGTGAGCACTGCTTTCTGGTCTCTGTCCCTGCACACAGCTTCACTCTTGCTTCCTCCATGGCTGCGCTGTGCTGCTGGCACATGGATTTGAGCTTGAAGCACATCTGGATCTGGTTTCCCCTGGCTTGTTCTACTGGCTCTTTCCTCTCTGCCTCTTGCTTCTATCCTAAGAGTAGTTAGCCTGGTCTAAGGGCTGAAAGTTGATGAGCTCTTTGCTAAGCCCACTGTGCACCACTGTCTTCCCCTCGACCTGCTCCGTGGAAATGAAGTCTCTGAAGCTGTTGTGTTCTGGTGAGGAGCTGGATATTCCTCAGGAATAAAGACTGAGCGTGATTCCATCTTGACCAGTGCAGGCTTTTCCACATGTCAAGATGTTGAGGAATGTAGTATCTATCGCTCTCTTGCTGTCATAGGAAGTAGTAGGCATGAGAAATGTTTTCTGTTATGGTTGTTCAAGGTCTGAATGGGGAGAGGTATTCTTGAGCTGATGCAATGTGGTAGAGCAATCTTAATCTAGCAGAGAAACTGCTGCTGTTGAGTTGCTGTGAGCTCCCAACCCAGGCAGGTTTTGCATACCTCATCCTGGTTTCCTGGAGCTGCTGAGGAGAGTGCTTGCACAAATGTGAATGTTAATGCTGGTGATGGAGCTCCATGTCTGCTCTGGACCTTGAGCTGAGCCTCTGTGATCACATCCTGTGCAGCCCTTGCTGTCTGAGGTATGTTCTCCAGCCTTGCATGGAGCTGATGAATTAAGCCTTTAGACACATGCTGGTGACTTTTTTAGTCAGTCATTGAAATAGCACATCTGCAGCTGTAGGTCTGTGAGAAGGTCCCTTTTTGTAGCTGAAGTAGTTCAGGGACTTGGTGGTATTTTGCAGACATGAAGCCTCACTTCAGGGCAGGGTTTGACCTGCTTTGATTAGAGGGAGGAAGGTTATGTGGACTGCTTGCTACAAAAGGTACCAAAACCATAAGCTTGGAGTATAAGCTTAGTTTCTCTAATTAAAGCTTAACACATTTCTACCCTTTTGGGTAGCAAACACAGGCCACAGCAGATGCTTCTCCTTAAAGGGAAAACCGTTCTGTGAGACAAGTTCAACAGTCTCTGGAAACTATTTGTTTAGAATATATAGCTGTCTATCCTACTTCTAACCCTTCTGTAAATGGAGCAGAAGGCTGCTAAAACAAAGCCTGGAGTTTAAGAGCCTTTCCCTGTGCCAGGCTCAATGTTACCTCACACAGTCTAAGTGTGAAGGATGGCAGTGCTGGGGAAGGATGGCTGGGGACCCCAGAAAGGTTACACCTTCCAGAGAGGTGAGTCAGCTCCATCACAGCTTAGCTCTTCCATGCCCTTCTTCACTGGGCTCTGCTATGGCAAACTGCTGGCCCTGCCTTGAGGGAGCTGCATCCTTCTGGCTTGGGTGTGGAATAGGATCTTGCTAAAATCAGGGATGAAATCTCCATCCCCAGGGTGCAGGGGAAACATCTATCTCCCACTTTGGGAGTTTAAAGCAGTGGAGCAAAGGAATTAAACCCTATGGAAGGCAGACATGATTTCTTCTATGGGGGTTCTGAAGCCAAGCCAGTGGCAGAAACAGCCTCACTATGCTATGCAAGCTCCTGGAGATGCTGAGCAGCGATACTATCCTGCTAGGAGGTAAATACACTGTTGTTAATAGCACAATGTTTTCTCCGTGTGGTTTATTTTCTCCCTGCCTTCCCCTTTTACTGTTTTCCACAGCAGCTCCTGGCAAACACACAAGTTGTGGACTAGAGCAAAGATCAGAGTGAAAACAGGCCTTGGATAATCTGAGCACCTCATAACAAAGAACTTCCCAGGAGCGCAGCTCAGCAGCTGTGCTGTGTTTTGTCAGCAACAGCAAAACTTAGGTGACGTTTCAGGGTCAGCGAGCCAAGAGGGATGTCACACACAGCCTGGTTTGCATCTTTATTAAGACAAATATTTTAGTAAGACTATAGTTTAAATGTGAGGCTGCCTCAAAACTGTCAATTCAGCAGTTCTTGGCAATACCAAGTTTGAGAGGGATTTTTTTAGGCACCACATCTGTTGCGTATTCGAGGGGCCTTTCTAGTTTGATCAGTGGATTGAGTGCTGCTGTGCAAGGGGAATTCTTGTTACTGTCATCTTACCTTTATTATGATGATGATGATGTTTTTCTGGGATACAACAGTTACATCTTTTCTGCAGCTGAGTCAGTCTTCTTCATCCGTCTTCCTAGATGGGGAACTTGCTTGGTGACTTTCTAATCCTGTCCCCAGAACTAGCTACATGTTGTGTCCTCTGCCAAGCCAGGAAAGCTTGCAAGCAGCTTATTTCAGACTGTTGCTTTATCTTTGCTCAGAAAAGCTTCTTTGTATGAGGAGCTGAAGCATAGTGTAAACTTTCAAGATGTGGAGCCAGTGCCTGGCCATACAACCCTCTCTGCCAGCTTTCTTAGGGTAGTGGTTTGGCTTTTCCTTTGGCTCCCAAATATCAGAACATTCTCTAGCGAAGCACAGAATTGCAATCTCTCTTCGGCCCTGTTGGTTTATTCAGTATTTCACTTTATCTTATCTTGAAATCCTGCTGCTGTAAGAGCTGCTGCTTGCAGTTCATGTCCTCTGGAAGCATCTCACTTGCACTCCTTGTCCTTCCTTTTTTTCTTCAGTGTCTTAGATCTTTGCATGACAAGTGGTTTCCAGCCTTTGACTCCCGTTGGCTGAACAGCACAAGTTTAAGCTCCTTATCAAACCTGAAGACTTAAAGGCTTCTCAGCATAGTTACTTTATTATGGGTGTAATGGTGCTCTCATCCTAATTTGGGTGTCAGGGTCATCTACCTGCAAACACCTCACAGTGTAGTATAAAGCATGATGATACCTAGAAGCTAAAACAGAGCATGCTTCCTCTCTATCCCCCCTTCAAAATGATATGGGAAAACTGGATGTGTGCAAGAGAGACAATTCAGTGTCTGAATTCAGCTGAGTTCTCCCAGGGACATGTTGCTCTACTAATCCTTGCCCTGGATAAGACTGTAGTGAGCAAGGCAGAGGCCACGGCTGATGTTTCATAATGCTTGACTCTGTTGGTGGTCAGATGTGTTGGCTTAGGGGCCTGGGGTATTGTGCTGTGAAGTAGAGACCAAGCTGAACTGCCTAAGCTTGGCTTTGTGAGGGGAAAAGCACTTCACTGACGGGAATCTGCACGCAAAGCGAGTGCTGCTGGTTTATTGCGTTTGTGGGTTGCAGCCATACTGTTAAAACAGAGCCTGACAAGACAAAAATTTCCTTCCTGGGAAGGTTCCAGCTGCCAGATATCTAATCCTTTCACAGCTGGCTTGAAGCCTGGTCCCATAGGGTCAGGGATTTCTGTATTCCAAAAACGTCTTTAAAATCAGATGCTACATGTGTTTGTCCTTCCTCAGTTCTTCACAGAAGCATTGCGCTTACCTTCTGCTTCTGACAACAAGGTTCTAGCAGCAGGAAGGCTCTTCCTCAGACCATTTCAAACGGTCCTCCAATACAACATCATGTACTACTGAAGTACGGCGTGAAGGACTGCCAAGCAGAACCTAGGCTCCTGTGCAGTTGGCTGAGGTGCTCTTCCTGGAGTCATGCTAATCCTGTTTACTCTGGGAGGATACCAAGGGGGAGATGGTTGGGAACAGCAAAAGAATGGTTGTTTTTACTCTGGAAGTATGGAGACTGCTGCATCTTCTTTGTCTAAACTAATAAGCCGGTTAATGTGTTTTGTTCTTACTCTTTCAGATCCTGGGTGCTGTGATCCTGGGTTTTGGGATATGGATTCTGGCCGACAAAACCAGTTTCATCGCTGTCCTACGTAAGACCATGTTTCTTCATGTTATTTCTCCTCCTGAACTGCCTCTAGTCTGGGGCTGTGCTTGACCATGGTGTAGTCTAGGAACAGCAATACTTCTGTGTATGGTCTGTGACCTGAGCAGTAACATGGTGTATAGCACGATGGGACCCTATCGGGGAAAGGGAACAACCCTGGAGACACAGCGTTCCTCCTAGTCTCGTGGATTACAACACCAGGGTCAGACTGAGACCATTGCCTCTTCACCCAACAATCCAAATACTTAAACATAAGGGCTAGTATTTCATCCTATCTTCACTGCATGCTCTGCGTTTCCACAACAGCCTCCTTATTACCATAGTGTTCAAAGGCCTCCAATGCCTTAATGTAGTTTCTCTGTCAGAGTCCTCTGTGCTCCCATTGCTTTCTGTAATGATCTATTCCAATATGACTGTTTTAAATGCCAAAGAAAGTAAGTACCTGGTTTTACTGATGCTTAATGTACATTGAAAGTAGACAGTATGTTTGTCCCTAAGCAGTAGAGGATGCAGGTCTGAGGGGGGTGGAAGATACGGTTCTGTGAAGTCTTCAGTGCTCTGACTTCTAAAGCATACTTGATTTATACACGCTTCATGAGACTTAGCCTGGCCATCAGAAGTGGTTTGTGTCGCTGCAGCTGCTAGGTGCTAGCTTGCTTCCTTCCTCTAAGTCAGCCAAGAGCATCGACTTGAATCTTAACAGAGGGTCTGTTTTCTGCAACAACCAAAAAACCTGAGCTGGCTTAGCAGAGCTGGAAGTGGCCTCTCAGCAAATGAGTAGCTCAGCTCCATCTTTCACAAGCTCTGCTTCCTTTGGGCTTTGTTCTAGTGGGGGTTTCAAAAAACTTTTCTGCTTGGCTGGTCTGGTTACTCAATGCCACTACCTCCAGCATTGCTGACTCTGGCAGCAGTGGCGGATGCTGCAGGAGGGCTGCCTGCACACTGCAGTAATAGCATTTGTTGCCCTGTTCCCAACTCCACTGCAAAGAGTTTTGTCTCCTGCTGAATGCTCCAGCCTGGCTTTGGAAGGTGCTGGGTGGAAACAACACTCCCACTATTGCCGTACACATGGATACTGGTGCTCTGTTGTGCTGTGGCATCTGGCTTGCTCCTGCAGTACTAGGAGGGCAAGAAGCACAGCAAGAAGTGTTGGTTAATAAAGTGGGGACATGAGCAGGAACACACTTCTAATATAGAGAGCCAAAAAGAGCTTATCAGGGCCTGGCTATTTGCAGCCCTTCTCACAGTCTGAGGCATGTTTAGTACCAGTGGGCCAGCAGCTGTTTCCCCAAGGCTGATGAGTGTTACTATCACTTGTGGAAGTACGAAGTCCTTCAGCTTGGCTCTGCTTGTTCCCATTTTACCCAGAATCTCTGCTAACGGAGCATTGAAGGATTTAGCTTCCTTCCTGGAGATTTCCAGTATCAGCTCTTTCTCCCTGCCCCTTGCTTCCTTTCCCAGGCCTTGCCCCTCTTTCCCTCTGCTTTAGTAACCCAGGCATCGGGGAGGGAGCTCGGCACAGCAGGGCACTCCAGCCCTGCCAAAGGAGCCTGTTGTACTTGCTTGGCCGCCTGCCCAGCACAGGGGAAAACACGGAGCAACAGCAAACAGAGCAGGAATCATCCTGCCAGCAGAGCTTTCTCTAGCAAGACAAGATGTATTGCAGATGTATTGAGAAGAGGAGCAATGGCTCTGGTCCCTCTGCCACTTCTCTGAAGGGTTTTTGAGTGTGGAAATACCTTTTTCTCTTTTCTAAGTTGACTAAGCAACTCCTTTCTAGCATTTTGGAGGTGCTACAACTCGGGCTCACTTGTATGATGGCTGAGCAGATTTTAGGAGAGGGAATAGTGTAGTCTTGTGAAGACCACTCCTGCAAAGCTGCTACTTCAGTAAAGGCTTTGCAGCATCAGCTTCTAACCTGCACAGAAGTAGTCCCAGGACTGGTGGAGAAGGAGTAGCCAGATACTGGTTTTTGTGGTGTATGTCTAGCCAGGGAGAGTCTGGCCTGGAAATGAATCAAGGCTGAAGTGCCCTGTGTGGCAAACAGCTCTGGCTCGTTGTTTTTGGTAACTGATCTTTTTCTTCTGCTCAATCTGTTCTAGGGAAACAGTTTGGAAGCTGGTGACTTGCACCAGGTATCAGAAGGGGAGGGAAGGATGCGTTAGGTGGGAGGGCATTAGTCTGGATTTGGTTATTGTCTCTTAACCTATTTCAGGAGCTCGGAGGAAGCTTGTCTTCTGGGACTTCTGTCCAGGAAACTAAATGCTGAGCTCTAGGAACATTGTTTTCATTAATCACTGGACGTGCAGAATTCCAATACACTGCTCAGCTTGCAGGTTAAATAATGTCTTTTAATGATAAATGAGGTTTCTGGTTACTATTCCTAGCTAGAGTGTCTCTTCAACTTCTATGCCATAATGCTTGTTCCCTCCAGTCTTATGACCAACCCAACTGTAAGAGCTTGTTTCTTCTGTTGCTTGCAGTACTAAATGTTGAGAGGGGAGGACTGGCAGCACCAGCATATCTGAAATAATAGTACCTAAACTTGGTTGAAAACCTCTCTCGAGTGTTCAAGAGCACAGTTATTGCAGACACAATAGCAGGGGATAACTATTGTGTAGATATAGGAGGATATGTAAAAGCAGCTAATTTGGGCATGATACGTGTTTTGATGCTGGAATAGCCTCTGTTTGCAGGTAGTTGTACACAAGTGCTGCACCAGCCCACAGTGAGTGCCTGGCCACAAGCCATTCAACACTGACTTGTCAAGTAACCTGTCACATCACCTATGCTCAACACTAGCTGTAGCTCTTGCTGCATAGAGTTTGTGTGCTGACTGCAAGTGGATAAGTAAAACCAGAATGGCTGGAACAAGTAGTGCATTCAAGTGAAAAGCCAAACCAAAAAGGGGTTTTATGACTTGAAAAAACACTTCCCTGAAGGACAGCAAAAAGAATTGAAGCAAATAGGCAGTAGTTGTGGAGTAGAACATGCTTTATCTTCCTCTCACTCAGAGCGTGTTCATGAGGGAGTTAAAAATCTAGCCAGCAGCTAACTTCATCCAAACAAGGTTCATTTGTTTGGAGTGACCTTGAGTCTCCCAGGCTCTGAGATAATGGAGACGTGCAGGTTGGCTTTGAAAGTCTTTCTTCATCAGAAGACACCCAGAAGCAGCTTTCTGTCTCCATGTTCAACATGCCTCTGTGCAGTCCCTTTGTAGAAGACCACAGACTATTATAAGCAGATACAGGGGCAGTTCTCTAAATGGTGGTGGCAGATGTAGATTTTGTCAGTAGCTAATGTTGTTCCCTCTCCTGGCCCCTACAGAGATGTCATCTTCCTCCGTGAAGACTGGTGCATACATCCTCATCGGTGTTGGGGCTCTCACCATGCTGATGGGCTTCCTGGGCTGTCTTGGAGCAGTCAATGAAATCCGATGTCTCTTGGGTCTGGTGAGAGAATTCATGCTATGTTTTAGAGCCAGCCTTTAATACCTGCAAACTATCTGTTGGATTATAGCTGGGGCTCAGGTCTCCTGGGGATGGTACTTGTGCCAGGTCAACTTGGATCCAGTTCTTAATTCGCACATGTTAAATTTTCCAGCAGTCAACAGGCTGCAGCAAAGGTTCCTCAGGCACTGATGGTGAGCTAAAAACTGTGAAATGAGAGAGGATGTCACTGACACTTTCTGCCAACGGTGGGTTGAGGACTACCAACTGAGGAGGTGACCCTGTACCTCATCTCCTTGCCCATCCATCCCCAACTTCCCAGTTTGCATTGTGCTTTCAGTGGTGCAAGGAACAAGTATCAAGGGCAGTGAGAGAGAAGAGTGACAGTGTCCTGCTGTGCTGCAAAGTTCAGCTTCTGTGGAAAGTGCAGGAGTCAAGAGAGACTTCACGAAATCACAGAATGGTTTGGGTTGGAAGGGACCTTAAAGCTCATCCAGTTCCAAACCCCTGCCATGGGCAGGGACACCTTCCACTAGAGCAGGTTGCTCCAAGCCCCTGTGTCCAAGCTGGCCTTGAACACTGCCAGGGATGGGGCAGCCACAGCTTCTCTGGGCACCCTGTGCCAGCACCTCAGCACCCTCACAGGGAAGAATTTTTTTCCTAATGTCTCATCTAAATCTCCCTCTTTCAATTTAAAGCCATTTTCCCTTGGCTAGGAATGTCCTGTATGTCAGGGCCTCTCTTCAAATGGTACATCTGTAGGAAATTTTCTGTCTGTGATGGATGGGATGACACTAGCTTCATATATCTCAGCCTACTACTTGGCTCTTGCTTATTCAGAGTACATATGTATAGGAAACCAGGTATGGCCACACTGTTTGTCCTGGTATTAGGAACATCTCCTAATGTAATGGTAGTAGCTGCCACTGTTTAACCTCAGATGTCAAGCTTTCCTTAAAATCAGTTGAATCTTAAATTTAGATCTTCAAACAAGTTAAATAGCATTTTTTTTTAAACTTAATTGACTTTAATAATAACAATAAATAGGTTCATAAAATTTACTTTTCTTGGTCTGGTGCCTTTGGGGTAGGCAGGGTCCTAGTGATTGAGGCCAGACTGGTCTGGGAATGGAGCTGGAGGTGGGAGAGAGAGAATGATACATGCAGAAGGTGCTTGTAAACCCTCTCTGTCTTGAAGTCTTCCTGTTCGCCTGATGGGAGGAGTGCTGAAGTGCACTGGTCTGATGTAGATGCTTGTACTTAAGCCCTTTACTGGGGAAAACACTGTTGATAGCAGAGCTTCTCTGCTGGCAAAGGTGCTGGCTCCATGTTGTGACTTCTCTTGTGTATGAAATATTATTAAAACTTGTGCTGTTACGTACAGACCTTTGTAAAGGCTGATAGTGGTCATCTATTTCCTTATTTCCAGTACTTCACCTGCCTGTTGATAATCCTCATAACTCAGGTTGCTGCTGGACTGGTCATCTACTTCCAGAAGGAAAAAGTAAGTATTTCTTATTGTGCGTGTTTTCCTTGGTCTTGGTTTGGGGGCACAGGAGACACCTGGAAATTCTTTCTTCCAAACTGGGCTATACTATTAACAGGCATAACTGGATTCTCCTTCGTCTACCCCAGCTCACCAGCTTTGCTGTACAGTTTGCTGCTTGTGTATCTGCCAGTCTCAGCAGTGCTACTTTCTCAAGGATTATGAAGCTCTGTTTGGTATGCAGGCTTTATTTTTGGCTAGTGGGAATAGTAAAAAGAAATTCCTGAAAAGCTTTTGGCCACATTTCTTCTTGATCCTGCTGTAGACTACTATTTGGGCATGTAGTAGCAGTGATTACTTCTGTGTTGCCATCACTTGTGCCTTGAGGGGTTACTAGCCCAAGTGATTGCTTTTCTGCCTGGCCTCTCTCCTTGTGTCATCTTGTTCCATCCTTTCAGTCCTTCTGCTTCTGTTTGTAAAGCTCTCCTTGGAAGAGCTGCCCTCTTTCCCCAAGAGCAAACCCAAGTGTCTGACAGTTCCTGAACTACAGTTTGAGCTTGAAGCCAAGTGGTTTAACATTTTGAAGTGGATCTCTCTGTCAGGAATGCAGTTTCAGTTTATGCGTGCTTCTAGAGCTCCAATAGGCTTGGTAGCATAAAGGGAATAACCTTTGAGCTACTCGAGTGCATTGCAACAGGCTCTCCTGGCTATAGGTTCCCTGGCCAGGCAGTGCCCAGTCAGGCCTCCAGCTGTTTGACAGCTAAACTGGGAGCAAGCTATGACTGGGGGGTCCCTGCTGACTTCCGTCCTGGCGTGCATGTTGCTGTACCAGTTTTGGATAACCCTGTCCTTTGCCACATAGCTGTATATCTATATGACTGTGTTGCTGTGCTTGCTTCTCCTAAGCCAACCCTCCTGCTAGGTGGTTACACAAAGCAAATGGTTGAGGAAGTTATGAATGGGGCCTGGTGGTGAAGTTTGGGAGTGGGGTGAAGGTGCCTGCCCCTGGTGTAGCTGGTATGAGCTTTGTACAAGGGGCTGTGGTGACTCTGAGCAGTTGCTGGCTGGGTTCCTTGGCAGTGTGAACATAGCTTGTTCTCTGCGCCGGCTGGAGCTGCGGGAGAAACTGAAACGTTGATTAGCTAGTGTGTAAAGTTAGAGCTTTAAACAAGCTGCTGATTCTCAACACACAGCTCTGACTAATGCATGTCCCCTGTGCACGATTCCCCCAACACGTCCTCCTGCAGGGATGGGCATTTCCCTGCAACAGGGAAATGTGACTATTGCAGACCATGAAATTCCGTACCTCTGTTGGTATTTCTCTTCCAGCTGTCACTCTGCTCTAGAAAACTCCAGCTTTTGAGCTGTAGTTCTTCATTTGAACCTCAATCAGACCAGGGAGAGAATGAAAGTGCTGGGGGTTTTCTGCGTAGCCCTTGGAGCTGGCTGAGATTACCATTTGTATGGATCCAGCAGAATGATGGGGGGAGATGGGCTTTGAACAGATGCCCAGTGAACAAAACGCATGGAAAAGCTCTTCTAGAGCCCTTTTATTTTGGGGATCCTCTGAAGTCCCTGCCTAGAGCACTAAGAAAAACTGTTTCAGGAAGGTCGTGGCTGAAACCTCCCATACGCTGCTCGGTGGCTGCGCTTCAGTGATGCTATATGCATGTCGCTCTGCTTCACTTAATGTACGTCATCCAGTACAGTGAAAAGCAAACTAAACTGCTCAAGATCCAGGCCCTGGATGTCTATTGTGTTCCTTGTGTTTATTTCTTTCTAACGTCAGGAACTAGGTTAGAGATAAAACAAGGAATTACAAGAGTGGAGGAAAGGATTGTGGATCCAGAATATAGCAGGGTGATACTCACTCCTCTGCTTCTTGTAACCAAAGGATTTATTACTGCACTGCAGTAATTGTTATTGTACTCCTCTCTACATGCCCTTTTCCAGCTTGGTTGCTACAGATTCACTTGATGGGTTGTTTTTTTTTTTTTTTGTTGGAATATTTATTCCTTTTCATTGCCAAAATCCCCACCCCGACATATGAAAGTATGCTGAAATTGAGTTAATGTAACTGTAAAAGGCTGAGTCTCTGACAGGAAGGCTGCTGCTTTGCCTCCCCCATGGGCATTGCTAGAGGAATGCCCCTTCAGGCTGGAATTGCCCAGAACTACAGGGAGGATGTTGATGCAACACCCATTTCCCTACATGTGTTGGCAACCGAAACTGTGGGGTGGGGTTTTTTAGGGACAACAAAAATAGTAATGTCACAAATGGCTTTGTGCTTTGTGAGCTGAACATTACTACTCACCTACATCTAGTGGATCACAAGCCTTTAAACACGCGAGAGCCTGGGCAAGGTCTCCCTTGGCATAGTTCACAGCAGCTTGGCTGTAAATGCCTCGAGCGAAGCAGAGCAGTGGTCTTTTGGGAATCACCCTCCTTACTAGCTATTGTTTGCAGCAAACAGGCCTGTGTGATTGCATGCAGCTACTTGTCTGAGGCTATGGACTATGTATTAGTGTCAGAATCTGAAGTGACTGCGGGGGTGAGAGCCCTCTCCTGCATTTTTGAGCTTATTTTGGTGTGCAGGGTAGATGCTAATGAATGCTGCAGGAAGGATGTAGCTTGAGTGTCAGAGACTGAGATGGTGTCTGACAGTGGAAGAAGCCAGCGTGATTCATTCTGTGATCAAGACTGGAACCAAAGACCTGTGCTCTTACCTCTGGTGTTCAGCTTTCCCCAGCTCTCTCTTCAGGAAGGCTGTGTGAAGGGAAGACTGACAGCCTTGCTGCTTCTGGCAGTGGTCTGTGCCTGTGTGGTGCTTTGGCTTTGAATGTTCCTGCTCTGGGGTGCTGCGGTTGTATCTTCTGACACCAGGCTAGAGCTGGGAAGCAAGGGTAGCAATCATGATCCACACAACACTGAGTCCTGACAGGCCTTAAATGAGTGAAGATAGGATATTGAAAGCTTGCCCAAGTGTTCAATATGCCTTTCTAGCTCATTGCGCTTTCAATGATCAGCTGCAGGTTCCTGTGTTTCCCCTTTGGGCTGCTCTGCCAGGTGAGCCTGTGAACAAGCTGCCTCTGTGTGTGCTCTCCAGAGCTGGGCTATTGTTTTCACAACATTCCCTCTTTCTCCAGTTACTTCCTGAAACACCTAAGGAAGTCTGAGTTTAACTGAAATGCCTCACCTTTTGAAACCAGAGTTGTTTGTAAGACTTCTTGCTTGTTCTTGTGTAAAAGCAGAGGAAGAGCAGACATACAACTTCCCTATGCAGCTGTGATTGAGCACATCTAGTTCAGACCCTGTCTCTCTGCTTCTGGTGGGGTCCTGGGATGGAGAACAGAGGCACTGCCTGGATTCATGCAGAAGTGACACTAGGATCCCTCTGGCCTAATAGCTAAGGGGCTAGGTAGGCCCAGGGTAGGACTACAAGCCCAGCTCTCCTTGCCCCCCCCCTGCATGTGGAGCAGGAGTGTGAGGGTGGGAACTCAGAGGTTCAGTAACTGATAAGGCTTATGGTAGCAGCCAAGGCCAATCTCATTAGTGAGAACCAGGTCAGGTTGCCTTGATTTGCAGGGAAGGAAAAGGGGAAGCAAAGTAATTAAAAGGGGAAGAGCTAGACATCATGAGAAGAAAGATCATGCAGCTCCCATCTGTCTGGCCTGACACAGCTGATCCTAGTGCTGCAATCTTCTTGGGAAGAAGAGTTGCTGATATAGAGAACCTTCTGTTAACAGTAGTCTTGCTGAGTGTCTCTGGGTTTGCCATGGTCATTTGCAATGCTTAACAGTAGCAGGAAAGGGAAAAAACATTTCCACTGACCTGAAATATGCTGTAGCACCGCAGACAAAAGTAATACATGGGATGGGAGCATCCTAGTGCTCAGGCTGATGTAACTCTATCTCATCCCTGAAACAATCTAATGATGCTGCTCTCCAGCCTTTTGTGATCTGGGTCTGTCCTTAGTAGTAGGAGCTATCTTTGCGTGCAGGCTGGCTGAGAAGAGTTTCAGAAGGAGGTGGGAGGAAGAAGGTGAAGGAATCTGCTGGTGGTATCTTGCACCTCTCCTCAAACTGCGAGGTGGTGTGAATATGACAAGGAATGGGGGCGAAGGGATGATTTCATACACCTGAGCTTTATGAGAAGACTGATAATGAACAGTTTAGGCAGTTGTACTTCCTGTCTTAATGTAGAAGCAGCAGTTGTAGGAGTTTGGGGAGAGGCAGATCAATGCCTTGTGAAAAGGGGAAGTTTCCACCAGCTGTGCGTCAAAACCCAGCTGCGCACAGGAGCGCAGTGACTCAGACCTTCCCTGTGTGCTGGAGATGAACTGCAGTGACTGAGATCCTGGGCCAGCCTCCTTTGCAGTGTGAGGTTAGAAATAACATTACCTATGAGTACTTAAGGCAGTGTTGTCGTTCAGCTTGCACTTAGCTTTCACCTCTATCTCGCCTGGGGCAGACAGCACTTCTTCAGCCTGTGTCTTACCAGGATAACCATACCAAGTTCTGTTTCCTTATTGCTCGTCAGGTTTGTAGCCTTTCTCTGTGCCTGGGTGAGGACTTGCTGGGAAGTACTGGTTCTTTGGCTGTTGTATTGCATAGCAAAGCTGCTGTCTTGTCCTCCCTTCAAGACAGAGGCTGTATATGTCACCTTACCTGTTACTTTTTGCAGTGTCCTGGTGTTAAACCGCAACATACAGTTAGCTTTAGGTTTTTCTGTGACCAAAGCCGCATGTACCCTAAGCCCTAAAGAAAAGGCTACAAGGAATTGACTAACTCTCCTGCCTATTTTCGTTGCCAGCTGAAAGAAGAGCTGTCCGACATAGTTCAAAATCTGATTGAAAAATACGACCCTTTGAATGATGATGAGAGGAACTTACAAGATGCATGGGACTATGTTCAAACCCAGGTGAGTCATGGGGGTCAGCAAGAGGCAGATGATGCTCTTTGTCAGTGCAGTTAATGGCCTTTAAAACTAGGCTGAGGACAGGAAACAGGTATTGTAAGAGGCAATGATATAGGGCATTGATCTGGCTGATCTACAAAGTTGTCTGTGAGGTTTGGTGCCTGCAGACTAGAAAACTGTCTTGTTTGCTACTGCAAGATAAAACCCCAGAACATTCCCATATTCTGGCTGTTAGGACTAGCTAGTGTTGGCTGCATAGCCTAATGTATCTGGCTTATCACATGGCACCCCAACACTTCTCTCTGTCTGCAGGGCCTCCAGAATAGTAGCCTGTATGAAAGCCACAGTGCATACTTACTGCAAGGCAAGTCAGCAGCACTTCCTGCCTTACTGCTTGGTGCATATCACTTGCTTATTGTGATGGCTCTTCTGCAAGTGTCAGTGTTCTTGGGAGCCATCCAACTGCCTATGGTTTCTGTTTTAGCATCAGGGTCAGCACTTGAGCAACTAGGTCAGTGTTCAGGCACACTGGAGTCATCATAGCTGTTTACTGCCAAACCACAAGCTTGAGAGCTGGCTGTTGTGCTTAAATACATGCCCAGCATGGGACTGATGTGTAGTAAGTATGAGTGTTTTTCTTATGTCTGTTCTTCAGTCTGCAGTATTTCTCCTCCTTGGAGAGAGAATGATTTATGTTTTATCACTGCAGTTGCTAGTGGACCCAAGAGAAGCCTGAGTCTACTGTGGACTATCATGCTTGAGCCTTTCTTTTATGCAGGAACAGAAGAAGGTTTGTAGAGGTGGAGAAGTCAAGTGTTAGGAGCCTAGTTCCTCTCAAAAACTGGAGTTAGCATTTGAAGGGGGGTGGTGGTTCATAGACCAGCTTGCAGTTAAAAGTCCAAACCTCTATGAGCCAGAGGAAGCTCCTTCTAGAGGCTGGATCTTCAACTCTTGTTTGGAAACCAAATGCTTATTGTGGTGTGGGTGTTCAGCTGTTTGTACATCCTCTCTCATGTCCCTTACGTCAGACTGAAACGTTACTCTTCCTTCTGAGCAGGGAGGGATTTTCCCCTAAACTTCTACCTCAAGTTTGATAGTCTTCTGCTCTGTTCTACCTTGTAAGCACTAGGATCCATGCTTAAGATAAGATCACAGAATCCCAGACTGGTTTGTGTTGGGAGGGACCTTAAAGCTCATCCAGTTCCAACCCCCTGCCACGGGCAGGGACACCTTCCACTAGAGCAGGTTGCTCCAAGCCCCTGTGTCCAAGCTGGCCTTGAACACTGCCAGGGATGGGGCAGCCACAGCTTTTCTGGGCACCCTGTGCCAGCACCTCAGCACCCTCACAGGGGACAACTTCTGCCTAAGAGCTCATCTCAATCTCCCCTTTGTCAGGTTAAAGCCATTCCCCCTTGTCCTGTCACCACAGGCCCTTCTAAAAAGCCCCTCTCCTGATGTCTTGCAGGCCCTTTTAGGTATTGGAAGGCTGTCACAAGGTCTCCTCAGAGCCTTCCCTTCTCCAGGCTGAATAAGCCCAACTCTCAGGCTGTCTTTACTGGACTTCCCGATGTGCTTTCCCCTCCAGCAACTGCAGTTTTATCACGTGGCCGTATAGGAATGTAAATGTTACTTCGGATGGAAAATTTCCCTGGTCCCATCTTCCAGCCAGTCCCAGCTGCACCATGTGGATGTGAACTTGTAGTGACTCCTTGGGGCTCGGCGTCGTGTTGACGCCATCGTGCGGTGGCTGCTGGTGTCCCCCCGGGGGCCACAGTTTAGATCAGTGGTACATTGCAATTGGGAACCAGAATATGAAAATTCACTGCTTAGTGTCTGATCAAAAGATGTGTGTTACTCGAAGAAAAATCAAGTCTTGCCATTTAAACTTCTGGAAGTGGCATCGCTGTGGAAGGTGACTAGATAGTAATCCTAGAATCAAACGGGTTGGAAATGACTTTCAAGATCATCAAGTCCAACCTTTACCCCAGCACTGCCAAGGCCACCACTAACCCATGGCACTGAGGGCCTTGTCTACACGAAGTTTGTGAACACTTCCAGGGACGGTGACTCCAGCACTGCCCTGGGCAGCCTGTTCCAATGCCTGAGCACCCTTTGGAGAAGGAATTGTTCCTCATCTCCATCTAAACCTGCCCTGGTGCAGCTTGAGGCCATTTCCTCTTGTCCCATCCCTTGTTCCTTGGGAGCAGAGACCAGCTGCCTCCTCGCTCCATCCTTTCGAGATGTCTTTGAATGCCTGTGTTGTCTTGTCAACACATTCATCTCTTGCCTGCCTTGCGGCACCCTCACCAAATTAATCTGCTGACAGTGAACTGGAGGGACTGAAAAACACCTCTCAAACATGTCACACAGGACAACTGCCGTCCTCCAGCTGACCTGCCAGCAATGTCTTTGTCACTTTTCCCTCTCTTTGGCATTGTCACCTGGAAATAAGATGAGGTTTGCTAGTATTTAGTCTGCAAAAGATTGTACTCTCTAGAATTGATGTCAAGCTGTATGGCCAGCTAAAATCTGAGTATTGATGCCTCATGCAGTAAGGCTTGTGAAGGATTCATATTCTAGCATGACTGGTGCACTAGAACTCTATGGATGACCTGTGCATATTCTGGTTTACTAAGCTCAAAGGCTGCTAGAATCATAGAATAGTTTGGGTTGGAAAGGACCTTAAGATCATCTAGTTCCAACCCCCCTGCCATTGGCAGGGACACCTCGCACGAAACCATGTCACCCAAGGCTCTGTCTGACCTGGCCTTGAACACTGGCAAGAAGTGGCCCTTTAACTTGTCTCACTAGCAGAGGAGATAAAGCCCCTGTCTTCTGGACAGCCCTATGCATAGGTTATCATCTGGTAACCATGGTGATGTTCTAACATAACTAATTCATGCAAACTGTATGACCTGACTGTTGTCACATGGAGAACTCCTTTTTACTTCTACCTCCACTGCCTGTTTGTCTTCGCATGCAGTATGTTACCAGTGCAAAGTGTAAGACCATGATCTCTTTTTGCTTATCAGATTGCCTGCTGTGGCTGGACTGGAGCAAAGGACTGGGAAAATAATAAGATTCTTATCAATCAAAGCATGACTGCATATCCCTGCTCCTGCTCCAATAGCTCCAAGGACTTTCAGGTAGATACTGGTTTCTGTAATCTGGATGTCCCCATCAACGGCACTGCGACATATGCTGACTGGCCTGTTCATCAGCAGGTGAGTGTGTATGTCTTCCACTGAAGTCACCTTGTCTTTGTTCCTCTGGGAGTTATTTAGAGTGTTTTTATCATGTGGGCATTGCTTGAAGTACCTGTGGAAATTGAGGCAGGGGAGACAGCGATCCTGCCCTTTCCTGCTAAAGCTACTGTGAAACTTGGTATAGAAGTAACTGGGATAATCCCTGCATGCACAAGGAGATGTGTTTTGGATAGCTTGAGATACTTAGATTCATACTTCCTTCCTTTGTGACCATATTTTCTCCATAGGGATGTATGGATGGTGTAGAGCAGTGGTTGAAGGACAACCTTGGTGTCATTCTTGGGGTCTGCACTGGTGTTGCTATTATAGAGGTAAGTAAGTCAATCCCTGACATGAGCCCATACTATCTTACTATGGAGACTCTTTTAAAGGCAAAGTTGTTTGTTCAGGTAATAGTCACCTGGTTTAATGGCAATGCAGTTGTAGCTCTTGGCTGTGTCTACTCAGGTAGATGCTTTTAAATTGATGCTTCCATGGGTTGGATTAAAAACTGGACAAATCCCTTTCTACTTGTGGTTCCTGCTGCTGTGTCAAACACTTGGCAATTCACTGTATGCATAACCAGGAAGAACAAGACAAGCAACATCCTACTAGTGAGATCCCACTTGGTGCCTTAAAAAGCTCATAGCAGATTCCAGATGAAGGCACATCTTCTTGCAGTGAAATATTATTGTTGTCCTGATTATTGCATATTTCTAGCACTGGGGACTAACTGTTCACCTTTGTGGTGTCATTAAAAGGAGACCACTGTATTCTGCTCCCCTGTATCACCCTTTCTTCCCACTGTATTATCTGTCTGGGTGCTGATTTTGTTTCTGTTCTTCATTACTTATTCCAGCTGCTGGGGATGATCCTGTCCATCTCGCTTTGCAAGAACATACACAGTGAAGACTACACCAAAGTGCCCAAATCTTGAGTTGGCTGACACCAGAGCTACAGCCCTGCAGAGAAAGGAGCAAACAGAACATTCCTGCCTCATACCCAGACTGTCCAACCATTGACCATTACTCCTGTGACATCCCATTTCTGATACCACTCTGCTAAGAACTGTTAGAGCTGCAATACAGCCTCATCTTCTGGCAATAGGGCCCTTGTGCCACCTGCATCCTGCCTCTGGATTATTTTTACTTCAGGAAGCAGAACTTAACTGTCTCATATCACATGAGGCACTGATTAACCTGAGGGGACAATGCTTTTTTTGCCTGCTCCATGTTAAACAATACTACTCATATCCCCATTCTACAACCCACTGGGCCTAATATACAACTACTCCTCTCCCACCTTGTTCTCCTTCCACACATCTTCCCCCATACCCCCAGAAGTTCCATCTCTGTCTCATGAGCCAGGATTGCTGTTGAGGTTCCACTGCTTTTCGTAGCTTCACCTATTTCACTGACTTGTGGTGGTAACTAGTTGTGCTTTATAGGCCTTCTCCTCCCTTGCAGTTAACCTGATTCAGCTCCTACTATGCATTTTCCAGCCTAGACTCTCGTCTGAACTATAGAGTGCTACCCTCATCCTCGCTTCTCTTGCTTCTGGAGTCAGCTATGCCTTGCCTTCAGTGGAGTTCTTCCCTTTGGATGTGATGAGAAGCCACCAGGTGGGAGCCAAGCCTACCTATTTCTAATGTGGCCTGGCAGATTGTGGTGGTGGTGCTCAGCTGCTTCTGGAATGGGTCCCTTGAGTTCTGGATTTGGCACTTCCATGTTTCTCCTACTTGCCTCTTTTCCTTTCCCCCAGCACTGCTTTGCTGGCTCTTGTCGGCTTGGAGGCACTTCAGAGACTGCTGCAGAACGTGGGCTCAGCCCCAGGCTGGCTCTGCTGGTTGCATTCTTGGGTTGCCAACTTTTATAGAGATTATGATTAACTTGATTCTCCCCCTGCCCCCTTGATGAACACAAAGTTTGTTAGCTGTGTTTTTGTACTTAAGAATATGGAGGGATCTGACTGCATTGCTAACTCTGTATATTAGAGATAGCACCGCTACCCGTTTAGGTTCTGTAGTTTGGATGCAAGAATAAGTTGCTTTTATTTCAGTTACCCAGTCTTCTGACTGTGGTCTGGAGCTGTGGCTGCATCCTGAGCTCTATCTCGAGTGTAAGCACTGCAGCAGATATAAGTAGTTCTGCAATCGTGCAGGCTGGGTGGTTTCTGTACTTAATGGCTGTGCTCTTGGCTCTGTTCAGCCAGTGGCCAGCAGCAAGGAGTGCTGTAGAGCAGCAGAAAGTATGAAAGGTGTGTGAAAACCAGCCCCAGCTTCTTAGATAAGGGAGCTGGGTGCACATCCTCAGTCTTAGGGGTGGCTTGGGTGCAACAGAATTCCCACAGTTGCACGTGTGTGCAATGACAGGCAGCAGGAGAGGGAAGTAGATGGTCCTTGCCTGAGACCTGGTATGAGGTACTTGGTGAGGAAGCCTTTGCCTTACAGAGGTGGTCCCAGGGCTGTCTCTTGTCAGGGCTGGGTTGTAGACATAACCCTAATAGCGATTCCAAGGGACAGCTTCACTACCTGCTCAGTGTTCCTTCTGGGAGGAAAGGCTCACCGTGCAGGGAATCAGGGTCCTGCAGTGGGTCCCTGCTTTGTCCTTACCTCTGGACACATCAGTGATTGGGAAGAGAAGGTATGACTGGGCAACTGTGTTTTATGGAGGTCTCATAAGGCTTTGCTATTCTGAGACAGCTGCCCCATCCTGCACAGATCCTTCAAGCTGACCTTTGCTATAGCAGAAGGCACCCTTCTCGGCAGTAAAGCTTGCTAGCTTTTGTAGCACAAAGTCTATTCTCTACTGTGTTCTCATTTGTAAGACTCTCGTTCAGTTACAGATGCGAATGTCGAGCTGCAAGTAAAAAGGAGACCATGCTGGGTTTCCTTTTTGTTTTTTGTCTGTTTTTAGCAACATCTTCCTACTGGAAGAAATGCATGTACAGATATAAAAGTCTAGAGGGTGAATATTTCTGTAATAAAGACTTTGCTAAAAAAACCCATATCTTTGCCTATGACTTGTGCATTGCAGTGGTTTCCCTTTGCTTCCTTTCTGTCCTCTTCTGCTTCATATGCAAATCACTGACACCTTGTTTGTTGGTAGCAAAAGGGCCTGTCAAAGCTGTTTGAAGCCCGTGCGTGAGATGTGTGGACTGCTAAGATCTGCCCTGCAGACAGAGGTAACAATTTTCCTGGGCTATATTCTATAGTAAGCTTTACCTTGGTTTATGAAATATATCTATCCTAGAGTGAGCTGAGTGCTAATTCCTTTGCATTACCTGCTGTCTCCTAAGCTAAGTGATCTCTATTTGAATATATTGCTTCAAATCTCTACAGACTGTATGAAGTCAGAAGCCTTGGGGACTAACTAACAAAACGTAAGCTTGCTGCTGTGCCCACAGTACATACAGCAATTGCTAGATCAGCTTTATCATTTTTCCCTCTTCCTACTCACCCTCAGGAGGCTCCTGCCTCAAGGCTGCTATTTTTACAGGAGGTTTCTCTGCCACTGTGAGGAAGAAGAAAGCTGAACCTTTTTTGTAGGTTATGCTACCACATATGGGCTTGACTGTTGGGAAAGCTCTTGAGAAGTAGATAGAGCAACTGTATGAATCTTCTGGCTACCCTCAGCTAAGTGGTTGAGAAGTGGATATGAGCTGGATATCAGAATTCCTTCAGATCCACCTCCATGGTGGTGGTTCTGAACATTTAAAGTGGCTGTTCTTAGAAGGACCTGCGTTAGTGTCCTAATGGAGCTGTTGCTTTAGGAAGTAATAAGCATGACCGAAATCCTCATACATGTTCGAAGAAGCAGAGGAAGGTGCTGGGGTGCTACCAGCAAACAGTGGTGGCAACTGGTCTAAAGTCAAGGCTTCAGTTACCCTGACCCAGCTGAGTGAGGAACAAGAGGTGCTTAAATGCATCCTGGACCCACAATAGGGTGCAATGATATGTCTGGTCTGTGAGTACAACTTATTCCTTTGGTCTGTGCTTCAGGAGAGCTTGGTTCTTGCCCCTTATGGGCTCTCCCCTCTTTTCTGGCTGGATTTCCAGAGTGGCAAGGCTTTCCCAGGCCCTCATGGTATAGAGGACTACGCTTCATGTCACAGCTGGCAAACCTGGTCAGATGGATGCTAGGTGAGGAATGCACTGCTGGTTCTCCTGCCTTATGTGAAGCTGGATGGAGAAAGAGGGGAGGGTGACGACTGCTGCCTGTCCCCAGTTTGGGTCCCCAACTGCTCTATGGAAACCACTTGCCTTTGGCCACTGGAGGGAGGTGTTCCACCAAGAAAACTTCGTCGTGGTGCTGCAGTATCAGCAGCATCGGCTGGTCCCTGGGGGACAAGATGATGACACTGATCGCTTCCTTCTGCTCCTAGTTACTCCTGGCAGCAGGGTACTAAAATCACTTGTAATTACAAATGTATTCTCCTTGTAAACGATTTCTGCTGCATGCTTGGCATTTTCAGGGATAATTTTCCCTTCCATTCCTTGGAGCAGCACACAGTTGGATATTTCACTGCATCTCTTCCACTACTGTATATGGGTTGTGCTGGTTTCTCAGATTTCTGCCCTAAGTAGCTCTGGGAGTTGAAGATAGCATGAGGAGCTTCTCCTGCTGCTTCTTTCCTTATAGAATCATAGAATGGTTTGGGTTGAAAGGGACTTTTAAGATTAGATAGTTCTAACCCTCCTCTTTTTCCTGTTTCCCTCCATCATCAGTTCCATTGTGTAGTCAGACTGGACGGGAAAGAGGGGGCATTTGATGCTTATAAACCTGATCTAAGAAAGGATTCTCAGACCTTCAGAGAGCAAGAAACTTGTGCCAGGCTCCCACTTCATCTCCAGAGGGAAAGGCTTGCTGCTGGAGCTAGGAGTCAGAATAGCACTCAGACTTCTTGGGAAGTCAGTGTTTGTCTAGCAAAACCCACAGCACCAGCCCCTGCAGTAGCTCAGCACATGGAAGCATTTTGTGTGTAACCAGTAAGCTGCTCTATAGCTGTCCCAGGCCAATCATTAATATTGCAAGAGTATAGTTGTGACCTCCCTGTGGCCTGAAGCGAGGCCCCCAGTAAGGAACTGGTGACGTTTCTCATTCTGTGTGATCATGAGGAGCTCAGAAGCTGCTTTAATTCTTCCCATGAGGTGTTTTTTTCCCTTCTGGAATTGCATTAGTTAGAGTGGGTATGTGTAAGTTGCAATGCATCTTCTCATGGTTGCTGCATGGCACATACTCAAACGTAACACGTGGAAACTGTTCTGTTCTCCGTATCTCCAATGTGTGGTGGTGTGGCTCAGGAATTGAGGCTGAATTGGGTAGACCACAGAGAAGGTCTGTTTTCTGGCTGCTGAAGGACAGATTGCAAGTGGCGGTGTCTGACTCCATGACTTGGTTGGGGAAGGTGAGGAAGAGCAGCCACAGGGACTCATTGCTGAAAAGCCTGAGGACCTAGGATTCCCACAAATGCTTTTTCACAGCCAGTTGCTGCCACTCAGTGCCATAAATGGAGAACATACCCTCAATTATTCATGGTCTGGCTCTAACCCATTAGCCTCTGAGACTCTTGGCTCTGGCCTCGGCCTTTTATTACAGAGGATAAAGCTCAGTTTAGCAGCCAGGATTTCTGAATGACATCTTAAGCCAGGTTGACATAAGTTGTCGGTGTAAAATCTACTAACGTGGAAGTCTCCAAATACTGGTGAGCTGGCAAAAGGTCCTTAGCAAAAACTATGCCATTAGTGAACTAAAGCTATTAGTAAAATGGTGCTAATAAAGCTACCCAGTGTGCTCTAGCCGTAATAATCAGCTTCTAGCAGGCGTGTGCTGGGAGAACACATGTAATTTCTTGCCTTGTGGCAAGAGTCTCTTCTGCCAAACACAGGAAATTACCCTCTGCTAAGTAGACTGTGTAACCCTGCCCCTGCATTCCTTCTCATAGGTATGAATTTTCAGGTTCTAATAATACAATTGGCTGGGCTGTGTGTACTGTTTGGTTTTTGTGGGAAGGGATTAGGGGAATATTGGATGCTTTGTATCTGGAGAAAAGGTATTCTCAGTTCTCCAGGCAAAGGTATTACCCCCATTTAAAATAGGCTCCAGGTAGTATGCGGATGCTCTAAGAGGTGTGGAATCTGAGACGGAAAATCCTGCTTTAGCCCCCAAGAATGGTATTTGCACACACTTCAGTTAAATTTCTCTCTGGTATCTTCTTTCCTATGCCTCTCTCATTGACAAAAGGCATCATGAGGTGACTTGTCTGTCCACAACAATGCAGAGTTCAGCAGAAAATACAGAAACCTATTTCTGTAACCACAATAGGCCCCATCTCTAGGAAACTGGAGAGCATTTCTCTTCCCTCCTATAGCCTCCAGATGTTAGTAACCCCCATTCCTTCACAATGGCGCTTTGAGCAGTGGCAGCAGCTCAGGGGTCACCTTGATATTGCTCTTTGTTCTGTGAGTGTTCACCAGGTTATGGTTGGTGGTTTACAGCAACATGTAGCCATCATGCTGCTGCTCCGGACCTGTGACAGATCTACATCTCCCTCAGGACCCCACATCCCCACCATGCCACCATAGTGGCAGACCTTATCCATCCTCCAGCCAGCATTACCTGCTCATAACCTTAAGCATTCCCCATGTTGTCTCTTCTCATCCAAGCCACTTCCCTCGAAGTTTGCAGTTCTTCCTGGATGTGGCTTCCTGGCATCAGGTACCTAACTCCAAACCCACATTTGTGGCAGTGCTGGAGATAGAGGAATGTGCATCAGACTGACTTTTCCTTCTTTTTGCCCTGCTTAGAGTTACAGACTGGACATATGGAAGTTCTTCAGAGACAGCAAGAATCCCAGAGCATGTGATCATCCCAACTGCTTACCCAGCATGCTTCCTGGGTATTTTCTACATAGCGCTTCTGGAAACCATTTAGGATTTACTAGGGTGGAAATGTGAGGTCCTGTCAAGACCCATGTTATAGCACAGGCATGTGCTCTGGGCACTGAACTTGCAAAATGATGTCAGAATAGTATAACTCATGCAGTGATGTCTGCAGACAGCCTGGAACAATAACGCAGCAGAGAGCAGACCTTTAATTTTGGCAGAGGTTGTTTCACGATGTGTTGGGAACGGAGTTGTCCTTTTAATGCCATGTTGTAATTAACTCTGGTAAGCACTGGTTGGGAATTCTTTTGGCAACACAGTTTTTCCCTAGAGGGGGTAGGTTCCTATAAAACAAAGTGTGTTTTGTTTATGGGTTTTTTTTCCTTCTGCTTAAACAGGACTGAAAATAGCTTCTGATGGAGGAGTTTCTTCTGCTTTCTTACTGGCTGCCTCATAGTAAACATTATGCAAAAGAATTGGAATTGGGCAAAATAGGATTGTAAAACTGTGTTTTAAATACATGAACTAACAACAGGGTCTATTGTTCTTCTGAGGTGGGGCAGACTGGGGACATGGGTGCATTTTTAACATGTGGACAGTCAACAGTGTTGGCTGCAGCTGTAAAGAGACTGACACCTCAGCACTTTGTATTTTGGAGCGGCTCCTCTGGACCCCCATGGGCATTTCTTCAGAGCAGGACCTTTGACTTCAGTGCCTGCAAAAGCTTTTGTGCCTCTTTGTGCTGTGGGGAGACTGGTGGAGACGCTAAAGTGCTGCTGCCAATAGTGTGTGTGTTCAAAGAAGGATTGGACAAGATCATGGGGAGAAAAACATCCATGGAGGGCTATTAAATAGAGGCAGATGCAATGTACTTGGGGAAATCATCTTTAAAACTATACCCTGTGTAGTTGGTCCATGGAGTTTGGAAGAAAGCAGTGTTAAAAACCATGGATATAGCTGGGAAATCCCAGCCTGAAGTGAAATCTTGACATGAAATCCCACCTGAGGTAACCCCAGCTGCATGTGGCACTGCTTGAGTTGTTCCCACTGCAGAAGTTGAACTGGATGTTTGCTTGGCTGGGGAAGGGAACTCTGGTGAAATCAGACCTGAAATAGGTGATACTTCAGTGTTATGGTGAGGATTTAAATGCACAAAAATCATACTGCTGTTCTTTTGGGTTTGGTTTGGTTTGTCTTTTAATGCCCCTAGAAGTAACTTCTCCAAGCAGTGTGTAAAATGAGTAAGTGGTACAACTGTATGGTAAGCCAACAACGTGACTGTATTTCAGTGGCTCTTCAGAGCAACATCCCAGCAACTTGTACATCTGACACACTGATGACAGCATTCCATCAATTCAGATTTATGGGGTTTGGGGGTTTTTTTGGGGGATCTTGTTTCGTTTTTAAGAGGAAATGTGTCAGTGCCATGTCCATATGAGCCTGTGGAAGTGAGGTGGTGTGGAAGCCTCTGGAAGCTTCTGGAAGGTGGGAGCAGCAGTGGGAGGGGATGGTGTGGGGAAGAGGGGCAGCCTTTGGCATATGGTCTGGAGTTGAGGGATGTGTCTGGAGCAGCAGGAGGCCCCATAGGGTTTGCCCTGACAAGACTGAGCTGGAGCAGAGGGCAGGTCCCCAGAGTGAGCAGGGTGGGAATCACAGAGTGGTTTGGGTTGGAAGGGACTTTAAAGCTAATCCAGTTCAAAATCCCCTGCACACTGCCCTGGAGTTTCCAGTAAGAACACAAATTACAGCTCAGCTCCTTTCTAAATGGTAATTCAGATTTGCCAGGGCAAATGGCTGTGGCTAAACACCCTTCATTTACATTAGATATTAGGAACAAGTTCTTCCCTGTGAGGGTGGTGAGGCGCTGGCACAGGGTGCCCAGGGAAGCTGTGGCTGCCCCATCCCTGGCAGTGTTGGATGGGGCTTGGAGCAACCTGGTCTAATGGAAGGTGTCCCTGCCCATGGCAGGGGGGTTGGAACTGGATGATCTTTAAGGTCCCTTCCAACCCAAACCATTCTGTGATTCTATGGAGGAGCTGCTCTAGGGAAACTGGGACTATGAGACAGGCAGGGTGGCAATAGGTTGTATTTCAGCTTTTGAGGTTTGCCACATCAGTTCTCACCGGTGGTGTGAGAGGGACAGACACAACCCCCATACCTGAGCTGGAGCACTCCAGTGTATGGCTGCTGTTGTGCAAGTAATCAGCAGGGAATACAGAAACCACAGCACCTTCATCCTTAAGCGACTGCTGCCTCTCCTGTTAATCTCAGGATCAGCTTGAAACCAGTTGTTTATAAAACAATCTACTGAGTTGCCAGAGTTGCCTTTCGAGTCCTTCCAAGCATTGGCAGTCTGACTATTGCTTTATACAATCTTATGTAGATGTTATGAAAACCATCTCCTGCCTCCTGTAACACCCCTCCTTGCATGTTCTTTCTCATGCCTGCTAGCTCTTCCTGAAGCCCCCAGCAACCCCTGCTTTGGCTGGTAAACTACCAAAGCTTGATAGGAAAGTTTGCCTGCAGAGTGCTGTGGGTTGCAGGCTCTTGGTTGCGAAGAATCCCTTTGCAATGGTGAGCTTTGAACAGAAGTGAGAAGTCTTAACAGGGACCAAGAGCAGAGGTCTGGGATTTGGGAGCTGTCTCTTGTTTTTTCTTTGATTTCCCTCAGCATCCCAGTGGTCATTAGTGAGGAGCTTGCACTTAGAGTAGCGAAGCAGCAGGTTACACCAGGTTTTACGCGATGAGAAGATGCAGAGAGCACATCGCTGATCAGATGCCTATCATAAAGTTGGCAGTTTCATGCCTGGCTATAGTGGAAGCTAATTAGTCTGTCTCATCTGAACAAGGCAACAGCACAAGTACGTTGTTTTCCTATTAGGCAATGGTCTTGCCTGACATAAAATGAGATGTCTGGCGATTCTTGTAATTGCATACAGCTATTTATTTTCACCACAGCTAGATTCTCTCACTCTTTAATAGGCAGTAAAATGGTAACGAGGTCTTGAATTCATCACAAGCCATGCTGAGGACTCCTGTGCTTCAATAGCAAAGAGGAGGGTAAAGCAGAAGTAAAGGAAGAAGCAGTCTCTTTGTCTACCTTGAAATCAGCTTGGTAGGAAATTGTAGTCTGCTGCTCCTGTCTTAATGGTGAGATCTCTAGGATAACCAGTTCCCATTTAACTATTGATTCTCCCAAACTAAGAGAACGTCCACCATGAGCTCCTGTTAGTGCCATCAGGACTTTGTGAGAACTTTGCAGTACTGCCAAGCAGTTCTGTGCCACATAAATGTGATCCCAGCTCTGTCTTTAACATGTCAATCTCTACCTGCCTGCCCTGTGTGTGGGGTCATGCTAGAATTCAACATTAAAACCAGCCTAACCATTGTATGCAGGGAGAGGGCTACAGTTGAGGATGTAATTGGTTTATAATATGCAGAGATGTTTCACACAAGGATAAGAGCCTAGGACCGGTCCTAGAATCTAGGATGAAGGTTGAGAGTATGGCATGGTTCAGGATCCGAAGAGGCTTATAGTGCTTATGGCTGCTGTTGTCAAATTCCATTAGGAAAGCAACGCCAATCTCACTGGAAATATAATGGCTGGAATCCACACAAGGCCACATAAAAGCTTGTTAAAACTGTAAAGCTCACCTGTTTATAGTGGACTAACTGGTGACAGAAACAATGACTGTCTTGAAGGTCTGGTTAGGGGATGAGAGGAGTAAATTTCACATAATGGGTTGGGTTGGAAGGGACCTTAAAGCTTATCCAGTTCCAACCCCCTGCCACAGGCAGGGACACCTTCCACTAGAGCAGGTTGCTCCAAGCCCCTGTGTCCAAGCTGGCCTTGAGCACTGACAGGGATGGGGCAGCCACAGCTTCTCTGGGCACCCTGTGCCAGTGCCTCAGCACCCTCACAGGGAAGAACTTCTTCCTTATCTCTAGTCTAAATCTAAATCCTTTTCAGTTTAAAACCATTTCCGCTCGTCCTGTCACTACAGGCCCTACTAAAAAATCTGTCCCCATCTGTCTTATAATCCCCCTTGCTTGTGTCATTGAGCCTAAGCCTGCCCAGGTAACACTGCTGCTGTAAGACATACTGAGGGGACCAGCAGGGCATGCTGTGTCAGGTCTAGGGTTATCCAGAATTTAGGCAGGAAGCTTTTGAAGGGCACAGTGTACAGTAACATAGAGTTAGTTACAAGTACGGTGAGGGTTGGGGCAAGAAATGTTAGAGCTGGAGTTTTCCCAGTCCTAAGGAACGGTTGAAGGCTGGTGTTGATAGGATTCTTTGGCTTCAGTAACATCTTTTCATGGGAATGAAATGAGACATGAGTTAAGAATGAAGGATGCATAGCTGTGCAAGGAGGTTCCAGTTTAGGAAAACTTCTGGCACTGAAATTCTTATTGATATATGGCTAAATTTCACGTTAGCTTTGGGATGGGAAAGATTTCATGGTTTAATCCCGGCTGGCAACTAAGCACCACAAAGAGCTGCTCACTGTGTTGGAATGGGGGAGAGAATTGGGAGGAGTAAGAGTGAGAAAACCCATCTGTTGAGATAAACAGTTTAATAGGTAAAGCAAAAGCTATGCACACAAGCAAAGCAAACAAGGAATTCACTCTCCACTTCCCATGGGCAGGCAGCTGTTGAAGCTGTCTCCAGGAGAGCAGGGCTCCATGATTTGTAACTTGGGAAGACAATACTCAAAACTTCCCACCTTTCCTTCTTCCCCCAGCTTCATATGCTGAGCATGACACCATATGGTGTGGGATATCCTTTGGGTCCTGGCTGTGCCCCCTCCCAACCTCTTGTGCACCCCCAGCCTTCTCGCTGAGTTATTTCAAGTATAACTGCTGAAACCACGTGTCTTCCAAATAACCCCCTTGAACGCTGCTGTTCTCTTGTTCTACTTCTGCAAGCCTTGAGGGCATAATAAGAACTGGTCATGGCCTGTCCTTCTTGTCTGAAGGCAAAGCCTAACCCCAGCTATACCTCCAGTGTTCAAGGTAGTTTGATGTTCCAGCCTCAGTCACATGTAAAGCACAGCCCTAAGAGCCTTAGCTGCAACAGTTCTTGTGCAAGTTTCTGTGACCCATCAACAAAAGAACTCCCAGTTACTTGCTATCTGTAAACCTAACTTTAATCAAAGGCTGCTGAGGCGCTGTGTCCCTGAAAGCAATCATGGCTTGGAGGAGCCTTCTGGCATGCAGTCCCAGCTTTCTGTTGGAAGCCTGCATGTAGGAGACAGACTGAAACTCTTTGATGCTTGTATTTTGGAAAAAGAAGCATAAATCCAACCTGGAGTTCACTTAACACTGAAATAGGCCTCCCTTCAAGCTCAGCAGGAGCCACTGGGGCTTGGCCACAACATCCTTATTCTGTCTGAAACCTTCTGGAGTTGCAGTAAAAGCTGCTTATTGCTAACTTCTAATGCTAGTCTAAACTGTGGTCTGCTAAAGCCCAATGGTCTCCAAGTCGTGGTAGTTCCTCGGATGTCGATGGTGTCTTTGAGATATGCTTTGAGATATGCCTGTGAATTCAACTTGGTGTTAAGTAATTTTACTCCCAACTCTATCTTTTAGTGAGAGCACAGAGTCATACGGCTGTGGGACCCTGAAGAGAACTGGTTGGTGCCTTGGTACCAGAGCCAAAGCCAAGATCTGGGCTGTGATTAAGATCTATTGTTCTGTTTTGCCTTGCCTTGCCTACAGGGCAAGAATAAGAGCTGGTTCCAAGAAGGCTCAATGAACGTATAAGTTCCAGTCAGGACAGTTTGAGTGTGAGGCAAGGGTTGGGCAGCATTTGGGAGAGCTGGAGAATAAAAGGAGGTTTAGTGGTCTATTCATAGAATAGAATCATAGAATGGTTTGGGTTGGAAAGGACTGTAAGATCATCTAATTCCAACCCCCTGCCATGGGCAGGGATGTCTCGCATTAGACCAAGGTTGCCCAAGGCTCTGTCCAACCTGGCCTTGAACACTGCCAGGGATGGAGCATTTACCACTTTAGGCAACCTGTTATTCAGGGTTTGTAGTATTAAGAGAAAGGCTGGTGAAGGTTTTGGCAAATGCATGAAGCTTAATGTGGGAAGTGGTTCCTGGACTAGGTTTAAATCTGAGATCAGGAAAGAATGATTAGGGATGGACTTATCGGTGAGCTCTGCAGGATATGTAGTGTTCAGATGGTGACTTGGACCAGAGCTACCCTTGATAGAACAGAAAGCAGGCAATGTAGAGTCCTCATGAGAGCTTCTTTGTGCTGGCATGAGCTTGAATGTCTGGAATATTCCCTTTCCATAAACTTCATAGCATTCAATTCCAGAAGGACCAAGATCTCAACTGAGTACTGCACTTTTAGCACCTCATCCTAGAATCCCACACATTTCTCATCTTACATTTAACTACTAAAGAGCCCTTCCTGCCTGCTCCTACATAATTCCCATGAAACACTCACCAGAGCAAAGCTTGTCGTGATCTAAGTTTCCACCTCAGCCACAAGCTGATCTGGTCTTTGTGTGGAAATCACACCAGAACAGCTTAGATGGGGAGCTGCAGAGTCATCAGCTGCTGTTCTTGCTGTCACCATTGCCCTACAGTTGGGACCTGAAGCTGTTCTTTTATGAGTCACACAAGGTATCAAAGCACTGATTCTACTCCTTGGAAATCAAAGAGGAAATCATGCTAGGTAATAGCTCACAGATGTGTTTGATCTTGTGATCTTGCCTCATTCCAATGATATTTTGGGATAAATCGGTTTTCTGGGTTTTAAAATGTCATTGAATTGTCTTTTAGCACTTTTTCTCCTTTCAGAAACTTCACTCCGTTCCTCACCTCCCCCTGCCCTCACCCTTCTCAAAATAGGGATTTGAAGAAAAATGAGTGTGAAGGCAGTGTTGTTCTATGGGATGAAATATCCCATTTTATTCCATATTTAGTTGCAGAACTAGCAGCTTGAGATGTTCTGATCTCTTAAAAATCCAGAGAGTGGGGGGCTTTGGCAGAAATCTCTTTTTCTCATCCCTTGAAGGTCTCAGACTTCATCACGCCTTGGAAAGGGGAATGAAATTGGAAGGCCTTTGAGGAAGTTGGTTTGATATGTAGGGGGCTTAAGTTCTTGTGATGTGTATGAGGATTTCTTTCTTGGAAGCAGTTCCTCAGACCCATGTGGCAGGAGGCCTTGTCGTCTTAGTGCAATAATGCTCCTTTCCAAAGTGCTCTGAGGGGGGGTGTTTGGGTTTAAGGGAAAGAAGAGGAGAACGGAGTTTCCCTCGTGCTTGCCAAGGTAAGAGGCGAGACTCTTCTGAAGCTACTGCCAGCCCCTATTACCCTTGAGTGCTTCTTGTCGTCACCTGCTATTACCAGAGAGTTTATGGACTTCCTCAATGGCTCATTTCAAGCTAAAGTGTCCGTGTTCCTTCTAAAGCCTGCTGCTTACCGGCTCCATTCCAAATGCAAGGGCATGGGAGGGATTCTCTGAGCTTCAAACTTTAGCCATAAGCTCTCAGCATACTACATTCGATGCTGCCACAAACTTCATCCAGGGAATGCGGTGTGCCTCTCAGCAAGAGGAGACAAGAAGCTGGTTTAATTGGGACATCCAAAGATGTGGACTTAATGAGGCAATTTTTTCATCTCACCCAGGAATACAGGGAATCACTGCAAATACCTAATAGAAGCTTTTATGAGAACGGTTAACTGTCTGCTGCCACTTCTCGTCCTTTCCCACACAGGTTGGAGCTCTTCAGACTGCTTTCAACTGTTGCCAGGCTTCTTTATAATTTCAAGTGCTGCTCCATCACCCCTTCAGCAGCCTTGTGCCACATTCTTCTACTTGGCTGTTTCCTCAAGGGGACTGTGCGTTTCCCATAGTGGAGAGCGGCAAACAGCTCTTTGGGTCAGATAGCTCATGTAAAGGTGAAGTGATTCCCAAACTCTTCTCATGCCAGAAAAACTCACAGGTTTTATCATCTTCCAAAGAGATTAACAGATTTTCTTGCTTTCTTTTTGTCTTTTTTTCTTTCTGGTAATCATTCCCAATTACTTGTTTTGCTTGAAAGAAAATCGTTCTGTTTCTTGTTGAAACACCTACAACTTTTATAGTGAAAATTGATAAAATCTGGAATTAAAAGAAGGAAGGGGCTGTGCATTGCAGACATTGCCCTTCATCTCTAAACAACCCAATTTCTTCTCCAGCCCCTGTGCTGTATGTAAAACACCTTACCCTTCCCCCTCTCAAATGTTAAGATTTATAGGCTTCCTTCCTGGCTGCTCGCCTTCCCTCCATTGGAAAAGAATAAACCCAGCAATAAATAGATTCACAGTACTAAGGCTATAAATTTCTAAATTGAGTTGCCAAAGCTAATTCATCATTTGGACATAGGCACAAACTCTGATAAGATACGGACCTGCAACATTTAGTCATTCCACAGGTTTTTATTTAGTTACTGCACTTTCTCCATTGGGAGCCAATGGAGTCATTGGTCATTTCCTAACTAACATTTCCATAGTTTTATCAGAGGTGTTACCAACCAGGTCCCAATGGGACAGAGCTGTGGCTGTTTGGGAGCATTGTTCTGTTGCTCTGTATGGAGTTCAAGTCTCAGTACTGAGTATATCAATTTGAAGTGTCTTTCTGCTCCCTCTTTGTGTACAGCAGTATAAAACTCCCCAGGTCCTGATAAGTATTCAGCTGCCTTTTAAATCTAGTACACAAACATTTGTGATAAATAACATTTATATAGAATCATCCTTCTAATAGGTGCTCCCTAAATTAACTTACATTAGCAGAGGAATGTATTAGTACATATATTTGTATTCCTGCTTTTCTGTAATGTCTTTTCAGGAATTTTAAAGAATTTGTAAGTCTCCAAGTCTATCAAACTTAGAAAACTATTTTTGCAAAATATCTGCATTCAACGTATACATAAGTTCAATTTATAGAATAACTTTTTATTTATATATATTATATTATTTTTATAACTCTTTGAGATATAGTATGAGCACTCTGTGGCCCACAGTAAGCCTCTTGCTCTATTTAGAATCATAGAATGGTTTGTGTTGGAAGGGACCCTGAAGCTCATCCAGTTCCAACCCCCTGTCACGGGCAGGGACACCTTCCACTAGAGCAGGTTGCTCCAAGCCCCTGCGTCCAACCTGGCCTTGAACACTGCCAAGGATGGGGCAGCTACAGCTTCTCTGCGCACCCTGTGCCAGCGCCTCAGCACTCTCGCAGTAAATTTGATTTCTTTTCTGCTAATAACATTTCATTCCCTTACTTCTGCTCTGACATGACCTGATGTATTCACTCTTCAGCAACCACTTACCCTGTGGCATCCTTTGGATTTAACTGAATGAGGAGGCTTTTTCTTCTATGCTTAGGGAGTTTCTGTGAAAACTGGTAAACCAAAACAGGTCCCATGGGGTCTGACTCCAGTGTTAGTGGAGAGAGAGGTGGAGGTGGGGGTGAGAAAGGAAGGAACCATAAAATTCAAAGAACCATTGAAGAACCTGCTTTTAATAGCCAAGAGTTCCCCGCAGTGAGCTTCATCTCTAACTATGGGAACACACCTGAGAGGCCTAAATTGATAGCCTAGTGTCAGTTAAAAGCCAAATCTGAACTGGGAGTTTGAGCCCTTCAGTAGCTGCTGAAGAGAGACACAGATTAGAGGCACCACAAAAGGGCCATTCATATTTCTATCCATCACCTGCGGAATCTGAACATGGACAACTCTATCACACTTAGTTACTCTGCCCTTTGATTAAGCTAAAACTTAGCTGATTCTTTCAAGTTTCAACTCTTGAGTAAGATCTGGGATGTCTCTTTGGCTACACTCATTATAAACATATGCTGGGGTGTAGACCACATCTGTGGTGGTGATGGGGGAGAAAACATGGGATGTGGAAACTTCTCTCTCCACTCCACCCTATTTGTCACTAATCCATCTCCATGGTTTAACTTTGTGATCTGAAGAATCTGTTCCCCAGGCCTTATTTCTGGCTCACTCTGCAAGTTATTCCATTTAGGAGGCCTTGCCAAAAGTGGTTGATGCTAGAATGAGAGAGAAGTCTAATGGCTTTCAGCTATGGTATTCACATTAAACCCCTGCCATAGAGCTGACATTAAATGAAGTGAATGCTGAACTGGACTGTTCTCATCTCATCCAGCAGAACCTGCTCTTACTGAGGTGTCACATCCTTCCCACAGTGGCAATGCATGCCATGGAACTGTTGAAAATCTGCAGATCTTCCCTATTTACAGGATTATCTGTCAAATGCTTTTGCTTTGCTGACTATACTAGAGATGTGCTGCTTGCACTTCACTAACAGATCCCAGATCACATGTTTTGGGTTTTTCTGTTTCATTTTGCACTATAATTGACTTGGATATAGGAACCTCGGGTAAAACATCAATCATGATGTCTGTGGTGCCTGACACCAGGCAGGAAAGGGTATCTGAAGCACTGTCAAGTAACAGTTGTGAGGAGGCTCTGGAATTCCTTGCTGAAAGCAGGCTGTTGGTCCTGTTGGTTAAAACTGGAGAAATCTGTTAGAAAGCCATAAGAATTCATTGATGGGAAACAGAAAAATAGGGTGAGGAATAGGTCACATAAGCACTGCTAATGTCTCAATTCCCTAACTCTTGGAAGCTTAGGCACTTGTAGTGGAACTCCAAGGGGCAGTTTCAGTGATAATACATAAGGGAGTGGTTGTGGCTCTGCCATGCCACTGCTCTCCTTATCAGTAAGGTGAGCACAGAGTCAGCATGTGATGGTGAAAGATGAATGTTACAGCTTTTGTAGGTTCTAGAAAAGTCACTAGTTCATGAGTACTTCAGAAACACAATGTGAGTTCACACCTACCAACACTTAATCACATTTCATAGAATCATAGAATGGTTTGGGTTGGAAAGGACTTTAAGATCATTCAGTTCTAACCCCCTGCCACAGGCAGGGACACCTCACACTAGATTATGTTGCCCAAGGCTCTGTCCAGCCTGGCCTTGAACACTGCCAGGGATGGAGCATTTACCACTTCTCTGGGCACCCTGTTCCAGCGCTTCACCACCCTCACAGTAAAGAACTTCTTCCTTATATCTACCCTGACCTTCCCCTATTTAAGTTTAAACTCATCACCCCTTGTCTTATCACTACAGTCCCTGATGGAAGTTCCTTCCCCACTGTGCATTACAGTGGCTTTCTGAGCATCTGAGTTCTGGAAACTGCACTTTTCCTCGCAACCCTGTGACCAAGGAGAGCAATTCTGCTCCTCTGGTAGGGTCTAAGTCTATTCTCCTAGCTGCTGGCCCATGAAAGGGCAGAAAAGTCAAGCTTTCCTTCTGAGATCCTTAGCAGACCAGAGTTCTGATTAGTTGTGGCTGGATGTGAATGCCAGACTTCATTAGCAATTTCATCCTTTCCAAATTTCCCAAGAGCCAAGCAAGGATACAAAGAGCATCTACCAAACAGGGACAACAATCAACATGTAGGCTGCTGGCAACAACATTCAGAATGAGGTACATCCTGGTGCTGCTCCCTAATATTCCCTATTAACAGCCCACAGGCATCCTGGGGAAGGAAATACAGCAGACCAAAGGCCAGGGAACAGACAAAACAGGAAAGGGACAAGCACTCAAGACCCCTTGCAAATGAATCTGATTTATTCAAATGCATCCCACCTTTCAGTCAGAAGCTTTATCAAGTGCCCTCCTGACCCTCTGTGCTTTAAGCCTGTTTGCCCTGTATGTTGCCTACCTCTGAGTGCTGCCTCAGTGTTTGTAACCATCCCATTTTATTTAAACTGCTTGTTCTTTGACTAATTCTTTTTCTCATGCCTTTTCAGTGGAGCCAGCTGAATTCTGCTTGGCCTCCTGTAACTATTTCTTTTTCCTGCTCTCAGTGAGTTAGGGAATGGAGGAGTTTGCCTTCTTTTTGTCATTTCTCTAACTCCTTCCAAGCAGCTGGAATTTATTTTAATAAAGTTCGTTTCAGTAGAGCCCGGAGCCATAATACATGAGGCTGTGATCTCAGAAGAGCTCATAAATTAAGTAGGGTCAGGTCTGTCCAATGCATGCATAGGAGACCTCCAAGGACACCCTGTGTGCTGCTCAGCCTGTGCCAAGGATATAGCAACTGCCAGACTCTGTCTGCCCAGTAGTCTGTCTCTTTTAGTATGTGATCTCTAGCCAAATGCTTCAGAGGAAGATATGTGATCCCTGCAGTGGGCAAGTTATTCTTGACTGATCATAATATCCTTGTAGACCTTTGTGGCATGAAGCTGTTGGTCTGCTGCCTCATGTGTGCAAGGTTAGTTGGGGGGCACTGGGCTCTGGCTGCTTATACAACTCCTGGACCACTCTTTAACACTGAAACCAAAGGGGCTCTTGTAGATTGCTCTGCAATCAGACCCATTTCAAACTTCACTGCTTGTTCTGAAGGAGGAACGCACCACAGAGATATCTTGACTTCATGAGGGGTAATGGGTTTAAACTGAAACAGGGAAAGTTCAGGTTAGATATAAGGAGGAACTTCTTTACTGTGAGGGTGGTGAGTGTCAGTGTTCAAGGCCAGGTTGGACAGAGCCATGGGTGACATGGTCTAGTGGAAGGTGTCCCTGCCCCTGGCAGGGGGTTGGAACTGGATGATCTTAATGTCCTTTCCAACCCAAACCATTCTGTGATTCTATGATTCTACGAAATAACGAGCTTGAACATACCCTTTGCCGTTTCCCCCCTGAAGCTCGTTAAGCGTGTTTGTAAAAGATATACGGTCTTGTCATAAAGATTCCAAAAGATGGTGACCTCCACAGCTATGCTGCTGTAGTTCTAGCTGCCCAGAAATTACATCTTATTTAAATAATGCAGAATTTTTTTTGTTGAACTTCCAACTATTGGCTCACATCTTGACATTGTCAGAAATACTGAAATGCCTGCCTGCTTGCCTCCTCCTCCTATTCAGTGCTTTTCTATGTGTAAATCCCTATATTCAGCAATTATGTCACCTCTAAAACTTCCCTTTTGTAAGCTGAACGAATTGAATAGTATAAGCCTTACATTCGAAGTCTTGTTTTCCAGTTCCTGTGGCCCCTACTACAGATAGCCCCACTCAGTGATAAAGCCCGTGTGCTTTGTATTCCAGCAGTGTGTTTTGAATCCAGTTCACAATAAAATCCACTGATCAACAGTAAAACAATCCTTCAGGCTATGTTTGACAGTAGTTTTTCTTCATCAGTAAACCTACTAATTTAACCTTTCCCCTCCCAAGTCAAGGAAGCAAGAAAATACGAAGCATTTTTCATGTAGGGAATGTTAACTACTTTCCTACTACCTTGACCTTGACTTGGTGGTTGAAATCAACTATGAGACATGGTCTCTGTGTTCTGGAACAACACAATATGGAAAGGGTGGCCCTCAAAGAGCAGGAAGGCCCCCAGGTCAGTAACATTCAAAAGCTGTCCTGTGACCTTCCCACTGTAGAGGGATGTACCAAGCTCAGGAGAATCCCTCTTCCCTTCTTTTATAGCCTCTGCTGGTGTTGAGTGAGATAGGACTATTTGTTTTCCTTCTCTTGTTTTTCTGGCCCCTTTTCCTCTTACCATAATGTGCTACTTCACCAGGCATGGAATCAGAGCTTGCACAGAGCTATTATTCACTGAAAGATTGAATTCTTAGCACTGCTCTGCTTCCCACTTCTCCTTCTTGATGGCACTTTTTTTTTTCTTTGCATAGTCTCAGGATTATCTCAACACTTTGAAAGCAGAAGCAGCAAGTTAGAGCCAAACACTGTTAGTGCAGGCATTAGGTGGGCTTTTTCCGCTGACAAAACTGCTAAGGTTTCTTATTTCTGACCAGGGGTCCTTTCTGTGACTCCTTTAGGGTTGTTTTTTCAGTCGAGGGTGAAAAATCTGCTATGTGGCTGCACTGCTGAGTGTTCCAGTTTTTATTGGTTTGAATGTGAAACACATCAACAGCAGCTTCTAGATAACACACAGGCAGATGCTAATCTTCAAGTCTCACTTGACTTTGAGTGTGTGGGGAATCTGAGTCCAAGTCTCTAAAGGGGCTGTGACAAAACATAGCATTAATTGGTGTTACCGGTTAGCTTCATCATCTTCTGAGTGTCTGTCTGTGCCATCACCTGAGTGATGTCGCTTGCGTGGTGTGTTAAATATTCTGGGTCTGGGTATTGGTGCTGATGCATGCTCCTGAGATTTTGGCTGAGCAATGACAAGGATTCAGCCAGATGGTTTTGCTTGTAGCTGACTGGATTTACTCTGTGAGGGCTGTGTTTTAGAATCATAGAATCATAGAATAGTTAGGGTTGGAAAGGACCTTAAGATCATCTAGTTCCAACCCCCCTGCCATGGGCAGGGAGATGTCACACTAGACCATGTCGCCCACGGCTCTGTCCAGCCTTGCCTTGAACACCGCCAGGGATGGAGCATTCACAACTTCCTTGGGCAACCCATTCCAGTGCCTCACCACCCTCACTGTAAGGAACTTTTTCCTTATATCTAATCTAAACTTCCCCTGATTAAGTTTGAAGCCATTACCCCTTGTCCTACCACTACAGTCCCTAATGAAGAGTCCCTCCCCAGCATCCTTATAGGCCCCCTTTTATTTTCTTCTTGCAGTAAAGATGATGCTCTTCAGCATACAGCGTGTGTCTCGGCTATAGTTTTTCTCAGGTTCAGTTTCCAGGGACTAATGCACATGCTTGTACAACCACTACCTCTTGTATTTTGTGCTGTCAATATTAGGAGGCTGCTCCTTAAGTTTCCAAGGCAGCTTTATCCGATTTCAGGTATGCTACAGGAGCCTTCTTAGTAGCTATTAGGTGCCATGGATGACTGGGTTGAAGTGGCAGAGACTGTTATACCACTTAAATGGTTGATGTAGGAGAAAGGTATACTTAGCAGAGGCAAACCAAATGGAGAGTGGGAGGAAACTGAATCAGAAGATCTAAACATGATATGAGAAGGAAACGTCAAGCATTTTTTTCTTTCTCTTTTGCAGAAACAAACGTAATTCTGTAATAACCTGTGATGTGTGAATGGGTGTGGATGTGGGTGTCTGTGTTCCAGAGCGTGCCTTCATAATGTGCTACAGATCTTTTCCGTTTGCTTGACCTTGCATTCAGTTCTTCTGCTGAGCCAGTAAATAGTGATCTGTGTATTGTTTTTCAGACCGTCATAGAATAGCTCATCCTCAACCACTGTGCACCGCTTGATGGAGGTGTAACATCTACTGATCCGTGTTCCTGCTCATTGCAGGGGGGTTGGACTAGATGACTTTTGAAGGTCTCTTCCAACCCAAACTATTCTATGATTCTACGACTTGAGATTTAGCCCCTTGCAGAGCAGCCCTCTCTGACACTCCACATCTGGCAAAGCTATGAATGAGATGTGCAGGGAATCCGTAGCTTGTACTATTAAAACCTTTACTGTGTCACATACCACAGTGCATTCTTTGAATGCATCAGAGAGATTAATTTGGAATACTAATCACCTTCTATAAAGCCAAGACCTTTTGGTACCATCAATTTAGCTGTTACAGGTTCAAGAGGAAGGAAGAGCCTACCTAATAGATGTGGGGAAGCTTTGAAAAGACAAGATAGGCTTTTCATACATAATAGCACAAGTTCAAAGTCCACTAGCTAGCACTAGTAGCACAAGATTTATTCCAGAACAGTTATATGTGCTAATGTGTTTTCTAAGGTCATCTGTGGGATTGTTTAAATATATTAGGTTTATGGAAAGTTAGTTAACAGCAGCCCCAGCCTCAATGGATTAATGAACTATAGAGTGCATTTATACAGTTCCAAACCACACAATAAGTACAGTGTCTCACTTTGCTCTGGACATGTATCACGGGGTTCTGCATCACACAGAGTGCTTAAAAATAGGACATCTTCATAGTTTTATTTCCAGTCTAATCAATGGCACTGACACTTCAAAGATCTTGCACTTCATCTGAGAGAAGCCTTTACCAAAGTTCCTGCAAGAAACAGAAATTACGCTGGTCATCTTCCATGTGTGCTGAGCTGAGATTATTTTACCACAGCCATTAGGAAAGTGTTTTCCAGCTGCTCCCTTATTATCTGACCAAAGAGACTGAAAACAGGCCAGAACAAAAGCCTCTTACAGGCTGCTAGAGGAGATACAAGGTGGCCATGTGAGGAGGGATTTTCTGGCTGTGATTCTCTTTCTGGCCACATTCTGCATTCCAACTGATCCCCCAGATTCAGATGCTAGGGCCACTGGGGCAACCTGTGGGTCCTTTTCCCATCAGCAAATGGAGCAGGTTGCTAGCTGGGAATCACTGACTCCTCATTGCCCAGAGATTCTCTAGCCTGCAAAGAGTTCCCACCACACTGAATGGACTTTGCTTGCAGTAACAGGTCCTGACTTCTAAGATCAAGCCAATACGGAAGGAAGAGTACACCAACTAAACTGACTCCAGGCTTCTCAACATGTAAGTATCCTAAACTGTAGGGAAAACTCATCCATGCATCTTGAAGTCTTCACAATCCCTTCTTTGTGTCACTTTCCAGAGCAGAACAGACAGGAACCAAATGAGACAGCAATCGGCCTATACACTTAATTAGTGCAATTTCTCTTGAGTAGCCTGTTGCTTTTAGGCATAGATATAAGCTGCTGTGTGTGACATCCATATCATAGATATTAGAAATAAGGGGGGGAGGGGCGAAGGTCTCCTGTATCTGTATCCTATCTCATCAATTCCCCTTTGGTCATTGGGGATTGTCCTCTACAGTCAAAACAGGCCTAGGGAAAAGTACTGATGGGATCTCAGAGGCAGGGTTTCTGTCCCTGTAGCCCCTCCATGCAGCAGAAACTGGGTGAGATGTTCTGGGTGAATGCAATTAGAAGGTCCACAGGAGGGTCTAAATGCCAAGAATGTGAGGTTGGAAGAAGTTTTAGATCCCCTACAGAAGCTGTATAGGACTAGCAACTCAAGAATCAGTTAGTAGAACCATAGAATCAAGTAGGTTGGAAAAGACCTTTAAGATCGTCAAGTCCAACCTTTACTCCAGCACTGCCAAGGCCACCACTAAACCATGTCACTAAGGGCCTCGCCTACATGGTTTGTGAACACTTCCAGGGATGGTGATTCCATCAAGTGCATCACTGAAGAAGAAAATTTACTATGCAGTGAGTATTGCACTTGTGTACCATTGCCAACAGCCATTGTCAGACATCCAGGCACTTGAGATACCTCCCAGTTCACCAAACCCACTTGTCTTACTGTATCTGTACCCCTGGGCAGCAGTAGAAGTCCGCAAAGAATGAACATGTGTGTTCTCTACTTGGTCCCCCTTTGCCCTAGTAATGTAGACCTGCATATCAAAGGCCTTTGCGATTTCCTTGCTTTTTCCCCGATCCTCTTGAAAGGATATCACCCACTGAACTTTGCTCAATGCCTGCAGTAGGAACTCAGCTATATTCTAACTTGTTTTCTGATATTGTCCCTCTCAGCCATTGGGACCACTTAAGAGAGGGGTTATCTACCTGCGAGCCACTATTCCATATGTTTCAAGAGAGAACTTGTATCATTAAAATGATTTTACCATGTCACGTTCTGGTCTCCATCTACAGGACAATCACACCAGGCTTTGTCATCTTCAAGTCTAGTGATCTGGGATCAAAGCAGCTCAGATTCATCCTGCTCCTCTAAATTAGCTCCACTCAGCCAATATTCAGAAGAGTCTAGTTCATTCAGTCAATCTGCATTTGGACACAGTGGGTAGCACAGCAGCTCCTGACTCAAATGGAACTGTACGCTAATGTAGTCTACATATCCACCTATTACTACCAGCAGTATTACACCTATAATATGGTGTAAATTGCTTCACTGCTTTTCTTACCTAGTTCCTTTGTTCCTAAACACATTTTAAAAGGTTTCTTAAACTTTGATCCCACTTTCCTTTCAGGGAGTAACCTGCATTGTCATAAGGAGCTGCTGAAAACTCAAGGGGAAGCTTAATCAAACCTTTCATTTAGAAACCAATGGAATATGAGTGATAGCTTTGCTTCCCCTGGGGATGAGGAAGAGTTAACAACTTCAGTAAAACATTGGTTCTAAATGGGGATTGAATGTTCTTTCTTGATAGGTATTTGGATGGAAGGATTTGAAGAGGCTTCTAAGTAGCAATTTGGAAGGTAAGTATTAACTAGTGGTTAATACTTTATTGCAGTGCTAGAGGGCACTGTACTGTTGAAGGTACTGTTTATGGATCAGATATAATAGCTAGGAGCTAGACAGTTTAATGGCTTGAGATTCCTCTGCACTATTTGTTAGACGTGTTCCTCCTGACAGTGCTGTAACTCATAATAATTGCACTCTTCCTGTCTCAGACATGCTGTGTTTAATTCCTTGTTGTCCTGACCCTGTGGACTCCTTTCTTCTGAAGATGGGCAAGAAAATGTAAACTGCTGCCATTTTGGATGGAAAAACATTCCACATGCAGTTTTGCACTGGCTGCAAATGCCTACATGTTGTTCAGGCAACACAAAGTCTGTAATGTCTGGAAGACCGTCAGCATTTGCTTGTGTAAGTAAGTACAACTGTGTGCAGCAGAGCTCCATAAAACCAGCCTCCTATCCAGTTAGATCAGCTTTACAGTAGATAGGTAAGGATGAAATGTACTTGTAATTGCCGTCAGTTCAGATAAGCAGAATTTAAAAACCCTTTTACAGAATGCTATCAGTTGTCTTCTAACACTGTCACAAAGCTGGTGTCCACGCCTGTGACTTTAAACACTTGTCACCTTATGCACTTCAGTGTTTTTCTGGGGAAAAGTGCTTGTTTCATCTCTGCTGCTGGACTTTTAAATTGAAAATAAGAAATATCTGAAATGTCTGAAAAATTCATGCCTTGTGTACAAAGTCCTTACTTTTTGCATATTTTGTTCACAGTCTTTTCATTAAAATGTTGTTTCATAAACAAAACATTCATGTGTTTGTCTAAAATATTAGGATAGGTTTGGTTTTGAATCAGAATTCCATTTCAAAGTTAAAAATGAATTTTCACTTATGAAAACTGGTTTTGATTTTTTATTCTCACTTTCATTTTACCTGTTTTTGAAAATATTTGCAATTATTAAATTTCCCACAAGTATTTAGTTTTGTAAAGTTTTGAAACCCCATGTTTTCACTTAGAAATGGCTCTTAAAGTAACATGACTAGTTCTCTTTTTGAACTTCTGTCAGTGTTTATAATGTAAGTTCTTCCTGTATATACAAAACGTGAGGAAAACAAAGTTATTGCTGTTTCTGGCTGATTCCATTACCCAAAATATCAGTCCCAGACTGTGATATCATGACAGCAAGCAAGTCTTGAATGATTAACAGTCTGTGCTTTTACATGGCCCCAATTAGAAATCCTCACGGTTGACAGATCCATGAAATTTACTGTCCAGAAGATCTGTTCCAATGGGAGAAAGTGCCCTGGGAAAGTGCTTTCTGGCAGCATTTAGGTTATGGGTTTGGACTTGAATCAATCCCCACCTGCAATGAAAGGACAGCATGCAACTGATGGTCAGGGAGACTCAACACTGTGAGGGTAGGTACCAACAGAGTGATGCTGCTATGGAAATAACAATAGATTTTATTGCAGTTTTCCTTTTCTTCTCCAAATTGTGGGGATTAACTCTGAAGAAGGATCACATTGGACACCTGAGCTCTCTTCAGTGGCCTTTCCTACCCTACAGAATATGGCTTCTTTCTCCACCTTGCAGAGCTCTGCCTGCAAAACCCATCTCGCACGTTCCCAGGCGCCTGCTTCCAGTGCAATTTCTGCTTCACACTGAACTGCTGTTTTTCCTGCTTCCCCTCCCATCCTCCAGCTCATGTTCTGAGCAGCTGCGAGCTGGGCTGATCCCTCTTGGAAAATCACCCTAGCTGATAGGCTATCCTAGGAAGAGAATTAGCTTGCCAGGCTGCTCTGCATCCCATGCTGTTTTCTTCTTCCTTCCGTTTCCCTTCTTATCACAGCTTCCCGTTTCACTCCCCTGCTGCTACCTTATATAGTTCTTTCTCATTTTAATCTCTCTTCCCCCCACCAGCCTAATGGATTTAAGACATCAGAGTCATGCAGGAAATTATTCCAAGCCCTAGGAATTCTTTCTAGAAGCGGCTGGGAATTTTTGACATATTGGGGTTTTTTGGGGAGATAATTTATGAGTGTGCTGGGTTTGATTAAAATGGGAGCTCATGCCAGGAAAGTGAGGAAGACTCTAGTACTGTCTGAGTGGAGAAGTTCAGGTTAGATAGAAGGAAGAAGTTCTTTACTGTGAAGGTGGTGAGGCACTGGAACAGGTTGCCTCGAGAAGCTGTGGCAGCCCCATTCCTGGTACTGTTCGAGGCCAGGTTGGACAGAGCCTTGGGTGACATGGTCTAGTGCGAAGCGTCTCTGCCCATGGCAGGGGTTGAAACTAGATGATCTTAAGTACCTTTCCAACCCAAGCCATTCTATGATTCTATGACAGTCACCTGGAAGGCAGAAAAGGAACTTGGAGCTGGATTTACAACATTTCAGGAAGCATGAATGTCCCTCTCCAAAATGTGAGACATTTCAAAGATGGCCACATACTAGTAAATGTTTTCCTTACTGTTGCACATCTGTGATTAGTTTATAAGGGTTTAATTTTGATCTTAGCTCCTCATCCTACAGTATGCTGAAGTATTTGAGGTTTGGTTGGGGTTTTCTGTTTTGTTTTGTGACTAAAACCCTCATGCACAAACCCTGTGGTAGGAGATCTCATCATTCTGTATTGCAGCGGATGTCACAGTCTTGGGTGATACAAGATCTTGTAAAGCTGCACAACTACTACACTAACATAACGAAGGCTGTTCATAAGAAAGCCTCAGGTAATAGTGTCTGCAAATTCTGCCCATTAACAGATATATGCTCCTGCTTTTCCAGCTGATTCAGTTCCCTCCGAGCACAGTTGCGTGCTCCCAGGTGTCATTTCTAGTCTATGCTTCAGCCTTCTTTCAATGTAGATTAATCATGGGATGGTGATCAGCACACAGGGAAGCAGCGCAATGGCTGAAAGCGGGAAATAGCCAATTAAAGGATCAAAGTCAGGGAAATTAAGCCTGCAGAGGAAAGAGAACAAATAGGGTGGGGTTGGGAAGAGCAGGATAATGGCATCCCTCAGGGGAGACACCAGAGGAGGAAATGGGACTGGAATCAAAGAAGCAGAAGGCAAAATGCAACTGCTATCCCTCGCAGGGGTTGTCTCAAAAGGGAGAGAAGCAGCACAGGAAGAAAGACAGGGAAAAACTGTGTAAAGCACACAGTGATTTTGAAAGCTGTTTAGCTACTGTACCACTGCTCTCTCTTCCTCCTTGCTGACCGTGCTTAGGTCCCTCCTTCCCCTAGTTCCTTAAAAGCTCCGTCATCTGACCTCTACTTCTGAAGCAATGCTTACTAATATCCTTACTAACACTCTCCCACTTTTGACAAGCGAAGCTTTGTTTTTAGTGCCTTGACTATATGTAGTTTGGACCCTGTTTAACTAAATCTGGTATTTTTAACTCAGTGCGGCATGGCAGTGAGAATATTAATGTTTTGGTCAGGGAGAGCTTACACTTACTCTGCTTAAGTCAACATGAGGTGACTTGAACAGCACTGAAATAGGACATTCCGAAGATAATGTAAGAGAGTCCTTCCTTCGGACAGAGGAAGTTCGGGTTAAATATAAGGAAGAAGTTCTTTACTGTGAGGGTGGTGAGGTGCTGGCACAGGTTACTCGAAGTGGTAAATGTTCCATCCCTGGCAGTGTTCAAGGTCAGGTTGGATGGAGTCTTGGGTGACACGGTTTAGTGTGTGGTGTCACTTCTTGTAGCAGGAGGGTTGGAACTAGATGATCTTAAGGTCCTTTCCAACCCAAACTATTCTGTATGATTCTATATGATTCCTGCTTGGGCTTTGCTGAGCCTTTTTTTCTTTTTAAGAATGAGCTCATGTTGTGCATAGACTAAAGTTGCCCAAGAGACACTTTTGTTGTAATAAGGTGTTTTCATGGAAAATGAGTTGTTTACAAAACAAGGGAAATACTGAGATGTTTGTTTGGGCTGATTTTTCCCTCCTGAATCATTTTAAATGGCAATATGCAAAGCAAAGTAATTTTTCTTGTATGTCACACTGTTTCATTAAGGCACTAAGAGAAGACACTTGATCTAGAAATTAAGATAAGTTGCTTCAATCAGTACTAAGTAGCAGGTGCCCTTAGTGATTAAATGTAATAGAGTATTTCCATTATTCTATTAAGCTTTATGTCAGCAGTTGTCATAGTTCCTTTCATATCCTGAAACACTCTGAAAACATGTTCAGAACAACATTTCAGAACCTTGGAGTCAATGTGTTCTTAAAGTGAGGAATAAGAAGAATATAAGGATTTTTACTTCATTGAAAATGTGTAAAATCTGTGTTTGGACTATAGCAGATTAAAAACCAGGAATTGAAATATTTTCTTTTCTTGTGAAAGATAAAGTATTAGGTTTGATAATACAATGTATTGCTGACACAGTGTAAGCTTTATTCTGCTTATGTATTTACTATAATAAATAATACTATAACATAATGTGAATAATACATGATACTATAATATAATATGAAGAGCACAAAAACACTTTTCTGCTGAATAATGTGTTCTTTCCCTGCCATTTGCTGCTTCTTACATGTAGTGAGGGTATTGGGAGAAAAAATCCACACCCTGAACCCATTACACATTAAGCTAATTTCTTATAGAATCCGGGAATCATAGAATTGTTTAGGCTGGACAAGACCTTTATGATCATCAAGTCCAAGCGTTAACCCAGCACTAACAAGTCCACCACTAAACCACGACCCCAAGTGCCACACCTACACGTCTTTTAAATACCTTCAGGGTTGGTGACTCCACCACTTCCATGAGCAACATGTCCCAGTGCTTGACAACCCTTTTGGGAAGAAATTGTTCCTAACATCCACTCTAAACCTCCCCTGGTGCAACTTGAGGCATTACCTCTTGTCCTATTGCTTGTTACTTGGAGACAGACACTTACCACAAGAGAGCCATAAGGTTTCCCCTGAGCCTTCTCTTCTCCAGACTAAACCTCCCCAGGTCCCTCAGCCGTTCCTCATCACACTTGTGCTCCAGGCCCTGCACCAGTTTCGTTGCTCTTCTCTGGGCCCTCTCCAGCACCTCAATGTCTTTCTTGTAGTGAGGGGCCCAGAACTGAACAGAGTATTTGAGATGCAGCCTCACTTCCCTAGTCTCCATTCACCATCACTCTTCAGGCTCAGCCATCTATCCAGTTTTTTACCCAGCGAAGAGTAGATCCATCCAAGCCATGAGCAACCAGTTTCTCCAGAAGAATGCTGTGGGAAATGGTGTCAAAGGCTTTACTAAAGTCTAGGTAGACAACATTCACAGCCTTTCCCTTATCCACTAAGTGGATCACCTTGTTATAGGAGTTCAGGTCAGTCAAGCAGGACCTGTTTTACAGCAGCAGATACAGAAAGAGAAAAGCAATGGAAAAAATACTTGAATGATGGCTAGGTCAGTACCTTGGGCTTTTAGCTGCCATTTAGATTTAAATATGCGCTGCACCATGGCATAAACAGGCCAAATGAGCCTACAGAGAGCAGTCGAAGACACTCATAGCATCATACCTTTGCAAATGACTATGGCCTGGCTTTTTGTGGTCAGGAGTGACCAGCCTATTATCATCCTTCATAAAGCATCATGTGGAGCAGAATAAAACTGCAAAAGCTGATGAAACTGTGAATACCTTGAGGTGTGTTATTGAGGCAACAGCAAGGGGGCTCATGCTTGGTGCATTGAGCTCTCTCCGTCCTCTCATTCACATCACATCTACATTTATGTTTGACAATATCTTCTCTGGGTGTATATTACATTACACAACTTGACAACTGTAGAATTCCAAGTCTGACAATCTTGTAAGTTAATAATGGGCTTTTTTTCTCTCCAAGTAACCAGGAGGGAGGCATAGACAATGACTTATCTACTTAATTGAAATCTGAGGAGTTCAGTTCTGTTTTTATTTCTGTCAGCACAATCCCAGGGAAGTCAATCATATAGAACCGAGTGTGCAATTTCATTCTAAATTGTTTGTTATATCCAAGATGCTTGTTTCCACACAGGGCGGGATCCTACCAATCCAAGTTTGAATCATTCAATTTCTTTCTCAGCTAAGCTTTCACTGATGTGAAAACCCCCACAGCGTCTTCCTGACAACTGATGCAAGACGGGTGAGGTAGCAATTGAGGTTTCCTATGCTAGGATGTACCCTCTCCCACAGCTTAGCCTCTTGCAAAGAGGGAGAGAAGTGGGGAAGGCTTGTGATAAGGCATGGAACTCCTTTTGATCCATCTGCTACCAAAATAGTAATGTGATTGAGTTAATTTAGATAAACATCTAAGGGCCTGGTTTTACTTTGGCTTAAATCAACTGTTTGTTATACTAATGTATAACATATACGTTGTTCAGAGATAACAGCTCTAGTTCAGCATCCATTCTGGCTGCAGTAGTGTTCTGAGACATGCTACTTGCCCAGAAGCGTTAGTGAAAGAAATATACAGATGGTAGACAGGAAAAATGCCATTCTTTGAAAAGGTTTCTCAATCTCCAGCTAGGTCCATGCTGAATGAGATCAAATAGATACACTGGTGGGATCCTGGCTGTCATTCCACATATTCAAAACATAAAAGCAACTTCAGTGGTCATCTGATGGCAGCAATAAGCCCAGCTCCTTCCACACTGGCTGGCCCCATATGAGGATGCTGGTGCATGGGCTGACTTGCCTGCAGGACTGAGGAGTCCCCAGGATATGTTCTGCCTGCATCAAGTGTCAGCATTCATCTGCAACACTGAGTTTTGATATCTGCAGTTTGTGGCGGAAAAGATTCCATCAGCAAAACAAAGGTGTACCTGTCCTTCCCGAGTCTGATGAAAGCTTCATGGATGCATGAGCCTTTCAGGCCATGAAAAAGGAAAAGAAGCCAGGTTTCTGATATTCTTGGGAGGTGGCTTTCCTGACGGACCATTAGGAGGAAAAGAGTACTATAGAAAGTCTGGTCTTAAAACACGGATATGCTTCTGGCCTGAATGTAGGATGATGAAGACCATGTGTTCTGGAAAAAGTCATAGACCAACTGAGGTCAAAAGGGACCTCTGGAGATCATCCTGTCCAGCCCCCATAATCAAAGCAGGATCAGCTCTGATTAGGACACTCAGGGCTTTGTGTCCATTCAAGTTTTGGATATCTCTGAGAATGGAGATTCCTCCATTTCTTGGGGAACCTATTCCAGTGTTTAACTCCCCAGTTATGATTTTTACCCCGGATATCTAGCTGGAATTTCTTGTGTTGCAACTTATGTCCATGGCCTCTCAGACTACTGTGTACCTCTGAAGGAAGTCTAGCTCAGTTTCCGCTACGGATTCCCATTATATAATTAAAGACAGCAATAATATCTCCTCCTAATCTTCTATTTTGATGAAGCTCCCTCAGCCTTTCCTTGATTGTCAAGTGCTCTGGCTTAATTCATTTGATCTCTGTTGGACTCGCTGTAGTATGTCAGTGTCCCGCTTGTGCTGGGGTCCCAAAATGGTACTGCAAGTATAGTCTCACCAGTGCCAAACAGAGGAGAATAATCACCCCTGACTCCACTCTTGCTAATACAGCTCAGTATATGGTTGGCTGCCTTTGATGCAAAGGCACGTTGCTGGCTCATGTTGAATTCCTCTTCCATTAGAATCCCCAGGTTCTTTTCTGCAAAGTCACTTTCTATCCAGTCCAATGGGTGGAAAAAATCCCTGTCTGTGGTCAGGACAAATGGCATTGACTGAAATACAGGTTCTTAAACTGCTGCTTTTGCATGAAAGTATCCTGTACCAGCTGCAGGACTTCGATTTCATCTTTCTTGAACTCCATCAGTTTCTCTCAGCCTATTTTTCCAGTGTGTCAATGTCACCTTGAATAACAGCCCTGTCCTCTAGCATCCAAGTTGGGTTCCATCCACAAACTTGCTGAAGTGCACTCTGTCCCAAAGTCTTATTAACATAGACAACACTTGACATTAAAAAGTACTGTCACAAGTATTGGTCCCTAGGGAACACTAGTCAGCAGGCACAACCCTTTGAGCCTCCTGTTTTCCACTTCATATTCTACCTATTCAAACTAAATCTCAGCAGTTTGACTACAAAGATGCTATATGAGACTGTACTCCAGGTAAAACAATATTCACTACTGTCCTCTCATCCACAAGTAGAGCACACAACTTGCTAAAAACTGGTCACTTCATGACGAAATCCAGACACCAGTCCACAGAGAGAGGCAGTGCTGAGCACGTGCTCAGTGTTCCCTGGCTCCTGCCTTTCCCTCCAGAGGTCTTCTATGTATGAGATCAGTTCCAGCACATAACTTCATTCTTCCAGACCCCAAAACTATGCATTAGTTTCCCATGCAGCGCTCAGCTTCCACATGCTTTCCTTTTTGTGTTAATGAGAAAGGAAAGACGCCAAGTACTTGGGAAAGTGTGTCCCAAACCACAGTTGCACGTAGGGAGTCTCCTCTTGGCCTCACTTGATAGAGTTTTGTTTCCATACAGTCTCTGCACATAATGTGAAGATCGTAATGTCCTTCACTGGGGAAAGCACAAATGTCCTGTGCCAACCTGATAATCTCAATTTTTCTTGCACCCACTCCTAGAGATGTTTATCCCTCTATCTATCTGTTTATCTGTTTATCTATCAATCTATCTACCTACCTACCTATGTCCTAGCATCCTGAAAGTCTCTCCTATTTGTCCCTAATGTACTAATCAGTGTAGAAAAGACAGTCAATTATCATTATTCTCAAAGTGTCTGGGCATGCTGCTGAAGCTCATGATGCTGCTGTAGCAGGTGGTATCCAAACATACTTTACCCAGATATTTTTTAGCTGAATAAGACAAAGGAAAGGCATGACACAGACAGTAGTGAAGCAACTTGCACAATGCTGTTCAAATCAGGAGCAGAACCAGAATCCAGGCAGTTAAAATCTATTTGATCTCCAGCTAGACCACAGCTTCTGTAAAGGCACTGTGGTTGTTGTCCGCATGCCTGGGTTGCTGGTCCAGGCCACAGAATGCATTTTATATTCCTTTAAATCCTTGTCAGTGTCCCAGAGTTACCCAGCTCTTCCTAACATCTACAAAACCTGAGGTCATGTAATTCACCTCATAGGAACACAGGAGAATCATAGAATCATACAACTGTGTAAATAGAAAGAATATACAGAATAGAATATATTCTCATAGCATCATATGAGTTGTGTAAAAAAAAATCTTAATTCCTGCTCTTGCAGGCATTTCTAGAACCCAGGTCCTATGCATACCAAGATTTACCTTTGAGTCCTTTTGGTTGCCTCCCTAAATGTCCATGTTAGGATTCAATGTCATTTGTCTCCATGCTATACAAAAACTCATTCTGAAAATGTGTGAAGTCTCCAGCCTTTGGCTGGTTATATTTTCCTCCATTACCTACAGAAGAACGAATTCTCCTGCTGATTCTGCAAGTATGTTTTTCTTTTTAAATTTAGATTACTATAATCTGCCAAAATTTCCCTCAAGAAAAGGCAAAAGCATTCCTGGCACATTGTGATTAATCCCAGGAGCTTTTGCTAAGCCCTCCAGATATCTTTCTATTTCCCCTGCAAAATCACCCCGGACATGGCCATAAATGCAGCCTGCATTCATGCACTGTATTAGTGCCCATGAAACCCTGGTCAGGGGGAATTGGAGTGCTGGATGTGTACTCTGAGGTGTGGGTTTGGATACTGCAAAAGGTGGACCCTGGCTGGAGATAAAACAATGACCCAAGAACATGCTTGTGCTGCTGCCACAACCTTAAGGGGCAGGAAACAAAAGCAAGCGGGAGCCCAGGCTGGACTTGAAGTGCTGAGAGGGACTTTGGGAAGGAAAGGAGAGGATGAGGTGATTGGATTGTTTAAACAGCTGCAGTGAATCAGCAGCTCTTCCCCTGCCCTCCCGTTGCTGTACAGCAGCCCCCTCTGTGCCAAGTAAAACAGAATAATCCCCATCGACCACAGTGCAGCCGCATCCCACCACGGGACAGAACCAGCCCACGAGCTAGAGGGAAAGGAAAGAGATGTTTCCAGATGAGATATGAAGCTGATGTGGTAGTGGGCTTCTTAACAGGAACTGCAAAGAAGATTGTTACCAGCAACAAAGGAGGAAAAATAGAGAGGGAAAAACAGAAAAGGCCAAACTCAGCTTTGCTGTAAGAGCCAACTGAGCAAATCACAGTGAAGTTCCTTTAAGTTAAAACAGGACGAGATGTGCTACTGCTGCCATCTGTAACTTGTGATTCCTGCTTTAGCTGATTAGCCCAAAAGCTAACAAGCTGCTGCTAGTTAATGTGGCTTTGTTCTGAGTTAGTAAAGCTCTCTGAGAACTTAAAATTTCTGGAGCCATACTCATATTTCCAAGTTTGGAAGCTTGTAAGAATCACATAGATTAAAGTGTGAGCTTGGAGGCTGCTGCCCCATGTGCATCAAAGCAGTGTTTTGAGAACCCCAAATATGAGGATCCATAGGAAATCAGTGCAAGAAACAGGTGAGTGAACATTGCCAATACCTAACATACAACAGCACTCAGCTTATTGCTTGAAGGCAACTAATCTTCACACACCTCCTTTCCCAGCCACTCAGCTCAGCTTTCTGTCTGGCTGCTGCATAGTCTGTTAGGCCAGTGCCCACTTAAGGATAGTTATTGCAAGGAGTGCAGTTAGAGTCTTTGTAATTGCTCAGCTGATGGTGTAATGGTCTCTCTGAGGATTCAGCCCTGCAACAGTAATGATACAGCTGGCCTGTCTTGCCTGATGGGATCGTTTCCACTTTATTATAACTGTGATTTTCAGCTCACCAATTCCAGAGTATTTTTAGACTCTTTGAGATGAAGAAATGTGCTGAATTTGCAATGTTGGCTTGTTTCATTTTGGTTTTGTTCCCTCTTAGCTGGTGACCAGGAGAAAAATAGATTTGCAAGCAAAGTCAGGCAGGGATCCCCCACTTCAGCTTTCTTCCTGCTCCCTTTCCAGAAGAGAAGGGAACTCTCAGCAAGCTGTTGAAAGAAGTCAGTGAAAGAGGTCAGTATGGTTCTAGGAATGAAGTGCAGCCCAGGCATAAAACAAAGTGAAGAGAAATTTCAACCAAGACAACCTTCCATTCTGTCATCTTCTGGAAAGTCACCCACAGAGAGGTGAGGGGTTAACTTCACTTGTTCATTTAAAACCAAACCATAAGCATCTCTGACCAGAAAACTGTAGGAAATAGCATAGTCCTATTGTCACCCTTTTCTACCTCCAATTGCTAAAGTCACCCTAATAACCATGTCCTTCCTCCAGGTAATTTGTCTCCCATGAGTCCCCAAAGGCAAAGGGTTGTCTCTTGGCATCTCCCAAAAGATGCTTCCTTCTTCTGGCACATGATAGAGGCGACAGCTCTAACTTGTTTCTCTTGCACGTGTTGACATGGGATAAACTGTGCCATGCACTTAGGGGAGGAAATGAAGCTGCAAAAGCTACTTCTCTTTTTGTCATGGATAGATGAGCAACAGATACCCTGTCAATTGTCACTGCTATGTATGTCTGCTTCATGTTCTGGTATTAAAGCCCAGAGCCTCAGGCATCTATTGGATTTTGTTTAAATGCTTTATTGGATTTTATGAACCTCATATACACCAGACAGACCATAGGAGACATGTCCTGGTGATATCCACAATAACCAATTAAAATCCCAGCCGTGTTTTAACTCCGTTTTCAATTAACTATGGAGACACAACCCTCTTCTCTATAGGGTGAACAGAGATCTCATTAACTACATTTTATTGAGAGTGGCAGCTAGTGGATTTTATACATTAGGGAGCACTTCTGGAGACATCGCATCTTTCAAATGCATACACTGAAAAATTATAATGAATCCCATGATCGATACAGAATCATCTTTCTTGTTTCCAGCACTGCTTCAGTTCCAAGGTTACTTGAATAGATGAGGTGAAGTTAATAAAATTCACATTTTCTTCACCTTGCAATATTTTTTCTGAACTGACTTGTATGTGTTTCTTTTCTCTTTCTTTTGGGAGCACCTGTGTCAATTGGGTCTGAAAAATAACCTAAACATTTCTTTTTTTTCCACTGCTTCCTTTTGAGGATTTCAAAGTTCTCGGGGGTTGCAGACTAGTTTTAAGTGTATGATATTGTTTCTACTTCGGAGAAGGAAATTAAGGGAAAGCAAGGTTAGGTGTTTCTCACCCCGTGTGGCACACAGGAAGGCAGTGGTTAAGCTGTGAACTGATCACTGAAGCCCCAGGACACATAGCACTAATAATAAAATAGCTTTCCTCCATAATCCATTAGAGATTCCAGAGAAGGTGTGTGAGCTCCTTCATGTTATTGACTGAAAGAATGTAATTTGAAGTCAATAATCCACTAAATGCAATGAAAAGGTAGTGGGAAGAACAGCCATGTGGCATACATGCTCATATAGATACATATACAGAGATATGCTTTCCCATACCCTAAAGTGACTGAATTACAGTAATTCCTCACATCACCTTCCCTTGAAAACTGTGTGAATGGGAAAGTACATGAGAAGACAGTACACTTGAGAGACTATTTAAAATGGTGACAGCCTTTCTTCAATGAACTGTGCTAACCCAGCTAATTCTACGAGAGTCAATCACTGTTTCGGTCATTTGGTACACAGTCTTTAGAGAATCCTGTTCATCATTGTAGGTCAACTTCACCCTGTGGATTATCTCTTCTTATGGATGTTAATTCCCTTTTGAGAGTGATAGCTTTGTAAAGGTAGTTACATACTTCCTTCAGGACTTTCTAAGCCCCATTTTGATGTCTGTTCAGAGCTTTGAAAACATCTGCTTTCAGACTGAAACGCTTCAGGCTTGGTCTGTGTTTGAAGTTTAATTGTTTTGGAAAGTTTGAAGAAATTCTTCTCTTCTTGTTTTTGGGTCAGGAGAAAATGAATGTCTGCTTGAGAGTTTAGCAATAACAATAACAGAATCCCATCAGGGATGTTCAGGTAGCAGATTCCCCCTAGCAGGGGAAGGGTTGGGAGCTGATTTGCCCTTTCTGCCTCAATTCCTGGCCCTCTGTGTCCTCATTCACTGCCTTGCCATCTCGGAGAAGTGACAGGAGGTGCAGCTTGTGCTTATGAAGAGCTGGAGGCAGGGTGGCTCCCTGGCAGCAGAGGTGTGAGGCAGTGCCAGGCTTTCATGCCATCAGCTCAGTGGCTAATTGTTCGCATAGCTTTGCCTTTCCCAGTGATCTTCCGCTCTGTCCTGTGTTCCTCATGTGGTTTGCATTAAGATCAGGGAGGGGGAAGGGAAGCATGTGAATTATTGCAGTATTTAATCTCACTTACCATGCCAAAGATGCTCCATGGTGCAGAGGCTGCAGGAGCTGCAAGCAATGCACAGAGGCAGTGTTCGAGTGTTCATTGCACTGATTGAAAGGCAGAAATCTCCTCTCCCATCCCTTCATGAGACCCTGCCAATCTCCTTTTCTTACTGCAAGCTGAACAATAAGGAACCCAAAGTTGACTCAAAAGTGCGTGGGAACTGGATCCTACATCCTGCTGGAAAGAACATGAAAATGTGAACAAAGTGATAATCCATGGAATAAAGCTACCATTGCCAGGTGGGAGGGATTGGGGGTTCATCCACAACAAGGCAAGGGATTGGTTTCCCTCTGTCTCCCCTTCTTTGTGTGTGCTGGCCTAAGGACCAAACTGCTCAGTTGATCTCTTCCTGAGATGCTTCACTAGCAATTGGTGAAACTCTCATCAGAGTATTTCAGTTGTGACCTGTCCCCTTCTTTTGCATAAAACTAACAAGGTCTTTCAACCTTTCACATGTAAAATGACTTTCAGGTAGTTCAAATAGGTTTTATTTCCTTTCCTTTTCCTTTTCTCCTTTTCGTGTGTGGGTATTTAACACAAGTGGTACAGGGAACTGGAATAGCAAGTTGAAGTCTGGCACTATGTGCCTGCTGGTGGCTTTCTGTCTTTATACTGGAGATGCTGCAATTGCTGGAGTTGGCAGGATAGTCGTCTCTTAGGATGGGGTCCAGTGATCCTTTTCTTCTCTGTGGCTGCAAAGCGTGCACCTCTCCTGGTGTTTTGAATACTCTTCTACTAAGTAGATTCCAGATTAGAAAGGATACTGGCTAAGGTCAGAGACCCAGAGCAGCTTGATATGGATAGATGTTAAGAACACAAAAGCTTGAAAGGGAGATGGTTACAGCCTGACAGATCCTGGTTGGGTTTCACTAGACAAATTCCCCATTCTCATGCTTAGCCTTTCCTTTGATGGATGAAAGGGCAACTTTACATGTATGGAGCAATTTTCTTTCTATTACATGGATAGGTTTATGTTGGGGGTTCAACAACTTGCATGAAAGGAAAAGCTGCCCGGAGTAAATATAACAAGAAGAGAAAAGCAGATCAAGTGAAAGTTCTCCCTTTGACAGACACCTGAAGAAGTGGTCCTGCACAGTCTTTGTGTGTATTACAACCCTCTGTAACAGAGGGGTTGTTTCTAAAGAAGCAGCTTTGTGCCTCCCTTCAGCTTCTTTGGGGGATGGTTTACAACAGAGCAGTTCATGAACTGGTGTATCTCTGTGTATGCCAAGAAGAAGAGATGGAAAATCAAGGAGTGGAGGGCAGAAAAGCTCAATTTCTTGTATCTGAATGGACTAGAAATGAACCATGAGGCAGGCACAGCTCCGCCAGTAGCTTCCATATTGACTGCTTTGTTTTCTGAACTACACCTTGTAATGGCAGGAATATCCTGACATTTTCTTTGTAGTCTGAACTGTTCTACAAGTCCTCACACTCTAAAGCGAGAGGGATGTAGCGCTCTTTGTACAAAGATTAACTTGGAAGCTGTGCACAAAAATGGCAGCAAGCCCAGAGCAAATTGGTGCTATGGGTCTGGAGTGCATCTGGGACTGGGCACATCAGTGCTTGCGCATTGCACAATGGTTGTGTGCCAGGGTAGAAATACAGGAAGGGATCACAAGAGGTGCCTCAGTGGGGCTAGATTGTACCTACAGGTGTCAAAACCAGCTGGAAGCTATAATTGAGTATCAGCATTTTCAACCTGTTCACAGTGTTGGTTTCCAACTGGACTGATTTCATACTCTTAACTTGCTCAGCAGAACTATGATCCTCAATACAATAGCACCCACGTGCCCTGTTATGCTCAGTGAAAATGAGTATGTGTGTATAAAGCAACCTACTGTAAAGAGCTTTAGCTGTAAAGGAGAGCAGGTCTGCAAAGGGTCTGCAATAGGCAGAAAGGACAGTGCAGAATACTGGAGGGGTAGAAGCCAGGATGCCTAGGTCCCAGCCTCAGATCCAATCCATAGAATCACAGAATGGTTTGGGTTGGAAGGGGCCTTAAAGCTCATCCAGTTCCAACCCCCTGCCATGGGCAGGGACACCTTCCACTAGAGCAGGTTGCTCCAAGCCCCTGTGTCCAACCTGGCTTTGAACACTGCCAGGGATGGGGTAGCCACAGCTTCTCTGGGCACCCTGTGCCAGTCCCTCACCACCCTCACAGGGAAGAACTTCTGCCTAATGTCTAATCTAAATCTCCCCTCTTTCAGTTTAAAACCATTCCCTTTTGTCCCGTCACTACAAGCACTTGCAAAAATATTGCGTAAAACTGCTTGGTCAAATAAAGACAAAAGCTGCAAAAACCCCTCTTTAATTTGGTTTAAACTGGCCAGAGAATCAAAGTTTTCTGGGACACTAAAGGGACAAAAAGAGAACTGGGTTCCTAATGCTTTGTTTCTTTAGTAAACCAGCCTAAACCCAACTTTGAATGTAAAATTCCAACCAGCTCCAGTCACTACTTGGCATGCCATCAAAAGTTACTTCCTTGCTGTAGAGAAATAGAGCTTCATGAAGCTTAAAGAATAGGCTGTAGCCATTATGTAGACTATATTGTCTTAGATTTGCCAGGGTCACCAACAGTAGGATACAAAGACAGCAAAGACAGTAGCTGGTAACAGGGTTTGCTGGAAGTATATCTGGGTCTGTGTTAGTGTGCTGGAGTGGAAGTGGAGGGGATAAAAGGGGCAATTTTATGGATTTTAATCTTCCTGGATACATGGAAAAACACCTGCAATTTGTTAGCAAGTCAGGAAAGGTGGACCAGCAGTTCTGACATTCCCAGGAAGGTTAGGAATGAAACCCATAACTAATCACAGTTTGTGGGGAGGACGTGGTGATGGGCCTGTGCCTTTCAATATGAGATTCTGCAACAACCCCAGATTCTAGCAGCAAAGCCTTGCATGTGTCTCACACATGATGTGTTTTCCTCCCAGTGAATATTTGCTTGGTAAAGGAGAATCACAGAGATGAGACATTTGCTTGCAGGTCCAGGCTTTCGTAGGAAAGAACTCTCTGCACATCATTAGTATGTGGTAAACTGAGCTAACCCCAATGGTATCCCAGTCCTTCTCCAGTAACCACTTGATGCATAGATGGGATCATTTTGCCATTCAGCAGAGTTTCTCGTATGTCTTCTTTTTGCAAGTGAAAGCAGACTCTGTGTGTTTAAGGAGACAGTCTAGCATTATCCCAAGACCAGGCTCCATGACTAAAGACTGAGGTTGATGCTCTGGAGAGCTTGTTACAGCCTCTTCCCAGTACCTTTGAATGGCGTCAGATAGGCACTATACAGGACCCTGGGGAGGCTGTAATAGGGATGGCAGATCTCTGGCTTTCTGCAAATCAATTACATAGAATCATAGAATAGTTAGAATTGGAAAAGACCTTAAGATCATCTAGTTCCAACCCCCTGCCATGTGCATGGATGCCTCACAACTAGACCATGTTACCCAAGACTCTGTCCAACCTGGCCTTGCAGATCTAGCTATCAGTTATAGATGGTAGGCATGAAGAGAACCTACAATATACACCTGCCTAAGAAGAATAAAAAAGCTTTATACTTAGATGAGGAGGTTTTGATTTAGTGACAGACCATTGATTTCTGAGGGTAACACTCCACTTTTTCCTCACCAAATCTTTTGCCCTTTGTAGGTGCTGGAATTTTCAAGGGCAGTGAACCCTTCAAGGAATTTAGAGATCATCGTTGTAAGGTATAAATGTGTATATAGCATATTTTGCCCAAGCAGACATAAGGCTCATTTCTCACATCCTGACCTTCACCACTAAGTGCTACACAGGATTTTGAGTGCTGGATGTTGCAAGTTGGATCAAGTTCTCTGAATTACTCAAAGGTTGTGGGATGGTCAGTGAGTTTTAGTGATAGTTTTTTAAGATGTTCTTTCTGTTTGCTAGGATTAGGAAATCTATCCACATTTTGTGTTAAAAGGGACTCCTCCCTCTCTTTTTCAGCCAGTAGGACTCAGACTCACATTATCCTCAGGAAAGGCTGACTACTGTATTCCTTCCTTTAGGAGCAATGCACTTTCGCTGGGATTCAGCCTATATGCAATTTCTATGAATTATAATTTGGGATTTCTCTTGCTGAAGGTTCCTGTGTTATAAGCTTGCTTCAAAAAGAAACACTGTGGGTTGAAGCAAAACTGACTGAAGCATCTATAGCCAAGGAAAATTGAGAGTTTGGACAGGGAAAAATATTATTTTTATGTGACTCTCTAAAGCTTTCCTGAAACCATTTCAAACCATTCAAATGCCACTTTAATCTGTCACTCCTGGAGAAATACAGTAGTTTGGTGCAACAAGATGCCTTATAAGTTGTTCAAAGCAAGGGAGACACTGGCTTTATCTATGCTTCAGAGACACTCATGTTGTGCCTCCCCGCTTCTTGTTACAGCTGCATATGGGCTGAAGCAGAACCTGTGTACTCACCAGCCGTCAGAAACAGAAGTTTTCAGCCTCCTGTTGCCAGACCCAGGATGTGGTGAAGCATTCAGCAGCCAGGGAGGCAGTGGAAGTGTGAAATCGCATTTCACCTCTGCGGCTTTGGGATTAGGTTTTGACAAGGTCGTGTTAGGAGAGTTTGTTTATCTGATCCTCTCAGAATGTCCTGCTGGTGGAGACTCCTACTCAGACTTACTCAGGCTATTTTGCTATAGCCAGTAGCTTTTACTCCACTGAGGTTTCGGACTGGAACAGAAGCAAGAGAGTTCCCTGCCCATGGCAGGGGGGTTGGAACTAGACGATCTTAAGGTCCTTTCCAACCCAAACCATTCTATGATTCTATGATTCAGGACTGAATCTCAAACCAGATGAGGCAGGAGTGGAATAGGAGAGTCAGTCCATGCACATTGGCTGAGCTGAGGCACTGGGCACAGGGGGAATCTGAACTACAGTAAAGATATAATGACCTGAAATGACTAAACTGAGCTTCAGAATAGAACCAGGAGTGATCAATCTCTGATTTAGCTGGGCACCACATTGAACCCATCCTTCTCTTTCATTCATTTGCCATAATGCAAGGTTTTAAATGAGAGTTCAGGGCACCCCAGCTCCTGGATGAGCTTACAGCAAATGTTGGCAAAACTCTGCATGCAAGTTACAGTATTCTGGCCCAACAAACAAAGTTGTTTGGATGCTAATCTGATGTCTTGGCCATCTGAGTGCTTCATGTGCAGTTGCCTGCAAGTCTCACAGTCTTTCATCTATGAACAAAGCCTGTGCAGCCACTGCCATCTTTCCTTGGTTCAATTCCCTGCTGCTTTCTCTGAGCCTCTCTCAGCAATCCTACTGTGGATCCCACAGGCAATTGCTCCCAATGTGTTTTGCTGCAGCTCCCATTAGAATAAATATTCTCCTAAAGGCACTTCCTTCAGAGGAGCCTTCTCCTCTGCATTGCCCTCAGCACTTGCAAAATCTCCCATCCTCACGCGGGCTCACAGCACTTCCTTTTCCTTCCTTTCTTTTATTTGCGGGAACAGCTGGACAATTCCAGCTGTTTTCCTCCACGAGCAGTTTCGGAAATGAGGTGATAACCTCAGGCCTTCTTAAACCCTGAGGTTAGCTGGGGCGGGGAGGGCTGCAGATTAAATTAACAGCCTGCAGAATATTGGAGGTTAAGGGCAGAGAAGTTGGGAACCAGTGGAATTTTTCACCTCTCCTGGGATCTATCCCTTTCACCCCATGATGTTTGCCATTCCTCAGGGGCACGCAGCTTGCCTGCTTCTTTCCAATTACTTTAATCCTTTGGTAGTGTTAAAATGGGAAGCCTTCTAATTAAATCTGAAGCCTTGCACATGAATTATCCCTTAAGGGCCAGCAGGATGCACTGGCAGAAGAGCAGCACATTCTGTGGAGGGGAATGTTGCTGAGAGATGATTTTACTCAAGTGCATCACCTTTGGACTTCTCTCAGAGCACTGGTGCTGAGGAAAGGATTTGCACAGCTACTTGCAGTGGAGGATATACAGGTTAAAAGGGGTTTCTTTCCCTGTGTGTGTCCGAACAGGAAATACAGTTCACAGCCATTGAAACGGCCAATGTGTATCTGATCTATGCTTAGAATAGACAAAGAGCAGTCAACAGCCCATATTAGAGCACTTGGCCTTCTGCTTTGACTCCTCTTTTGTATGTTAAGAGGCGGCGATTAGCAAGGTTCTAAGAAAACCATGATGAGGATGAAATAAGTCCTTCCGGCAGACACCTTATGTATATCTAAGATGCCACCAAAACACAGGAAGCAGGTGATTTACTGTGTGTTTTGTAGTTTCTGACAGCGTCACAAATGTATTTCATCTTCTAGAGGCGTAAGAGACAGCATCATCTATCAGGTGCTATCCTGCAGCTCTTCAATATACACCATCACTCCTGGAGCTGTGTGAGGTCTGGAAGTTGTTTTGCACAGTCTCATGCTCTGCCCTTTCTTAAGGCCACGATCATTACAGTTGCAGTCAGGCATCAGATACTGCAGTAGCATTTTATTACCCTTTGATGCCTTGATCAGTAGCCACCCCATCAGTCAAGGCAGTTCTACTTTTGAGAGCCAGCCTCTAGCAATGGCAAGAATCTGACTGGAGTGACTTCAGCCATGCTGAAAGTAGCCTGCTTTTTCCATGACTGTGGAGATGTGTGAGGGATGTCTACTCTGATTACTGACTTGTCAGTTAAAGGTCGAACAGTTGGAAGCATCAATGTCATTCATAGGGCAGTGAATGACCGCACAGTGGTTTTCCTGTGGTCCGTCCACTTCTAAGTGGTCAGTGAAAGGTAATTGAGAAAGCAATCTGACTTACATGTGCTATGTAGAGAAATCAGTGGGTTGCAAATTAAAACACCCTTTTCATTGGCTTTCTGAAATGTTCTCCACATTAAGGGAGGTCAGGGGATATCAGGGACTGTAGAGATAGGACAAGAGGTAATGGATTTAAACTTGAACAGGGGAACTTCAGGTTAGATATAAGGAAGAAGTTCTTTACTGTGAGGGTCATGAGGCACTGGAACAGGCTGCCCAAAGAAGTGGCAAATGCTCCATCCCTGGCAGTGTTCAAGGCCAGATTGGATGGAGTCTTGGGTGACATGGTCTAGTGTGAGGTGTCCCTGCCCATGGCAGGGAGTTGGAACTAGATGAGCTTTAAGGTCCTTTCCAACCCAAACCATTCTATGATTCTATGATTAAGTGGAGATCAGGTCTGTCTGTCATGGTCGTCTTACTTCATCTTCTGAGGATCTGGGATAAGTGTGTTCATACAGCAGAAGAGTAGAGGCTTTTAGAGCAGTGCCCACTGTGATCATGTAGAACTGCAACACGCTTTTGTTGAAGCGCCCCCAAAAAGGGCTCCAAGTTTATTAATGAGAGTATGAATTGTTATTGGCCAGTATTATCATGACACGAGTTCAATCTGATTCATATTTTTGCCACTAATAGAAGAACTTACCAATGAGGGTGGTCAGCAGGAGGCAGGACAGCAGAGGAGATGGGGAAGGTTTTATCTGTAACTTGCCGTTTCAGACCCAGTTCAGCTCAACAGTGATTGGTAGTTATTAGTGTCTGATGTTTCTTGGTAGGTCCTGCATGAAATAAATTAGCAAATCTTTCATTCAGTTCCCCCTCAGAAAAACATCAGCCATAACTGACATTAATTAGATGCCTCATTGACAGCCTTACAGGGAGAGCAAAATCTGATAAAAACCATGATCTCATTTTCCCCGAGTTATCAACACCTTCAGAGGAAGGGTCCTTGCAGGTCAGATTGGGTTTAGAATGGGTGTAGACCTGAGCAGTAGACTGGAAAAGCTTATCCTCATGTAGATTTAAGTCACTTGGAGCACTGTGTACAGTTATGGTGTCCTCAAAATAAAAAGGACATGGAGCTGTTGGAGCAAGTCCAGAGGGGCCATGAAGATGATCAGGGGCTGGAGCACCTCCCGTATGAAGACAGGCTGAGAAAGTTTGGGCTGTTCAGCCTGGAGAAGAGAAGCTGCGTGGAGACCTCAGAGCAGCCTTCCAGTGGCTGAAGGGGGCCTACAAGGATGCTGGAGAGTGACTCTTCATCAGGGACTCTAATGATAGGACAAGGGGTGATGGGTTCAAACTTAAAGAGGGGAAATTTAGATTAGATATAAGGAAGAAGTTCTTTACTGTGAGGGTGGTGAGGCACTGGAACGCATTGCCCAAGGAAGTTGTGAATGCTCCATCCCTGGCAGTGTTCAAGGCCAGGTTGGACAGAGCCTTCGGAAACATGGTTTAGTGCGAGGTGTCCCTGCTCATGGCAGGGGGGTTGGAACTAGGTGATCTTAAGGTCCTTTCCGACCCGAACTGTTCTATGATTCTGTGATATTCTGGTACCCAGTGCTCCAGGGAGACTAGCACTGCTTGTAATACGCCAAAGGGTTTTTCTCGCTAGACAGCTGGCAAGATACCCCATCACCAACCTACTACTGGTGCCAGCAATCTGGGAGTCTGAACTGTTATTACAAGAGTAACTATGTAGATGGCGAGCATCTGCTTCTTTTCTAGGAACCCAACTGGCTCAGACTCTCAGCCAGACCAAGGGACCACTGACTACTTGTTCCACGGATGAGCTGGCAGTTTCCAAAGGAGAAAAGGATTTCCTATCACAGACCATGTGTACAGCCTCAGAGGCTGATCAGAATGTTATTAGTGTTTTGTTCTTGAAGTGATTATTGGGTGAAGCATGGGAAAGTTCTTCACCTCATAAGGTGGAAGTTTGGAATTACTTTATTTGCCTTACAGACACATTTCTCCTTCCACTCTAGCGAGGCGCTTTGCTTATTTCTTTAGCACCTTTTAGGCGCAATTGTAGGACCCCTTGGAAAGTCTCCAACTTGCACACCTTTTCTTTAGGATATGAGTCCCTGGGGGAGGCTTCCTGCAGCCTGTTTGCTTAGACACCTGTGCACTGTAATGTATGTCTAATTGAAATTGCACTAATGGTATGATTCCATTACAGGCGAGCAAGATGCTTGCTGCAAGAACACTCCCAACGGGCCCTGAATCAGCTGCAATAGATAATTCATAAAGTGCTGTGGGTCTGCTCAAAGCTCCAGTGTTAAGTACAGGAGACACAGGGCTATTCATTATTAACAAGGTATTATGCTTTTTGCTCAGCAAAAAGTGTGGGTCTGGGATGAGCTAAGCTCTATCAAATGTGAGATTTGAGACTGCCGGTTTGACTGAGCTATTCTTCAGTGCCTCTAAGTCAGTGCCAGCTTTAAACTCTCTTTCAAAGATAAAAGTTCACAGCTCTGTTCTGACCTGGTATTCCAAGTGTTTTGTAGGTTCTTTTTGGGTTTTCTTGCTTTGCAATGTAGGTTTTATGCAAAGAACGAGAGTGAAAAGAAGTAAAGTTGCTTTCAGGTAGGCCTGTTGTAAAGCAGCAAGTCGAGCTTCTCAGAGCTCACTCTTCTGTTATCACAAATCTAGGTTTCTCTCCTCACTTCCACATTTCGCGTGTATTTCCTAGTCTGTGTCTTCAACAAGCTTTTGCTATCTCAGGGATAGGTTACCACTGTGCTGACAGGAAGAAAGGTGTGGAGAGAGGAATGGTTTTCTGGTGTGATGGTGGGATAGTGAAAGGGCATTCATTTTAGGAATGGATTTCCAGACTAAACTACAGACCCACACCATGGAAGTGCCCAAGTGGGAGGAGGAGAGAAAGAAGATGTAAAAGAAAGACGGTTTGCTTGTTTACTGTCTGCTTTGGAATTTTCAGCTCCCTGTTCCTCTTGTTTTCATTCGCCCTCCCCAGAGCCCGCTGCCATACCTGCTGGGGCTCTCTTTGGGAGCATCCCTCTCTGAAGAAAAGGCTCTTCTATCTCTGGGGGAAGTTAAGGAACACAGACACAGGCAGCACTTACTGAAGAATCTGTGTCAGCATTGAGAAGGAAAGAAGACATATGCAAGGAAAAACTAGGTGCAGATTTACCCTCTCCGACTCTTGCCTCCCCTCTCTCCAGAACTCTGCAAGTGTACCTGTTCCACTACATTTTCTGTTCTTATTTGTGCTAGTGTCCTGTCCTCCTGCAACAGCAGGGTGATTTATCCTTCTGCTCTCAGCTTTACCTCATCTTTGAGCAACCTGGTCTAGTGGAAGGTGTTCCTGCCCATGACAGGGATTGGAACTGGACGAGCTTTAAGGTCCCTTCCAACCCAAACCAGTCTGTGATTCTATGATATTAGCAACCACAGCTGCTTCAATTTGGAAATTCAAGCAATAATCAGTAATTAAAAATTAAAGCAATAATCAGTGATTAAATCAGAAATTAAAACAATAATCAGTGAAAACTGAAGACTTCCCAGAAAAACTTTGCATGATTTTGTGAGGATGCTCTGGGTTATTTATCCTCTTCTCAATAGACTGTAGGAAATATCAGATGTTTTAATCTTTGAAAGAGAGAGAACATTCCTTGCAAAATTCTCACCTTTTTGGCCTCTTTGCAATTAGCTCTACTAGCAAGTCATTAGCGACTATTACTACCACAAAATCTGAAGTGAGAGGTGAAGAATCAATGTGACCTTCTTATTCTTCACTCTTCTCTCTCCACTCCACATTTGTAATGAGAGCTACCAACAATGTTTTTAGTAATATTTAAATTTAACTGTGCATTTGAGAGGAAAAAGGGGGAGGTTCTTCTTTCGGCATTGAATATTCCAGATCTACGCAGAGCTTTAGGTCTCTTGGCAGGAATATGTGCATTTTTAAGGGGTCACACATTGAAACTGTCAGTAGAAAGTTTGCCCTCTAAAAAAAGAAACTTAGAAAAACTTTGGGTTTTTTTTCTAAATGCTTTTTTCTTTAAAAATAGAAGGAAAGTGCAGACTTAAGAACTAGAGAACTGAGATCAGACACGCACCAGAAAGTGTGACCTTTTCAGTTATTTATTGGGTTGTATTTTTCATTTGTAGAGCTTGATGGCTGAGCTTTCTGAACTCCTTCCTCTCCTCCCACTGTCTTCATCTGTTCTTTGTATGGCTTGAATACTTAGAGCAGCTGGATGAACAGCTCTAGAGACTTGTAGAGAGAATGGACACATGCATTTGATGGGTCTAGGAGCTGAAAGCCTGATGGAGACTATTAGAAGTCATGGAAGAGAGGAAAGGATCAAAGTACTGCAGTTGTGTACAGTGGCTATCAGGTCTACCCGGACACAGCTGCACCGGCAGAACCCCATCTGCTGACTTCCTGACTCCCTAGAGACATTACTAGGGACTGTGGCTCTCTTAGATTGGCTGTCTAACGCTGTATGCTGCTTAGCTTGCCAGTTTGCTGCTTATCACTTTGGGGTTTTTTTAAAGTAATTGATGGCTTTTGACCTTCTGCTTTGGTTCTTCACATAATCCATCAACACCAGTGGACTGAGCAATCAAAAATCTCTAATGAGGTCAACACAGGCCTTCCTTATCACCTGTCCTTGAAAGAAGCCCAGATGGGTTAATATCAGCACAAACATCTTCACTTTCTCTCCTCCTGCTGATTTGTCTTTTTTCCTCCTCACCTCCAGGTATGAATATGAACCAACAGGGAAATAAGACAGTGGGCTTGACTGTGGGTCTGCCTACGGCTCAGAACCCCATCCTGGGATAAAATCTAACAGTAAAACTGTCTTCCATGAGACCAAAAGCTGCAAATTCTTGTGGTTCTACTTTGAAAAGCATCATCCAAATGTGTGTCTTTGATTTATTGTTTTTAAATGAAACAGATTTGTCCAAATGGCTTGAAGTTGCTATCGCTTTCCTTTCAGGCTTGCTGCCACACAGCTGGAATCCTAGCAGTCCTGGTTGCCCTGACTCAAACAGGGCTCCTTGGCTTGCAGGCTTCCTGCCAGGAAAATTTTTATTATCCCAGCTGGGGCTGGGTTTGCCGGGCTCTCAGTTCTCACTGCTCAGGTACACAGGAGAAACTGTAAGTTAATGTGCAGATCTCTGCCAGAAAATTCAATTAAGCAGGTACATTCCCATGAAATAGTTTGATTCTGTTGAACTGGCATTTTTCAAATGGAAAACTGTTCTATCAGAAAGCTTACGTCCCACTCTGCTCATTAGTGCATCCATCCATGAACAACAGGTAGGTTGTGCTGGAGACTAATAATTGAAATGCCTAAATCCTTTCCATCAAGAGCAGAGCACAGAGTAACACTTCTATGTCTGGGTCCATTTGAGCACTTTAATGTTTTCTGCAGATGTTAAATCTTAAAAGACCCCTGTTAGATAGGGATTACAAGCCCCACTGACAGATAGATACAGGGCTGAATTAAAGCACGGAAGAACTTCTTCTATATTGAGTCAGTGGAGAATCTGCAAGAGCTTTCAATCCTGACTGCACCAACTATGTCAGTTTATAGAACTCTTGAAAAAGCCAAAAGGACCGGTGTTATACAGGGTTTGTTCTACAAGGTACAGATCAGTTTCAATTATAACACTTTTAAAACAAATTCATTCCTAATTTTACACCTCAAAATAGCAGCATCAGATGACCACAGGGTAGTAGACAGCCCTACAAAACTATACTGACACCACCAACTTGAGCCATATAGCATCATTCTGCAATCCAGCTAGCAAACACTACTAGGGAGTACCCTGCAAGTTTCTCAGCACCATATCAATTGGGTAGAAGTACTTGCCAGTCTGTGCTGAACAGAGTAGAGCGCACTAACCATTTAACCGTTGCTTTCCGCTTGCAGCCTGCTTTCCTATGGCAAAAAAAAGGTTTATATGATCATTTGTTCTGGTCCCATTTGAACCAACTTTTAGTGATTTTTTTTTTCAGAAGCAACAGTATCAGAGATTGTTAAACTACTACAGATTATTTTTCGAAGTAGGATGGTTAGGAAGAGATGAGTCCTTTCAAGGAATGTGGCAATGTTAGTTCACCTACTATTAGACATCAGAAAATCCCTATAAAGGGAGAGAAGCAGAGAAATAAAAATAATCCTTAATTAAAACTCTAATCATGGGATAAGCTTCAACTGTATTTTGAACCTTAGGCATAAAAGCCAATCAACTCCAAGTCACCATCAACCCCAAGTCACCACAAGTAGCCCAACTTCTTCATTTCTGGTGCCTGCAAGGAAGTCTTCAGCAAGGTGAAATAGTGGATATGAATCTTCCAAAAATCACAAGAGCTTTTATTAATAACAAGCATCTTTAGAACAAGAGCCCCTTCTCTTTGAAGGTTCTTCAGGAAGACTTATGGTACTAAGATTTTTTTGACAGTGGTATTCAGGAATACTCTTGCTTCATCCTCTTTACTGAGGGCTGAAATTTTTTGTCACACACTTCCCACGCGAATCACATTTCTGACTGACTGTCTCAGCTGCCTCCATCATTGTTTGCTGCCTTTACACCCTGCGCTAGAACTGGATCACACACTTTCTTGTGATGGGTCCAGGGCAAGAGTTTCAATAGGAAACAGGAAAGACTGAGCGTGTAGTGCCTGCTGACATTCCACTCAGCACTTCTTCTATCACTGCCTGATTTAAGTACTTCTTGCTGGTAACCACTGCCTCCAGATTACAACTTTGAGAGGTTTCTTAACCTCTTCTCCCATCTCATCCTGATTGATGGAGATGAGAGAAGTTGAAGTGGATGGAAGCCATGTCAGGAGGGGTTTACGAAAAGGCTCTCAAACTAAATTGCATGTGTGTAATTATACTGGTTTTATTTTTCTACTCAGATTTTGTGCCACACCAGTTAACAGTGGAATATGAATTCCTCACTGGTGCAGAGAACTGAGAGACTTTAGTATAAAAGCACCAAGACCCAAGAACATAAAAGGTATAATTTAACAGGATCAAAGGTAAAAGGCAAATTCTCAGCTGGGATTGCAAGCAGAGGAATGGGACAGTCATAATTCACCACCTTGTGATTTGTATAGTGAAGCAAACTGCTGCCATTCTTATTTAGTATCGTCTTCTAGTCACTCTGCAACTGATGTAAATGACTGCTGGCAATTGATAGTTACGCCAGCCATCTAAGTTTGAGGTTAGTAAGAATGTGGAGGCAAGCCACAAAGGATTCCCTTTGTTTCCTCCTATCTGAAGGACAGAAGAATAAGGATAGACACCCTTGAGCTGAGGAAAAAGTCAGCCCCACCGTACATTAGGTATTGCTCTTTGACGACAAAAATGAAAATGGGTTTTGGTTAGTATGAGGTTGATAATTCCTAAGTAAGATCTGTCCTCTGCGTGTCAGCCCACTGCTAGAAATAAAGACATTTAGTTTGGCACAACTGCACTTTAATTGAGCCATGTTGCTTTTTTAAGTGGGCTTCAAGTGGTCTATAAGCCTTGAGTTAGGTTAAATTTCCTAAGTAGGATTTATCAGCTCAATGTGTTTTAGCAGCAAAGCAAAGTTCCTGTTTAGGGCTTTGCAACATGTTCATGCAGCTTTGTCATCCCCTGGTTTAGCATGTGGTGTCCCTGCCCATGGCAGGGGGTTGGAATTAGATGATCTTAAGGTCCTTTCCAAACCAAACCATTCTATGATTCTACAGAGAAGAGAGAACCTTCTTTCACACTTGCTGGTGTTCTTGTACCAAAAGTTGGGCAGAAATATTTTGCCATGTTTTTCTGCTTTTCCCTTTTCCTGCTTACCTTCTAGGGAACCTGCATTATAAACAATAATGGAATAGGGCTGGGGGGCCTCCTACACACAGAGAAGTGGTCCCAGCGAACACTGTCTCCTCCGTATGGCAGCATATGTTTCTGTGCACTTCCTGATAGAGCAGCCATCTCCCTGTGGCATTTGGGCACGATATAATTAGCTGTGTACAGAAGTAGAGTGTTGATAACATTCTGCTGGAAGAGTGCCATCAGCATGACTGTTCTTGGTCTTGGTTGCTGCAAGTATCACTGTCTTCAGAGAACAGTCATTGGAAATCTGTGGGCTGCTCTTGTACACCCTGAGCTTTCCTGATTTTATCATTAGTGGTGCCCAGAAATGGGTGTTGAATGTTTAACATGAGAGAGGTTCTGGCCTGGTTAGCTGTTTATCTTCTTGATTGCAATTTCACAGGATTAAGCCCAACAGCAGATTGATATCACAATTGGATATACAGACTGCTCCTTGTTCTGACATAGTAGTTCCCTGTTTTCTCCTGTTGTCAGTACAGAACATGACAAAAAAGGGGGAAGAAAATCCAGGGATATTTCGCCTTAAAAAGCTCAGTCCTTGCAGGATCTCCTCCCTGCTTTTCCTGTAATCAAATGTTCCTGCCGTTTTGCCATCCCATGCAGACAGAATCCCGTGGTTACAGTGGACTATACAAGAACTACACAGTGATACATAAAAATATGATTTACATGTATGAAAATAAGTGTCTCAGAGAGTACCTAATAACAGAGCTTCAGAGAAGAATGAAGAAAATGAAAGGTCACCACTGATGAGTAGCTGAGGGCAAGTTCTCTCTTCCTGTAGGCAATTAGAGATTGGGTTATGGGATTATAACTTCTTTATCCATTTTACACTGTAACCTTACATGTCTCATTATCCATGCAAGCATCCTGTTATTGTTGGAGTACTTTTAGTCTGTTGCCCATAGCTGCTGGGAGAAATGGAGAAATCTGTCCTGACCTTTTGTGTTTCTACAATATTAATAATGGTTTCTTCTTTGCTGTGTGTGCAAATCTGAGATTGGCTGCCTCTATATTCTTCGTGGTAGGTACATTAGGTGGTGTTGGGTGATAACACTAGAGTTAGTGTAATTGTTTTCACTTTATTCCCAAACCCTCTTGTAACTCTAGAAGCTGAGCAAATTAACATTTGGAGGATATATGGTTGTGATCTCGGTAACAACAGAACAACAGCAAAAAAAGTTGGCAAGTATAAAATACTTTATTTTCTCAGAGGTTGTCAGTTCCTCAAAAAGACCCAGGGGCACATAAAATTCTGCCTTTTCCAAGCAAAATCACTAAAGAGATGTCTGGGATTTGTGAAGCCAGAACAGAGGAAAACCAATGTTTTGGGATCGTCTGCTGGGACATGGACTGGGAGGCTCAGGAAAACAAGGTCAAGTTCTCCATGTGTCCTGTGGCTGTGAAGCAGGAATTCTGGCTTGTTTGAAGTGATTGGAAAAGCAGCCTGTACCTCAGCTCCCACCCTTACCTGTGTTAGTCCGAACTGCTGGTGGAAAACAGCCATACGTGAAGCACATTCCTTGGTCAGACTTTGGCAGTCACAGAGGTACAAAGAGATTTCCGGCTTTTCTGACCTGCAATCCTGACAGGAAATACAGTGGAGGGAAAGATAAAAACAAGAAGAGAGCAAATGAGGTTTTCTGAAGCCGGGGCTTCTCTGCCTTGAATTGGTGCAGATAGAAGAATGGGAGGAAGCAGCCTTTGAGGGCTGCTGGAGAGGCAGCCTGCTATTAATAACCTTGTTTATGTGATCCTAAGGCATTGTTAGAGGAATTTCTGCAGACTGCAAGTTTCTCTTCTTGTTGCTTGGGATTTACCCACCTCCATTTCTGATTTTACTAAATCTAAACAGATATTTTTAGACAAAACCTTTTTGCAGAAGACTCTCTATATACACCATTTTCCCCCAATCTTTGGTGTCTATAGGCTTGAAAATCCTCACCTTCCCTCATATTTAGACCTAAAAGAGCCTCTCTTTCTGGCCACAGTCCCTGTTGAAGAGAAGTTTCTCTCCTTTCCGCTGCAGAGCAAAGAGTGTTGGCTTGTAATAGCAAAAGCCTTTCCGTGCCAGTCCTCCCCTCACCTGTGCTATTCGCAACTCGTGCTTCCTTTAAGCTCTCCCTATTTGTTCCCACCATAGCAAACACTGAGAAAAGAATTGTGGTTGTTTGTTCCACATCCTCATGAACTGCCATTGTTTGAAGCAGCAGTGGACAAAGGCTTGGAGTGATTAAAAAAAGAACATTCAACACTAATCTTTGGCAGTACAGTAGAGTTGGAAATCACTGTTTTCAGGCAGCGATGCATACTGCTTAGTGGGATATATCGTAAACTAATGGCTTAGGGCCATCTTTACCCCTCTCAAAACAAGGCATCTGCAATAAACTGTCCTGCTATCCCTTTTCCTGCTCTTCCCCTTTTCCAGAACAGTGGTAGCATGAGATATGTTCTGATGGTGATTACTCTATATGCAATAAACCTTTCAGTGATACATCAAAGGGATGCTCTAAGCAAGTAACAAGGTGTCTCCAGATCACAGTTCCTGAGGAGCCTGGCAGCATCCTTTATACCTGCTGCTATCAGACCACTGCTTCCACACCAAAACAAAAGGAGTTTTAACCTTTCCTAGCGAGAGCCTGAGGGGATGTGGAGGTGCACAGTAGCTCTTGAAATTGAGCATCTGAGCTTGGTAATAGCACTGCAGTGTTCAAGCTGTTGCTGAAGAACTTTGAACACAGCTGGAGCAGATGGAAAAGACATTTGGCTTGGTGCTGTTAGGACAGGAGAGCTTTCCTGCAGGGTTGGTGTTTCTTGTTAATTTTTGCCTTATATTTTATTGAGATACTTTCTATATTAAATTAAATAATATATTAATATTAAATAACATAAATAATAATATATTAATATTGAATAGGCCACTACATGAATTCAGGCATGCAGCTTCCCGCAGCAGTCCCATAGTCACAGGGGTTTCTCTCTGCATTAACATACCCAGGTTTAAAGCGAGGCACCTCAGCAACTTAGAGAGCAATGTACTGTATAATTTATCAGAGAACAGAAATGGCACAAAACAAAGAACTATGGTATATGAGAAAAGGAAAGGAAAGCGTACCAAGAAAAGCCTTTAGAATATTACCTTTTTCCCCTAGTTACCAGAAGAAAAACCCATAAGCCCAACAATCTACTCATAGAGCATCCAGCTACCACATAAATCTGTGTCACTTTGAGGTACTGGCACCAGCTTCCCTTTTGAAATATTCAGACATCCAAAGGCTAATATATCTGTCTGAGAACTGAAGCGGGAGCATGTTTATAAACACAAACATGCTCTATAAAGTACATTTGTATGGTTTGGTGACCAGGCTTGTTATCCTGTATAGCGTGAAAGGTGAAGTCCATGCAATGTGAACTGAAACCAGACCTACAAAGTTAGAATCAACAGGTAAAGCACATTTTTTTGCTGGCTGGCTGCCTTCAGCTGCAACCAATACAAAAGATTGCCAAAGGAAGACAAGTATGTCTGAATGCTGCTCTTGACCCAGTGTGGGTGGCAGATACCTCAGGAATTCTTCCATGTTGTGGTATTTAAGGTTATGTTATCCACAGTGATATTTAAGAGCTCACCTATAAAGATCTGGGATATCAGAAGTCATCCTCCCCTGTGCCTCCTAGGAATCCTACACATCCCAAAGGAATTTGCTGGTGAAGATTTACAAAAGATCCCGTTCTGTATGGCCTCTGCTGTCCTCAGCCATAGCCACTGTTCTGTTGGTATTCTCTGTGCCTGGGCCCACTGGGAACCTACAGGAAAATCCTGCCTTCCCCAGCTAGTAATGAGTAAGTGCTGGAGGCACTTTCCTGTATGTATTGATGCTATGTCTTTTGAAGCTGCAGTTCCCACAGTGTATAAAGGCTGTATCTCTCCCTTTGATGCCAAATGAAGGCTAAGGTCACTGTATTTGACCTGTGTAACTCAAGGTTTGAAATGGAACAAAAAAGAGTCAGTAACCACTAGAAGAGGTCTGATCCCATATAATACAATACTCCATGACAAGAGCTTCCACTGTTGCCAGAGCAAGAGTGTGACATACAGCATCTCAATTCTTCACAACAGAGGACTGGGGCAAGCATAACTGCAGAGACACCCAGAGATAAACATCTCTTATCCCATCTGTATCCCTCCAGCGTGATGAAATTGCCACTACTGGTCTAGAAACAGAATGTCTAAAACCATCTGGCAAAATTAAAATGAGTGGGATTTGCTCCTTTTTGCAAAGAAAATGCCTATGCACCAAACTCCACAGTGTTTCTAAGCTATTTCACATAGGAGAGGCCTGTAAAGGGCTCCCTTCTCCAGCCTCTGGTGTAGTAACTAGCAGCACTGACTTTCATTTCTTGAATCATTATTATCTGGGTGATGATGCTTCCCTGGGCTGTGGCATTATGCCATCCCATTTTCCATAAGCCAGTGTGCAGACACAAGGAGTCTGGATTGCTGGCCAAGTGTTGAACAAGGAGAAAATCAGCAGGTCTAATGTTGAAATTATTGATATTGTTTTAAAGTGGTCTAGTAAATACAGTGGAATGAGCCCTGTCATCTCAGTCAGAGCAATCAAAACAGTCATTAAACCTTAATAAAGTTGAGTGATTCATCTTTTGCTGTAATACTTTCAAGTAATTATCCTACTTAAGATTTAAGCTCCTTGAGAGTGTAAAGTCTAGGCAGAAGTGAGAAGGGCTGAGTCTGAATCCAGTGCTACCTCCTGCCCATACTGTCTCCTCGACTTTGTACCTTTTATTCCTGCTAACGCTGCTTTGCAGTACTGAGCGTTTCAAGCTCGTTCTTGGTGAACATTGTAGATGTTCAAGCAGTTTCAAGACCCAGATGGATGCTTGGCATAGATACTCCAGGATCTCATTACCAACAAACCCCCATCAAATCATGCATTCTTGTATCCTGCTGGTGGCAGATGTCAAACACCCAGTGCTTCTGTGGAATGTGGCAGTTCCACCATGTACACAGTGATGCAAGGCACGATGCTGCACAGCAACATGCAGATGTGGAAACTAGCCAAGTGCCACCTACAGCATAGATTAACGCAGATCTCATTTATTCTGTCTGGCAAGTGTTTACTTCCCAATATTGCTTAAAACATGGAACAGCTTTCTGCCCAGAAGAGGATATAGCTGTGCACCTTAACTCTCTGGTACAGCAGATGGTAAGAGCGACTGTTGTGGTGTGTTCAATGGTTAGATGTTTCCAGAGCCTCAGGTTGCTGCTTTGCTTGGCTGAATCCCTTTGGAAACACTGTGGAATTCACTTTGGAAACAGATTTATTTAGAAGGGGGAAAATATGGCACAGATAACTGTGGTCACCACAAGAGAGGAGTTTGAAGGCAGGTCCTTATTTCTATCTGCAAGGGCAACAGTAAAAAGTCTCAGTGGGTTAATTATTATGTCTGCATATTAAATAAAAGGCATTCACTGTGAGCAGTGAGTGTACACACTTACTTCAGGTCAGCTTGTTAAGCTGTAGTAACTAATTTACTTGCAATTGTTTCTCCAAGCCCTAAATCAGAGCCTTTCAAACTGTGTTAATGCCATACCTTCCTTTCCCTGCCATAGAAGGAAGGGCTAAGACACTGATTTATCAGAGGCAGGAAGAATGATATTGGTTAAAACCTGGGCAGTTAAAAAGTACACCTTGGATCCCAGCTGGGCATTTCAGCTTCTTCTCAGCCCAAATAAGTATGGAGTTCATAAGAAATTTTGGTCACGGGGTCAAAATGCACTTTGTAAGTTTTTCTCGCTGTGTTATGTGTTACCTTGGTGATGGATCACTGGACAATGTCTCTATATCTATCTCATTCTTATGGAGACTTTCACCAGAAGGAATCCTACAGACTTTCTTTGTGCCCAGGCTGAAATTATATTTCTTGTAAGGAATCTGTTGGTAAGATGAGCTTTTTAACATTGAAAGCCTGCACAGTGTTTACCAAGCAGAAGAAGCAGGCATCTTGATACAGAGCAGCCAGCGTATCTGCTCCACTACACCCCAGAGTGAGCAAGAGTCAGTACAAATCAGCACAGTAGTGATGAGTCCAGCTACTTGGATAACACTTGTAACATAAAAGGGCTAAGAAGTGACTGAAGAGCACGTGGAGTATCTCCTTCAGACCCCATCTCAGCCATTCTGCTGTCACTGAGGCACCATCCTGACGGGGTATTATTAACCACTTAAAGCTCTTTCAGTGGTGGGAAGTGACTCAACTGCATTGCTCTGCTATGAGTGAAAGTAGAGAAAGTAGGTGGAGAAAACAGGCACTGCCTTGTCTTATTTCCTGATATTTTAATTTCCTCATATTTGGCTCCACAAAACCTGAACTGCCTGTGAAAAATGTTCAAGGAATGAGAGAGGATTTAGCTTTCAATCACTGCGGCAAGGTGCTTTAAATACCTAAATAGATGGGCAGATGCATATCTCTCACCCAGGACAATCAGAGACTCAAATATGAGGTTTCTTTCTTTGATAGCTGTGCATCAATTCCACCATTATCTCATGTTTGTGGTATTGGACAGATAATGCAGAAAACCACTGTTATCTCACAGGAAGCATGTACTCTTTGACCCTTCGCCAGACACCTTTTCTTTCCACCAGGGAGACAGCATCTTTATGGGTAGGATGGAAAATCCCCTTCTGGGGAAAACTGGTGCCTGAAATTTCAGACCTTTGTGTTACGTCAGAACTAGAATGTGTCCATTTATTTCATACAGGAAATTAAGCAGCACTGAAATGAATTGTAGTTATCTAGCTTTTCAGTGACGAGTTATGTCTCCAGGACAAAGGGGAATGGGTTTAAACTTAAACAGGGGAAGTTCGGGTTAGATGTAGGGAAGAAGTTCTTTACTGTGAGGGTGCTGAGGCCCTGGTACAGGTTGCCCAGCGAGGTGGTTGTGAATGCTCCACCCCTGGCAGTGTTCAAGGTTGGACAGAGTCTTGGGCAACATGGTCTAGTGTGAGGTGTCCCTGCCCATGGCAGGGGGTTGGAACTGAGTGATCTTAAGGTCCTTTCCAACCCGAACCATTCTGTGATTCTATGATTCTATGTTCATTTTTGGAAAGCAATACATTCAGAGTGAAAATTTCTTAAGCCAGCCTCTGAATGCATGTAGTTCTTCATTTTCAGTGCCTAAATGTTAGCCATTTCCCACATGGGGATGCTGACATGGCATTAACTTTCTGCAAACATTTCCTGAAATGGCAGTCTGGGGACATTCAGCAAAAGGCTTACTCTGGGTTATAGACTGGTCATGCCTGTGCTCTGATGTTTGAATCAGCAAGAGAAAGGTTTAGGTTCATTGTCTCCACACAATTATTTCTCTTTTACTTTGTACAGCATGTGACTGACAACAAGCTGCAGAGTAAAAGCCATTCTAGAGCAGGTTTGGGGTTTGTTCTTCATTTTGAAATGTAGGGAAAGGCAGCAAAAACCAGCTGAAGATGATAGTCCAAGATTATAACTAGGATCAGCTTCTCAGTTTATATTCAGTGAGAGGATTTACTGGGTAGCTTGTATCCTTGTACCTCAGTTTTCTCCATATGATGGGAAAACCACGTAGCAGCTCCCATAGTTCTGACTTTGATGCTGTCCCAGCAGGTTTTGCTTTCTTTTCTCTCACCAGGAGACACATCTTGCCAAATACAGATAGCTGTTCTGGTTTGTTTACCTTTGTTGGGTGGTGGGTAGAAAATGCAGCATGGAGAGATTCAGCAGGAACAGCAGACATCAACCCCCCTCCTCCCTGATAACCACTATGCGAGGGAAATAATAATCTTAACCCTATAGATGAGTGACTGCATCATGCAAAGTGCCTGGAGATCCCTAGCCAAGCAACAGCAGAAAGGATCATAGAAGCATTACTGCTGTTCACTCAGAACTGCCCCCCATTTACGTATTTATCTTTCGAGAAACAGAGACAGCTTTTGTATGATGCCAGAGAATTTACCCAGATGATTCCACAAGAACAGAGACAATTGTACTAGGAATTGCATGCCCAATATTTATATTCCAAGAAGATATGAGAAGAGATCTTAGTGCTGCCCATCCCTGCCTCTTCCTGCATCCCGAGCTTCCATTTAGTGGTGTCTGTTTATTTGACACAATCCAGAAAATGTAAACAGATAGTTTAAAATTAGATAGAAAACCTCTGGGGGGAATGATGAAATAGAAACATTGTGGATGGCTGTGCTTATGATGTATGTTCACTTAGTAAGGAAGGCACAAAGATGAATGCAGTGGCTTGTTTATCACTCACTAAGTGTATGTGAACAACTTGACAAAGTGACATGATCACTATGTGCCACTTGCCAGCAGTTTGCAGAGATTGCACACTCCAGTGTACCACGAAACCAGAGAACTTCCTCTAAGGGACATGTTGCACCCTGGATCATAGGGTCTGTGAAAGATGTCCTTTTGTATTGTGGTGGCTTGGACTCAGCTAACAGTCAAACTCCTACCCATCTGCTTGCTCACTCGCTTCCTTCCCAACAGAACAAGGGGAGAAAATAGGAAGAACAGGAAAGAGAAAGCTCATGTGTTGAGATATAGACTCAGATTGCTTATCAGTTACTGTCATGGGCAAAGCAATGTGAGAACCCCCTGCAGTCTTGCATCCAGTTCTGGGGCCCCCAACACGAGAGGGATGTGGAGCTGCTGGAGCAAGTCTAGAGGAGGCCATGAAGATGATCAGAATAATCATCTCCATACCTTAACATTACCAGAGCCATTTTCATTAAGTGGAGTTATAACTTTGTGTGAGGGGTAGCCTGGGTGGTGAAACTTTGAGAGACAAAGCACAGGAAACTGCAAGAGACAATGAATCCAGGGGAGTGAAGTAGGATGGAGGCAAGAGGAATATGCCAATATAGAATCATAGAATCATAGAATGGTTTGGATTGGAAGGGATCTTGAAGTTCATCCAGTTTCAAACCCTTGCCACAGGCAGGCACACCTTCTACTAGACCAGGTTGCTCAAGGCCCGTCCAATCTGGCATCATGATGGTATCAAGAAGAGAATGATGACTGGCAAACTTCTTCCATGTTGTCTCGTAGCAAATGCAGTAGAATGACCACAGGTGTTTGGATCCACTGGGAGAGAAGCCCGAAGACTTGCTGGCATCTGAACCTTGGATTCCTGGGGGGTACATTTACCCTCTTACCCTTCTTGTTCAACCCCACTTCCTTTTAGCCAGTTTTCAATCCTCCAAAGCTATCACATCCCTGCAACTGTAATACAACCACCATGATTTCCTTGTCATGCTGTATCATGCTCATCTCTTGGCTGGTGCTTCAGCTGGAAGATCTTTGGGGTAAGGGGAAGCTGTTCTTATCAGTGTAATGTAGGAAAGGGGGTCACAGCCCACAGCTTAGAACGATGCAACATTATATGTAAGAGAAGAATCCAAACTCGCTGTCACTCTGCATCCCTTTATCCACACACTGGGATCTACCACATTGGTCCCAAAGACCAATGACCAACTTGTCATCTTTAACTGAAGATTCATAAGAACAACCCAAATGTCATTTCTAAACTGGATGCACATGGAAGAGCAACCCTGTCAAGAGAAAGCAGCCTGCCAGGCTGTGGCTGTGCAGGTAATGAGGGAAGTGAATCTGGCCCCTTTGGAACTCCCCTATGTTGTTCTCTCCACCCAAACCCCACAGATGCAATGGCATGTTAGTAGCAAGGAAACAGTAAATCACTTTTTTTCCACCCTGAGCTACAAGCTGCAGCAATCAGCCCCCTGGGAATTCAGACTTCTTCTCCAGCTCAGCTGGAAGGATTAATGCGGCAGACTTGAGGGGGTTCCGCTTCAAATCCCATCTCCCTTGCCTCCCTAATTACTTCCATGTGTATTTGTGCAAGGCTGCGTGTTGTCTGGGGTCTGCAGGTGGCATAGTGACCTTAGGGCTATAGGTGGGTTTTCCATGCTTCACCATATGTTACACCAATGAGTCAAGCAGTTAGAAAGCAATTGTAAGCATCCACAGCCAAGCAATCCCTCTCTGTACAGTGACTGATGGATTCTGTTTCTCTACCCTCACTTCTCCCTTTATGCTTTCTCCAGCTGTGAAAGAAGAAGGAATTTCTGGCCTTAGTTTATAATGGTTAATGAAAAAGAAAAGCCTTCATGCAAAGACAGGTTGTTCTCACAGCTTTGATGTCGATGCATGTGGGAAATAGATGGGTTGGAAATGTATATTCTGGGTAACACAATGCAAATGAGCAACTTCAAGCATTCTTGTGAGTTTCTCAAATCTCAGAATCCGTCAAACCAGATCAATACATTTTCTCATTGAATTATGTTGTGCTCGATGCACTTGTACTACTCATTGTGCTGCTTTCTCCAGCTCCCCTAAAGGCCTTTCCAGAAGCCTCCTCAGGTATATTTTAGCTTGTTCTCAGTGAGACATCTGTGTTGTTGTGTGAGGGCTCTGCAAAGAGTGTTGTGTTTGCAGGGAAAAAGGCAGCAGCGGGTGCAAAAACCTGCCCATCAGTGCTGGGTAGAGTAACAACTTCTAATGGTTCTTCATATTGAAGGCAATTGGGTAGTGCAACAGAAATTCCTCTTTGGTTTATTGCCCTTTTGCTTCTTGGGTTTGGTTGTCTTGAGTTTGTTGGGGGTTTTTTTGACAGAAAAAAGAAAAATACATGAGATAATGTTCAGTATTTGAGAATATGGAAAAGCTGTCAAGGGCTTTTGGGGCAAAGGGAGTGGCTCTAAAGAATAGCTCATCTTATAAGTTTGAACTGCTGGCTACTGGTTCCAGTGGGATAACTCACATCCACCCCTCAGGGATATGTATGTCCTGCCCTATATTTCAGGCAGCCTGGAATAGAAAACATGGTAACTTCTAATTGATGTTTTTCAGCAGTTTCTTCAAATATGTTCTAAGATCTCTGGTCTAGTTTCACAGGATTTATTTTGTCACAGTTTTGTTGTGCTCACCTAAGACATGTGTTATGCACTGAAAACAGATGTATAAAGGCTGTATAAAGGGAATAGATTCACTGGCTTTGAATCTTCCTGGAATGAATTCTTGCCCCTGCCTCTTGCCTCCTTCCTGCTGTTAGGTTGCCCACAGCCCACTGTGGCATGAGAGACAAACCTCAGCAGGCAATGCCACAGGAGACTTGGCTCAAGTGCCCTGTTGTCTGAACGATCAGATGGAGGAAGCCTTTTGGGATGGGCTGTTCTAAGGGAGGACTGATTTTGTTTATTAGTGTCTTTGTAGCCCTGATGGCTATGAAGTTGTGTAGCCTTGGCTTGAAATCCGTGTGTGTGTCGCTGGTTCTTCAGTGTATCCCTGGAACATATCGTATAATCACAGACTGGTTTGGGACCTTAAAGCTCATCCATTTCCAACCCCCTGCCATGGGCAGGGACACCTTCCACTAGAGCAGGTTGCTCCAAGCCCCTGTGTCCAACCTGGCCTTGAACACTGCCAGGGATGGGGCAGCCACAGCTTCTCTGGGCACCCTGTGCCAGCGCCTCAGCACCCTCACAGGGAAGAACTTCTGTCTAACTGCTCATCTCAATCTTCCCTCTGGCAGGTTAAAGCCATTCCCCTTGACCTGTCACTAAAGGCCCTTGTCCAAAGCCCCTCTCCAGGTTTCTTGTTGGCCCCTTTAGGCACTGGAGCTGCTCTAAGGTCTCCCCTTAAGGAGCCTTCTCTTCTCCAGGCTGACCCAGCCCAGCTCTCTCAGCCTGGCTCCAGAGCAGAGCTGCTCCAGCCCTCGCAGCATCTCTGTGGCCTCCTCTGGACTTGCTCCAACAGCTCCGCATCCCTCTTGCATTGTTGGCACAGAGCTGGACACAGGATGAGACCACAGTGTACTACAGAAAAGCTGTCTTCAGGCAAGCCACCATCCCTCCAGACCTCATGACAGAGTTGTTCAAGCCCTCTCACACTTCCCCTGGCTCTGATCCTCTTTTACCAGGCTTTTCTTGTGAACCACCAGAAAGCCTGCCTAAGATGTACTGCATGATCTATGCTATTCTCTGATCTCCCCATCTGCCAGCAAGATGGTTCACTTCTCCTCATCGTAGCTGCATTCTTCTTTTGGGCAAGTCAGGTAGGGAATCCCCCTCAACGTGGGATTTCTTCTTGCTGGCATGCATCCTAGGACAGATGCAGCTGATCAGTAGACCCCATAAATGGAAGCATTGACAACTTTCCTGTGATATAAAGGTAAAACCTTCATGTATAGAGTGGCTGAAGTGATTCAGAGTCCTCCAGACAAGATGCTGTAGTTTCTGCTGTGGTGGCTTACAGAAGTGTTTTAGCTAGTGTGGTTTGTCCAGATGGCATGTGATGGTTCTGTTCATGGGGAAAATGGTAGGAGTCCAGGTCGCAGAAGCTTTCTTCCCTAGGACTCCAACTGAGGCACTCTTCTACTTTCCCTAAGGGCTCAACAGCATGAACAGTCAGAAAACTGGCCCCAAAATCAGTGTCAAGGCACTGCAAATAGTCCATTTGATCCAGGCCCTAGTCCCTGTTGTGCAGGGTCAGACTCCCCTCTCCTCTCACAGACCAGATGGGATCCTGATGATTCCCTGATTGTATTTGTGGCTGGGCTGACTCAGAGGGAACATATGCAGAGGACAGTGCCTGAGTAGATTAGGGCTATTTCAATCCATTTGTTTTCAAATACACCATGTTTAGTTTGGGCCATGTGGGGTTTGTTTGATAAAGGAAGAACCATACTAATTGAATTCACTGGGTCAATGGCAGTTCACCCAGGGGGGAAAAGGAGGGGAGGGCAATGACTCTGTTGGAGGAATCCTCTATTAGCAGGAAACTGCTTTCATCCTGACAAAACTCACAGGTCCTGATCCCCCAGCGAGCCTCATGTGAACAGTGGGAAGCCCAACTGCATAAGAAACTCACTTCAGTTGGTCCTAAAGGCCTTTGCCTGATAAAGGGGGAGAAAATGAGCTCAGCGTCTTTGAGTTTGTTGGTGGTGAGGGAAGGACCAAAGCTTAACTGTTTCAGAGCCAGTCCCTTCTCCTTGCAAACCTTAGCAAAAGAAGTCTGGTGGGCAGCAGCAGCTCCCCTTCCACGCTCCCTTAGCACAAAGGCTCTGTATCCTTGTGCTGGTTGTGGAGAGAGTGAGCCAGAGAACGGAAAACATCAGGGAAACAGGGAAGATAAACCCATGAATGAATGTGTCTACTGCATCCTAGAGGTAGGATTACTGTGACCAGAAGCAAGAGGAGATGCAAATAATTATTAAGAAAATCAATGAGAATAGCAGCTTTCATTTTTCTGCTGGAAATTGCCACAGGCTATATTCAAGGGCAAAATCTATGGCTCTGCATATGTGTGTTCTGGTGGGGAATATTTCATCTGCCCCAGTAACCTCTTTTAATAGTCCCCACTGGCTTCAGGGGAGGCTGGCAGTGTTGACTGAGCACGACTCTACTCTGATGCGATTGCCCTACAAATGGGAGGTGATGGAGGAGCAATGGGGAGTCCTTAATTACTTCCACAGAATACAAATCCATGATGGCTTTGACAGCTCTTGGAGCTGCGAGCTGTATCCCACTGCCTGGCACACCTCGTGGCAGGGAACAGCTGGCTGTGGTCCCACCTCCATCAACACCATCATCAGCATTCGGGGAGGAAAGAGAGATGTTCACACATGTGAACAGTGTGACACTTCATAGAGAAATTGCCTATTAGCTACAGCAGGGCTGGTGTATGGATGCTGAGGCTCTGACACTACCTGCATTTCAGTGAATAGCTATGCCTTTCCCCCTTGGCCTGTGATTTGTGCTCCTGTTAAAGACACGGCTTTACATGTAGAGAGAGGATGTCTTGTTACTGAAAAGCCGCACTAGAATGTGAAGATGTTGGTCACTCATTCAGTGGGGACTCAGCCTCATTAAAGGGGTGGATACAATTAATCATCAGGACAAATCCTGGAAGATGGCAAGTCATAAGTCTGTACTCCTTTTCCTCCCCCACAATTGCCCTTTATAGTGATCCTGCTAAAGGAAGCAAGTTTTAATGAACGTGCCTGATTGAGGAGGAAATCCATTGTGAACAGAAAAACAACAGTTCCTCCTGCCTGCTTTTGGAGCTGTTCCATCTTCCCCAGGTACACTGGCATGTTCCAGTGCAAATATACATGTAGGGATAAATTGCTTTGGTGTAGTTTTATCTTGGGTTCAAGCAATATGTTATGAGAAAGCATTTGTGTCTGCAAAGTGTCGTTGAGGCAGAACCGCAATATGTGCCGCAAATGTGGGTGTAGATATGGCCCAGTAGCCATCATAATTAAAGATAGTGGAATCTGGATGATACCTGCTGTTTGGAGAGCACTTCAGTGCAGTCTCTAGGAGCAGCAGTTGTTTCCGGGTGGCTGCTGGAATCCGAGATCGCAGTGCTATAAGAGGGTCTTGCTATTGTTCTGAAGAAGTGATTTTAATAACATCCACTCTCCAGATACAGGCAGGAATGCTCATGTCATCCATGTATTTAACCTTTTTTTTGTTCTTTTTCTTCAATAAAGGGTTATTGCTAATTTCACTGACTGAAATTTAAGCATTGAATTCATGCAGGCTCTTGAATATGTGTGTAAATCTCAGTCTAAATCTCAGTTTGGGCGCATCTCTAATATAGCAGAGTTACTTTAGTCTTTATTGAAATGTTGCTTCCTTTGAGTGAATCACGATAGACTGGCAAAGCAGTGTTAAATGACACTCTGGCAGGAAGTAGAGAGGATAATATTTCACCGAAGGAAAATTGCAGGAAGTCAGTAGAATGTCTGTTATCTTAGCTGGAGCTGGCATTTGGCCTGGTTACTGAAGATAACACCTCTTTTTTTCCCTCCAAGACTTGTCACTAGCTGCTTTATGACCATGTACCTTGATTTACATCTCACTCAGAACACCTCTGGCTGCAGAGCATCACCAGTGCCGGGGAGTGACTCAAAGCTTCTCAACAACATAGACAAAGTTGATTTCTTCAGCCTCCAGGATGAGGGACTGGCACAAAGCTGCTTTTTCCACAGGCAAGAGAAGAGAAGCGGGAAGGGGTACAAATGTAATTGCAGGCTGAATTGGAGAACTGGGATTGCTACAACTACTGCTGCCAGACACCTGAGAGGGATCAGGTAAGTGGCTGCTGCATCTGCTCTGAATAAACCTGTCTTCTGTCTAAGAGCCAACCTGCCTTCCCAGAGCTCCCACAGAGACTAAGTAGGCAGCACGCTATCCATGAGCACACTGCTGTCCTAGGCAACACTGTTTTGCTTATTTCTGTGACTGGCACCACACTGATGTTGTGAATTCTCATCTGGCGTAGAGGAAGAAAAATCACATCTGACTCACAGCAATTGTTGAGGTCTGGGTTTATTCTCCAAGGCCTAGTCAGTGCTAGAAGCTGCTTAAATTTCAGGACCTAACAGGACTGCTGCCCCAAAAAGTTAAGTGCAAAATGGGCATGATGATCAGTTGGATGTTTCTGATAATCTTAATCAGAAATAGGAAATAGTTCATTTTAGAAATTGTTAAATATGGATGGAGATGTATTTCATGCATTGCACGTAGCCTGTCATGCTGAGCACTAAGGAAACACTCTTGCTTCATAAATGGGGTTACCAGGGAAAGTTACTTGTCAAGGGACATGCATTTACTCTACAGCTTGAAGACTAAAAAGGTTCTATCTCCAGCTGATATTCTTGTAAATCAATACATAAGTCCCTGCTGACTTTGTCAGGCTGCGATATGAGCTTACAACTTCTCTTGGTGGCTAAAGGAAGTTGCCTCAATTCTACCCCAAAGATCTCTTGTGACCTCGATAGCAGTTCATGGTGGATGACTGATTACAAAGAGTTTAGAACTGTGTGTTTTGTTGCTTTTGTGTTTTCGTTCACACTCCTCTCCTGAACTCTTTTCCTAGTTTCCTGGAACTTCTCTCTCTCTGTGTTGCCAAAACGTCATGTGTGCATCTGGGAGGCATTCCAACTTTCAATTGCAGAAGTGGGTCACTCCTCATACACGTACATTTAGTCTTTTGTGGATGCCAAGGCTCTAAGCATAGCGCTAGGGGAACCTAAGGAGTGCTGTCATAGCCTGTTGCTTTCAAAGATTCATAGTATTGCCAGCCAGCATTAACTCTTCTATTTGTTCTCTCTGACTGTCTGTCTACAAAAGGAGATCGTGTAATGATTGCCCAGCTCAGGATGAATTATTAATTTGAGATGTTGAAGGAGATTTGTGTCAGAGCCCAGCTTTGGGTGGGTGACTTGCACAGAGCTTAAAAGCATCCCTAGCTCATCTCCCTGCCTCATTCTGCATTCTGTGCCATTTCTCTCCCTGCCTCAGGGCAGAATGTTTCACAAAGTTGAAGTGGGAATATTTTTATTCATCCTGTTACACGAAGTTAATCTCGTGGAGCAAAGCAGCTGTGTAATGTTTTGTATTAAATCTTGTGTCTTCCCTTGGGTATGATTAAAATTCAGGTGAAAGGTTTCTTTAATTTTATTTTATATCCCCACTCCCAATGCTCTCAAGGGGCCATCGGGCTTCCTTCTTAATAGCTCGCCACCCCCTTGCCTCCGCCAGTCCTGCTGCACATGCAACTGCACTCCTCTGACTGATGAAGGGTGAAGGCTCTTTAGTGACTCGTGCACACGCTGTGCATTAGTGAAGCCATTTCTAGCTCAGGTGAAGGGACGGCTGCTCCCCGGCACATTGAATAAAGACTTGGTTGGCAAATTTCTCTATTTGCCTGATTACAGCCCTGGAACACAGCGAATCCCAATTGGAAGGAGACCAGCTGCTCTATCAACACCCTGGGCTTCCCCAAATTATTGCTTTCTTTCACTGGCTGTTTCCAAGAAAGGCAGAGTTTTCACCCTCATCTTCATTAGAAAACATGCCATTGCTTCTGCTTGTGACAGAGATATTTGTCCCCATTCTGTCAGGTTGAAGAAAAAAGCCCCTTCTGTCTGTTTCTGACCCTCCTTTCTCTACTGACTCTCTGCTTTGTGTTTTTACCTGTGGAACCGGAATGAGAGCACCTGAAAAACAACATGGAGACCCAATATTAGGTGAGGGGTTATCACAGGGATAAAGAATTAGAGTGGAAATCCTGCAGGGAACACAACAGGGCTGGAGAGATTGAGAGAAAATGAGCCTAGAGAAAAGAAAAGGAGGTAAATCAGGAAAGAGGATGTAAGACATGTACTGAGAGGGAGGAAGATGGAAATGTACAGTCTGGATTGCAGACGGCACAGAAGGAGCTAACCTGAGGGCTTGCACTGCTTCTTCCCCTCTGCACCTCTGCTAGAACAGTGTCATATCTTAACTGCAGTGCTGCAGAAGCAGTTTGGGCAAACTCCTGCTCACCTCTGAACTCCTTAGTCTCAGGACTCAGTACTCTGCTGTGCAGTGCGTGACTTCAGGAAAGCTGGGTTAACATTTACTTCTTAATGTCTTTATCTTTCACAGCCACTCCTGTAATTGGTTATCACATCCAGGATCACCAAGTGCCAAAAGATGACATGAAAGGCTGTGCAAAGGGGCCAGTTACAACAGGAGGGAGGAGCAGGAAGCTTCAGAACCTTTGCCAGGCTTTCCATACTCCTCTGGTTTCAAGGTTTTGCTGGATCCAACCTTCTAGTAGACTGGAAGAGAGATATTTCAAACAGAATCTACATTCTAGATCCTTCTTTGAGGGTAGCTCAGAAAAACAGGAAACAAGGAGATGCTTTTCTCTTGCTTTGCAAGCTTTTGTGATGTATGTACAATAAGTTAATCTCAGTAGGTGGCTAAGGGCTACTTAGCTAAGAGATTGTGTCCTTGGCATTATTGCATTGAAATCAGTTTAGTAAAGCCAGGGGTGAAGTTGGCTCCAACCTGTAATAAATCTACAGTTTATCTCTTCCTGATAGGAAACAGCAGCTAGTAACTCACAATGCTGTTTAAAACGTTCACAGTAGGAATCAGTCAGATAAGGGACTCACATAGTTCCAACCTGTGCTGCACAGTGGCCTACAAATATCCATATTCTTAAGTTGTAAAATAACCATATTTGTACAAGAGTCATTCTGACTAATGAGTGTCCAGCCAGTGAAAGGGTTTTCCTCTTCAAGTAAAGAAACCTGATTTCTGAAGTAGCTGATAGGGGTGCAATAATGTGGTTTGATCACAGGTTAGGAGCCCTAAATTCTAATTCTGATGCCCAATTGGGAAAATCACTGCATATTTCTGACATTCATTTGCTCTGACTTGTAAAAATGGGAGGCTGATTGATCAGCATCTAGTGAAGGGTTCACAAGGACCATTCATTTCATTACTACACTTTAAAAAATTACTGATCTTAACCCAGCACCAACTCTGCCTCAATCCCACCATGCAGCATTAGGCGAATTCAAGCTCCTGTACCCAGCATAGGTGCTCTATTCCCTTACAAGCTCCCTTTTGTTGGCACAGGAGCAGGGCTGCCTTACACACACATGCACAGAAGGACTCTTACTGTGAGGGTGCTGAGGCACTGGAACAGGTTGCTCAAAGAAGTGGTAAATGCTCCATCCCTGGCAGTGTTCAAGGCCAGGTTGGACAGAGCCTTGGGCAACATGGTCTAGTGGAAGGTGTCCCTGCTCAAGGCAGGGGGTTGGAACTAGAAGGTCTTAAGGTCCTTTCCAACCCAAACTATTCTATGATTTTATGATTCTTAGACTGAGGAAAAAGAGGCGAAACTTGTGTAGTTTTGTTTCTGCCCTGGCTGTATGTGTGCTTGGAAGGGGGGTGAATGACACGTGAAAAGAGATCTGCACAAAAGTACTTTTATTACAGAAAGTAGCATAACTGGGAAAAAAACAGAAGTTTCTGGGAACAAAAGAAAGCTGGTACTTTTTGATGCCTATCCCAATGAGGTTCTACTAGCATCACCATCCCTGGCAGTGTTCAAGGCCGGTTGGACGGGGCTTGTAGCAACCTGGTCTAGTGGAAAGTGTCCCTGCCCATGGCAGGGAGTTTGGAACTAGATAATCTTAAGGTCCTTTCCAACCCAAACCATTCTGTGATTCTATGATTCTATCCAGTCATTGCTTCCCGGACTCGTTAGGACACAACATCTCCATCTGCCACTGGAGATTGGTCCAGGTCTTCAAAGCTACACCCCACTTAGGGCACTGAATTTGATCATGAAAACTTCTGGGATATATGTGTGATGTCCAGCAACCTTTCCACCACAAATGGAGTGCTAGTTGTAACACTCCAACTCATTAACACTGTGGTTGTCTTTTACAGCCTTCTTGTGTTCATTTTACGCAGCCATGAGTGTTTATCCCAGTGTTTAGACAGTCCAACTGTCTGGATTTAATAAAATGCTATTTTATGTGATACCAGGAAGTACTTTAGGTCTCATGACAAAAGTGAGAACTCCAGCAATCTCCCAGCTAACCTGGTATGCCTATTTAAACCAGTTTCTGCAGAACAGGGAGTAGTTTTGCTGTAGGACACCATGCTACCTCCTTTCACCAAAGGGCCCGATGCAATGACTGATTTGGAGTTCTGATGATGTGCTGTTTTGGTTTTCTGCTTAACCATGTTACATGAAGAAGAATTTGCTTGGATAGGACATTCTCCCAGGTTCAAGGGAAGCTATCACCACTTCTCTGGCTTGAGATCCTGTTCTGCAGATAGACATTAGAATCCTTTGCTTCACTTGGCTCTCTGGAAGAAGTCATTTGGGGAGAAGGGAAACAGTGAAATATTTTGATGAATGGCATCAGCTTACATCCCCCAGGAGGATTCCATATGTTTTTAGCAGATGTTTAACAAGTTGTGGCAACACAACTGGCTGTGTTGAAACAAATTGCAGGGTGACCATCTAACTGCAGTCAGAAGTGAAGTTTTCAACACTTCCAACTGCCCTCTGGCAGTTACTGCTTTTCTCAGTAGATATCTGTGAGCTACATACCAGAGAAATCATGAAGAGCTCTAACTGTCCAATAAAGTGTTATTTATTTGGAACATCTCAAGGAAGAATAAACCCTGAAGCTGTGTTTGTTACCTTTCTTTTACTTATTGTTTTTAAAGGATAAAGTTGCTTTGTAAAATCTTATGAGAATAAAAGCAGCTTCAGAATTTAAGTGTTAGCTGGAGTTTTAAAAGCGCATTTGAGCCTCCTCCCTTTGTCTAAGAAGAGAAATGCAAATGCCAAGGAGTGTCAAAACATTTGAGGATAGATGTGTGGATGAATAAGGCACTTGTCTGGGATCCAGGATCTCCCAGCTCATGTCCTGGAGCTGCCACAGGCTCCTAGTACTTCTTCAGCATTCATTCTTCATGCCTCAATTTCCTATTTGTAAATGGGGATAACTGTTCCTCTGTATTTATCTCTCCTGTCATATTTAAACCATCTGGTATGATGGGGGCCTCCGTTTTGCTTGTCTTTGGTGAGAATTACTAAAAAGATTGTGGGAAACAAAGTTTGTTTCCATGTAGGGTTCAAGAAGTACAGAAAAAGCTCAGCTGCGAATTTCAGAGGAAATATGAACATTGAGAACTTTCTCAAAGGATGTGCAGTTGGAAATCTTGGGGGTTTGGCATAAACTCCATTTTAGGAAACTTAAGACAAAAAAGCGAATAGTGGACAGGATATTTTCTGGGTTTTTCTTCAGTTCAGTAGAATCCCAGAATGGTTTGGTTTGGAAGGGACCTTAAAGCTCATCCAGTTCCAAGCCCCTGCCACGGGCAGGGACACCTTCCACTAGAGCAGGTTGCTCCAAGCCCCTGTGTCCAACCTGGCCTTGAACACTGCCAGGGATGGGGCAGCCACAGCTTCTCTGGGCACCCTGTGCCAGCGCCTCAGCACCCTCACAGGGAAGAACTTCTTCCTTATATCCTACATCTCCTCTGTTGAAGTTTGAACCCATTACCCCTTCTCTTATCACTACAGTCCCTGATGAAAGGATAATACGCAGTAATATGCAGCTTTACCTGTTATTAGCAGTGGAGATGACTATCATCTTAAATGTGTTCATTTTGCTTTAACGGTATCCCTTCAATGCTGAATGTTAAAATTATTACAAAGAATTCTCTTAATTGAGATTTTTCTGGGCAGGGTCCAAGGGTTCATTCAATCGGTGCTTCTGCAGTTTTGGTTTTAGGCACCACTGCCAGTTCTTTTGTGTAGTCTTGCAACTTCAAAGGCAAGGAAGGAGGGAGGTGGGCAGGAAAGCATTTAGGGAAATTCTCAATGAGTATAAAGAGGTGCCCATGGATTGGATAATCATAAGGAGAGCATGTCTTTTGCCCTAGAAGCAAAAGTGGTCTGTGGGTTTGAGGGCCATGAGAAGGTCATATGTGAGACGATGAGGAAACATGCTTGTTCAGTAAATCATACATGTGTGTTACCATGTGATCAAGTTGAGAAAAGCAAACCTGTAAATGAATATTCAAAACACAGCTTAGCTCTTGATTAAATAAAGAATTACCATGGCAAAGCTGCATGAGGGCTGTGATGTTTTTTTCCTCCACAATGTTAGTTGTTTCTGGGATGAAAATGCTTGGGAAATGCTGATATTGACAAAGAAGCCAACCCATAAACAATTCAGCTTCGGTTTATCCCAGCTGAGCCTGGGAAAGCAAAACTGGGTTGAAAAAAATACACTGGCAAGGTTTTAATTATGATTTTAATAATGAAGCTTGAACAAACCTCTCGCTACCAGTACATCAACTGCCCCCCTCATGCTGTTTTCCCAGGCCTGATGGAGAGGATCTGGGAAAGCAGTCTGAGAGCAGATGAAGGAGCAGAGTGATCAGTGTGCCTTCAGTCAGCACTACAAGTGCTTGACATTTAGGGAAAACAACAGGATCACTCACTTTGCTGTCTTTATCTGGGAGCAGGTGATCAGGTTCAGACAGTCAGTTTGTCATCTTAAGGTCTTTGTGGCAAAGACCTTGTTTGTTTTGCGCTCTCAGAAGTGCCATTCAGTCTCATGGCAGAGTTAACAACACTATGTGATTCCAACTGAGCACAGATTGCTCCTGGAATGTGCTGTGGTTATCTGGAAATAGACTGGTACTCAGGTTCCAGTATGCAGATGCCAGAGAGTTTCCTTATACCCATCTGCCTAGGCAACAAGCTGTGTCAGTCCAGCTCTAGGAACCACAGCCAGGCTGGATCGTGGTTGGATTCCTGCTTTATCCACCTCCACAGCAAATTGGGAAAGACATTAGTAGAAACACCAAGAGAAAATAATAGGAAAGAAAGGGAGGAGTCTGCAGGCAAAGGAAGCAGGAGGAAAGGTGGGGAGGCCAGGGAAGGAAGCCACAGGGAAACTGTGAACTTGAGAACTAAGATGTGAAGCACAGACAGGAAAGGGTTCATAAGTAATGGGTTAGCTGTATGGAGTGAAATTCAATTCTCTTAACATCCATTCGGTTACACCAGTGAGGAACCTGCCCCAATTTGTTCACAGCTTCCCCACATCGTGGTTTCTGCTTCTGAAAACCTAAACCTATCAGAAGTATAACGAGAGATTATTCAGATTGTGATGTATGTGGTGTAATATTCAAGGGACAGACCCTTCAGACAGTGGGAGGGCTGCAGCTCCAGGCACTTCTGAAACAGGAGAAAGTGGCTTTAGTATTTTGGGCTAAACCATGGCACTATTTCCTTGTTCTCATTTCAATTCAGTGATGTGTTTATCAGCAAACAAGTAAAACAGCCCTCTCGCAAGTTTATCATTAAATTGGTTATATCCAAGGTTGCTCTTATGCCGTAGGTTCACAGAGGATATACTATATTCTTTACACATAACAAAGAACATAAACCCCAGCTTTCAATGCAAAACTCAATTCACTGCTGGCTGGGATTCACAAAGCAGTTCCTTCACCACAGTGAAAGCACTATAAACTCGGGAAGCTAATTTTCAATAGTGGCCCCTTAAATTGCACAGTTGAGCATGTAAGAGCACTATTGTGTCTATGCGAGCATGTGGAGGATCTGAAAGCTGGGGTCACATATAGTTGACTTTTGTTCATTTACAAAACAGTTCCACAGAATCAGGATGGAAAACAGAAAACAAGTCTTAGGATACATTGCCCTGTGCTTTTTTCCCCAAAATATCCCAACAGTGATGTCACTGGAAGGAGGGAGGGGGGAAGTTGGTGGAAAAATGCCAAGAGTGTCCCTGATGAGGAAGGAGAATCTTGTCTGTAGAGCCTGGAGCTGTTTCAAACTGTGGTGTTTGAGGCAGGACTGAGCCTACTTGGTTTCCTAGAAACCCTACGCATGAGGTCTGTGCGTTAGGCCACCAAACAGGGGTAGGAGTTGGGTGGCCAAACAAACACACACACATGTTATCACGGCTTATTCAGCAGGTACAAAGTGAAGGACAAGAGAGAATGGATTTAAACTGAGAGAGGGAGATTTAGATTAGATATTAGAAAGAAATTCTTCCCTGTGAGGGTGGTGAGGCACTGGCACAGGGTGCCCAGAGAAGCTGTGGCTGCCCCATCCCTGGCAGTGTTCAAGGCCAGGTTGGACAGGGCTTGGAGCAACCTGCTCTAGTGGAAGGTGTCCCTGCCAATGGCTTAATGATCTTAACATCCTTTCCAATCCAAACCATTCCATGATTCTGTGATTCTACAGAGCAAAACTGCCTGGCATGTGGGGTCCTGGAATCATCCTGTGAGAGTGCAGGGGTAAATATGTGAGATTGCTATGGGGGAGTGCAGGGGGAGGACCAACAGAGCCCAATTTGACAGGTTTGCAGAGCACAAATGTAATCTCTGCCTGAAAGAACCATGATCTGCTGCTCAAGGAGTACGACAAGCCAGCCTCCTGGAAAATAGCACTCTGAGTCCTTTGCAAAGGAATCAAATGAGGAACAAGGCTATTACCTCGTGTCATACTGTGTCTAATAAAGAAATGGAAATCCCCTACTCTGCCACAAAGACCAAGGAGAGGTAGGATCATGCTGTGTGACACAAATAAATGAACAGTGAAACAGAAATGGAAAAACATGGGCCCAAACAGTACAAGAAAATATCAGACCTTGAAATGATTGCCTGTCTCAAGCAATAGGCTGTGACAAAACATACATTACAAATACGATCTGGTTGTGTGATCTAGTTTTTGCTATTACACAGAAATAGATTTGGGACCATCGCTGTTCAGTTCTACGTTTATATCCCTATTTTTATATCACAGTAGGAAAAGACAGCAAGCCAACGCCAACAAATATCTGTACCTGGGGAGCCTTGTAACTGTTTATTACCAGATATATGAGGCATTAGCAGAGATGTTTAAACAGGGATGCTGGTTGTTTTTTCCTTTGCTCTGCATGGTTAGGCATTCCTGTTGTGTCTTGTTCTAATAAGCTTTCAGGGTCCAGATCTGCATCCCCCATCTTATAGAGCATCATGAAATAAAAAGGACATGTTATCAGCATGAGGATGCATCTACCCAGGACCACTCGCAGAATCTGGCCCTTGCAGGATTGATCTCTCTGTTGTTACATGTGAGCACAGACTTCAATTTACTAACACCTTGCTCCTGGGCTATTGATTGCTAATGACAGTGAGTGTTACTTCCACATACTTTGTCCTCCCAGCAACGACTTTTGTGAGCACCAGGACCAATGAAGCAGGGTTTCTTTAGGGGAGAGTCGAGTTGAACCCTCCCTGTGGGTTCCCTGGTGTCTATTGGATGCTGTTGGACTCGGGATCATGCAGAAGCAGCAAAAGAGATTATCTCTTCTACAGAGTTACCTGTTTTTATGAAATTTGTAGTTATTAAACTTAGTTGAAATTGTTGGCTCAGAAGTTACTGGCACGCACAGGGAGCACAACTGCACAAGCCGTTTTTCCTTAGGAAACCAGGCTTAGGAGCGTTGGCTTTCCCCGTGGTACAAACATGAGTTCTTCATTTGGTTCGGTAGGTTTTTTTGACAGCCTTTCCAATCCTGCAGTGTCATCCTTTGTTTGAAGTGGCTCTGACACATCTTCCAACGTGTTTAAGCAGCTCTCACTAATACCGGCCAACAAGCGACCTCCCCGCTCTCTTTCTTTTGCACCCCCGGTGCAGCAGAAGCCGGGGAGTTACGGGGGAAACCCTAGAGCCGGGGGGCATCAGGCTCACTACTCACCCCGAGGGGAAGGGTCCCAGTGGCCGTCCCTGGCGCACACCCAGTGCTGCCGCTCCCCGGAGCCCCCGAGAGGAGCAAGGGCAGAGCCGCGGGGGCTTCTCCCGGGAAGTTTCCTGCCGGGGGGAGGGCCGGGCCGGGCCCGGCTGGGCGGAGAAGGGGCACGGCCGTGGGGCGGAGCCGGCTGCGCTGCGCTCCGGCGCTCCGCGGCTGCCGGGCACGGGGCGCGCACGGCAGTGGGAGCCCAGCGCCGCCGGGAGCCGCCCGCCGACAGCTCCGTGTGTCCCCGGGGAGCAACCGGCAGGTAACGGGACGGGGTTTGGGTTGGGTCATGTTGGTTCGCGTTGGGGTTCGCTTCGGGGTGCCCGCGGCAGCCGCTCCTCCGCCAAGCTCTGCCGAGGCTCTGTCCCCCTGCCCTGGGCACCAGCACCGGGACGCCGGTTGGGGCTCTCACGGAAGGGGCTCGGCTCCCCTCGCTGCCGCTTTGGTTCCCCGGGGCGACGGGAGTGCGAGTTGAAATGCTCCTCCCGAGGAGGCGAGCGAGCCCCGCCGGTAGCACCTCTCGGGCCCCGGCAGGCGCTCCCCGTCGGTACCGGGAGCGTCTCAGGAGGACTCGGAGTCTGCCCTCAGTATATCTGTATTTTATCCCCCCCTGCTTCCTCCGGGAGCCCTCGTAAAGGCAAGCGGAGGAGGCGCCGGTGCCTGCAGGCTGTGCCCGGAGCGCTCTGCCGCCCGTTCGCAGCTTTGAGGCGTGTTGTACCCCGCCGAAGTTTGGATGGAGAGTGGGAGAGTTTCCAGTGTTTCTGACTTGGGTCCAGCCCAGTAGGAATTTTGTCTTTCGGACTTTGCAATTCCTCCACGCTGGGTCAGTCCCCGCTTTCTGATAGGGATTTATAGCCATAGAGCACGTTAGTGAGGTACAACCTCACGGAGACGTGCGGGTTTTATGCGCTGTGAAGTATAAAGTTTTCCTGTAACTTCTGTGTTTATATATCGTAGTGAGTGAGGAAACAGCGTTTTCAGATGCATTACACTTGGGTGGCTTTCTGTGAAGTCTGATAATCATAATTCCCTGTTTCCTTTAGCCCTTCCCTCAGCAGTAGAGCAAGCCCAGCCTGATTGCTGCTTCTGTTTCTATAACAAGAGAAAATCTGAGTGCAATTCATAGACTCTAGGCACGTATTTCACTCAATAGCCAGTGGCTAGCAAAGCTGCTTAGGCAGAAGTGTGCTGGCGAGGGCTACGTGCCCGGCGGGATGCACACACACTGTGAGCCCAGGCTCGCCCTGCATCATACCAAGTGGGTGAAAAGTGTGTGGAGTTAGTAAAGAGTTGCCTTAATTCAACGGGGTGTATCCAAGTGTTTGATAGATTCTCCCAGTGAAATGCTTATGCTGGTATCTAGTGGTTTTGTGAGGAGCAGTAGTTCTGTCTCAGCAGTATACAGAGAGCAAATGATAGGGAGAAATAAGTATGTTCTCTATATTTCTCATCATTTGAGGGGGAATCTTTCAAATGAGGCTGTGTAACATAATGTGCAGATGCGCTTCTGTATCATCTGCTTTCACTGGAAGTATTTGTATAGTATGTTAAACTGATCCAAACGCTTGACCCTCCCTGGAAGGCAGTTAATGTTCCCGTATTTGTTGTGGCCGACATACAGCTTTTGTTGGCAGAGGCTGGAATACCACACATCGCACTTTGCCATGAATTTAAGCGTAGCGGGGCGAGAAGAAGAAAGGAAGAGCTTGAACTTTTCTGGGCTATTACAGGCTGCCAGCAAAATCTAGACAGGATTTCTACCGATTACCCCACCCTTTCTGCAGAGCAGGCCTTGGCCACAAGTGGCTCAGGTACCCACGTTGTGTGTTTAAGCCCGAGAGAGAGGTGCTGGTGCAGGGGGGTGAAGGGGTAGTAGCGCCTTGGGGAGGGACCGCTGGCGGCGGAGCATCCGCCCGCATCCCGGGGGATAACGGGGAGCGGGGGGATGCTCTGAGCGGGTCGGGGCTGAGGGTGGAGGTCGGTGGAGGTCGGTAGAGGTCTGGGATGGGCGATGCTGGCAGTTTCCACGAGAGGGCTTTCTTCTCCTCATGCGAGGCTGTGCTTGCCCCGCAGGTGCGAACGGCAGGGTGAGCTTTGGGGGTGGCTTTGGCTCGCAAAGTGTTCCAGCTTTCCTTTGTAAATCACGGGGAAATCCCTTTATTCCCCTTGGGCTGTAAGGATAAGACACCCTGGGAAAAACACCAGCCTTCCGTTTCCAGGCTCGCTTAAAACTTAGAGCGGATCCCAGCAACTTCATTCCTTCAAACCGAGAAGAGGCTGAGTGTGTTTGAAGAGGGGGCCTGAGTGTTTGCATCCTCGCCTCAGCTGATGGCAATGAATGACTCTATCCTGATCTAATTTTTGGCTGCTTTAACGTGTATTATGCTCCTCAGGGTGGGGCTGGACGAAAGGGAAACGGGAATCATTGTGCGTGTATGAAAATGCTGATCTGTCCTGAACTCCTCTGCCAAGTTGCCTGTGTGTTGTTTAATTCAAATAATTCCATACACACAGCACTGCAGGTCTGTTTTAAAAGGCAGAAACTGTATCTGTAACCAGGAATAATTCTGCAGTTCATAAAACATGAGAAGCATCTGTTACTGTGGCTTCAATTTGTTTCTCTCTCCCCGGAATAACCCAGTTGACAGCTCAGACTGTCAGGTTTAATGTCCTGTGCTAAACCTTTGGTCCTGCATCCCGTGGCTAACTGTGACTCACAGAATCAATAAACCCAGCTCCTGCTCGCTGCATTGGCTCAATGGGGGAGGAGGAAGGGCTTCAAGCCACCTCCCTGTTGGGGAGCCAGTCCCCAACAGCGGGTGCTTGGTGGATAGATGTGGGGTTGTCTAAAACTAGGTCTATGGTGTGTACTACAGCAGAGCTGGCTGGGATCTTGGCTTCTCTCAGCATTAGAGCTGAACAAGTGAACGGGTAGTATTTTCCCTCCTAGCACCTTTTATCTTGCCTTAATCTATCCCAGGTCGAATACTGTAGGCAGTTGAAGCAGAGCCATCTCCTGCTTTGATGTGTGTTTATTGGCTCTAGCATCTCATTCTCTTGCCTTTTTGTTTTTCTTTGCTTTCTAAGTTAGTTTGTTCTCTCCCCACCTCCCCAAACAAAAAGAGCAGAGGAGGCAAACAGTGAATCAAGTGACTTTGTTGTGAATGGCTTTTTTTGATTTGCCCCTGCCTTCTGTAAGATCCCTTCATAATTAAAATATTATGACTGTCCTTATGGTGGCCCTTCACTTGTGGCAAGGATCCTAATTTGACGTCAATGCAAAAATCCTGGTTTCTGGCAAAAGGGCAGATGACATTTCACCAGCTAGTACATGCCCAGGGTGTTTTTTTTCTTAACCACAGTGCTAAGACCATATGGGCAGATAATGAGTTTAAGCTGATAAACAGCTTTAGAGATTTGCCCAAATAAAGCACTTTCTTCATAGAAAACACGTTTTCCTTTAAAATAAATAATGCAGTTCCTGTGTTTTTATTTAATTATCTCGAGTCCTGTCTGTTCTCGCCAGGCTGCAGGAAAACAGACACAACTGCTCTGGGAACAGAAGCTCCTGGATTTATGGGGCTGTGGGTCTTACGTGAGGAAGGGCTGGAAAAGAGAAGTTTGGATGCTACAAAACTGAGGCTTAAGGCATCTAACTAAGCAGATGGTGGTCTGAAAGTTCTGTGAGGTAGTGCATAGTTCTTGACATCTCGCAGATGACTCATTGCATGAGGTGATAGTAGGTCCACGGTCTGTTTGGGAGCTATAATTAAAACAGATGAATATCTCTACTCCTTGCTAATCCTGTGAGGCTGCTGAAGCACTCCTTGTTTGGGCGTATTGCTGTAAAATAATCCTTACTTTTGCTTTTTCAAGAGTTTGGCTGATGTTATTCTGATTTTGTTTGTTTTACTTACACTAATATCAATAAAATGTGAGGGGAAGATTTTTGGATCCAGTTTTGTTGTGTTTTGAGGGAAAAAAAATGCAAGTAGTACAGTGAGGGCTGGGAATGAACTGGCTGTGGGAAGTGGTGGTCTTTAGTTTTCATTCCTTCCAACTCTAACCATTCCGTGATTTTAAAATAGTAACTCAAAACCAAGTAGTGTATTCACATGAGAGGGCAAAGCCTGTGTTTTTCTCCCCTAAGACGCATAAGAATGAGCTGTTTGGGATCTGAAATTGCTCCTTCTCTTTTAAACTATTTCTTAGGAGTTCCCTTTTCCAATTTTTTATTCTTTTTTTTCCTTGGAAATGATTGTGAATCTTCATTGGAAGTAGCAAATGAAGGAAGAAAAAGGTTGCATGGAAAAATCATTCCACGCAACTCCGCTCTTTCTCATGATGCTTATTCTTTCTAAAACTGTCTTAAATGGTCTGTTTTCTGTTCCTTCCCTCCCCACCACTTCTCAGCACTGGGAATGCTACTGGACTTTAATTGTGTTTCATATGAGAATATGTTCCTGACGTCCAGAGCTTTGCTTTGTGATGGTCGCTGCTGCCTCATTTGTAATTGATATGACAGCCAAGTTGCATTTGGTCCTACCATTGCTGGTGACTGCACAGCTCACCAGCTTTTGTGTCCATTCTTTCTCCTACACCAACATTTCTTATTTTCTTTTCACTGCTCTTGCAGTCCTGAGCTTCCAGCATGGTGAATGAGTTATCCCATCCCTTAGTTCCACAGGATTAGGGTGAATTCAGTGCCCACCAAATAGTTGATGGTATTTTTATTTTCCCCTCCACTCCAACCTCTTGCCTTGGAGCATTTGGCAGCTGCTTTGCTGTTTATTGTTCCTGCATTGGTAAAGATCTGTTATGGGTTAATTTGGTATAAATTGTGTGAGACTGAAAGAAGTGGCTATAGGAAGGCAGTGCACGGATCTTTTTGCTGTTAACCACACCAGCTGCTCAACCAGTTTGTCACCATGTTTGTATTTATTTTTGCACAGATAAGATTTAAACAAATGAACTGTAAAGTTGTTTTATGAATTGACCCCGAATGGGACTTGCTTCTGCACCTCTGCCACCTTCTGTTCTCTATCAATGGGCTTGAAGGATTTCCATTGTCCCAAAGTTTCTAAACAGCAGCTTATACTCTTGATACAAGAAGCTTTGGATGACCACATGCCTAATGTGAATGCTTCATGTTTGGTGGACCAATACACAGTGAATATTACATGACTATTGAGAGTCTTCCTGTGGTGTCACTTTACCCTCACCAAATTCAGCTCACAGAAAACCATTGTCATTGTCCTCTGAGATGATGCAAGTGGGTTTTTGACTATCACAAGTTTTTAGGGTCTTGTTTCTGCGCAGGGTCTATGTAGTTCCTCCAATAAGGATTCCAACAATTGATAGGTCTCTGAGGGTTCTTGTCATTTAGGGCTTTTTTTTTTGCTATCGGGATGTTCCCTTTGCTAGGTATTTACTAAATAAAACTGGTCTATAACAGAATAAATTGAAAAGCTGCTGTAGAAGAGTCAATTCTTAAACTCAAATGAAGTTCAGATTCTTTTAGACCAGTGTATCACTTCAGGAAAATCAGGTGATGCTTCTGATGAAATAAACATCATGAAGTGCTGAAACTGAATCTCTTCCGTGTGCTTGATATTACTTGGTTCTGTGGTTATGCATGATTTTTGTGAATTAGGGCTTAGGTGTGAGTTTGCTCAGCTCAGCTGTTGATTGACTGTTTAGTTCATCTCAAGGGTCTTTTACAACCTGCTGATTCCATGATTCTATGATCTCTATTCCTGCTCTTCTGTCTCTCTCATTTAGTTGACACACAGCCATGTTAAAGCGGGGCTTTTTTGGGGTAGATGAGTGTCATCTGGAGTGTGCCCTAGTTAGTCTGCTGGAAGCAGTATAACCAGTATCTTCTTTACTCCTGATGTTAGCGTAAGGACAAAACCTTACAAGATGTAGGGAGGTGGAACCGAACCAAGCTGCTAATGCGAAAAGCCATATAGTATATCAGAGATAATAATAGCTTTTATATTTTTTCAGCCTTCTCACTTGAGTCATAAACAGCTTTAAGCACATTTTATGCCATCCCAGATGTCTGGAAAGCCAACAAGACAGATGAGCGGAACGGGGTATGGGACCATGTGGTGACTTGTTGTCTGTGGGTCAGTGGCACAGCCTGGCAGGGGCTCAGGAGCTTAGAGGCCCTGGCTGCAGCTCAGATTGTATATATTGTGCATGATTATAGTACTGTTTCTGCAGCTCTGTGCTTCTCATAAGGCTCAGCACCGAAATTGTAACGCCAGCAGCTTTTCTTCATGGCCCAATGCCCAGTTGGAAGAAGGGTGATTTTGGTCATGTTGCTAGACATACGTATTTATGGCCCTGTTTCATCTGTTGCATTTAATCTGTTGGGGTATTTTTGATGTTATTATGGAAACAGTTACTATATTTACTCCCTATGAAAATCTTCGTGTATGACAGTCAATGAGGAGGGAGTTTTAGAGTAATAAGGATAGCACTAAATTATGGTGTCTACAATTCCTCAGCAAAAATGGTCCAAACGAACTGACTGGCAGTTTGCCTGTTCTTAAGATATGGACCTCAGAGGGCACTGAACTGGAACAGGCTATGCTGGGAAAGCAATGACAGGGTTTATTCTTGGCTCACTTGATGGCACATCTCATTTCCTTGGGGATCGAAGAGAACCAGATCTTCTTGTACAGAAGATATGCCTATACTGGGCTGGTTTCTCAGACCTGCTGAGAACCTGTTTCTCATAGCAGTCTCTAGGACCTGTGGGTACCTTTCAGATAAACTTCTCAAACCCTGCTGGCAGGGTAAATGGGATAGCAGTATGGAATTCAGTGGAATTTTGAGTGGCAGTCAGTTGGTGATATCTTATTTCTGTAATCAGTTGAAAACAGAATGCTTTTCGATGTCAATCTTCCTGATAACAATTGTTGGGGCTTAATAGTGATGATAATATGGTGGGTCCACAATGGGCCTGTATGTGAAATAACTGAGAATAAAGGATTGAGTATCTCAAAATGTTCTTAAGAGGGGTGGGCTTTGGATCTGACGTACTTTTGAGCTGCTGACTGCCCTTTGTTCCTGTTAATGTCCGAGGGGATTCTGGGAGCTGCTTAGAATGAGGCGCTTCTTTTCTGTTGATCAACGGAGTTTTTGCTTCCAGTGGGAACGTGGCTGAAGCACAGACATGTAACAGGGATCTTCTAGAGTTACACCAAGCTGGTTTTCAGAATAAGAGACAGGGAAAGCTGACAGCTAGTTCTGGAAATGCTGGAGGCACAGCACTGGAAGCGCCAATACATCTCTTTGACCTACGTTTTGCTTTGGCAGCCTGAGCGCTGCCAATGTAATACATTGCTGATGTGATGAATGGCTCTGGGTTCACAGTCTTGAAAAAAGACCTTCCAAAGTGATAAGGATTTCAGCTTATAGCGATGCTTTGCCAGTTCAAAAACTGTTTCTCTTCTTTTAAATGCTAAGGGAAACATCAGTCAGGAGCAACAGTCTGATGAGATTAAGAAAGAATAAGGCATCCCAGAACCTGGATGGATTAAGAGAGGGGTTTTGTTTTGTTTTTTTCTCTTTCTTGTTCTCCTCACAGTGCTGAGAGGAGCAGAAGGTTTCGTGCTTTGCATTTTGTGTGTTCATACTTTGATACTGCAGCAGGGAGGGCTTGGCAGGAGAAGACTCAGAGTTTAGTTTAAAAACATTCATTTTCTTTGTTGGTGCTGCTGCAGATAGTTCCAAGTTTCAGTTAGCAGTGGGTTTCTTGTAGCAGTTCTCTAAGGCGATACTCTTTGGGAACAGCTTTGAAGCTCTGCACTAGCCTTGGGGAGCCGAGGGCATTGGGAGCAGGGTTCACGCTCACTCCCAAGTCTTATCACTGATTTCCCTGCTCAGAACTGAAGTGTGCAAATGCAGCATCACTAACATCAGCCTGCTGTAGAGCCTCTTTGGCTCTGGCAAAGTTGCACTGCTTTCCTGAGCATCTGTTTCACCAGCTGTGAGAACGCAGGCACTAGCCTCAGCATGTGGGTATGATGAACGTTCTTGTTAGCTAATCTTGGTGAAGTGCATTGGAACTGTGAAGCGTCACGGGTGGTTGTTTGAAAGTGTGAAGATTTAAAATGGTGTAAGCCACAAGCGTCTTTGTTAGGGAAGTACCAACCGGGAGTCCTCCTGGGGCAACAGGGTGAAGGGTTTGTGGGAAAGGAGAGAAATCTGCCAATGGAGAACTTTAGTAAGAATTATGCCTTGTTCTAACCTTTTACACAAGGTCTAAATGGATTTGGTTGGACCTTTGTAAAGCTTCTGTCCAGGGTGATGCAGTTGCGTTTCCTTTTGTTGTTTTCCCAGTGCCCCCCTCCACACACTTGCTTTTTATGATCAAAGCTCCGTCCTTTAAAGATATGCCAATTCCTTGTTATAATGCTCAGAAGATCCCCTATGGGGAACAGCTCTGATTAGACTGAGGAATTCTTTAATTCTCTTCATACTCCTTACTTTTAGGAACATCTTGTTGATAAAAAGTGTGGCTTTTTTTCCCCTTGCTGTTACTACTTCTTCTCTGGCTCCCCTCCTTCCCAGACACTATACTTGTTCTTTATGCTCTCCCATTGTCTTGTCTTATACAAACTTTGTTCCTTGGTCCTTGCTTTCAGTTCATTCTTTCATCTCCTACAGTACTCACTGAATGCTTAAAAAATAATAAATATTAATAATAGGTTTCTTTGAACCAGTAGGTTCTTTGCTGCCTAACCTCACCTTTCCCTGCTGCTTATCCCCTATTAAAAGTTGCTATAATCTGCAGATTGGAGCTGTAATAACTTGTGCAGCAGTGGCTGGGTTTGTGACAAACGTAGGATTATAGCTCCAGGTGGGGAAGTGGCAGCAGGAGCAGAGATCCTCAAAGGAGCAAAGATGTTGTTTCAATTGAAACATTCTTAGCAATAAAGGAAGAGAAGACAAAAAAAAATTGGTGTGGGAATAGAGCTATTTATCTAAATAGCAATTCTTACACAGGTTTCCATGGAGTGTCAGTGACCTATATAGGCTAATCCTGTATTGCACATGAAATCCTGTGTTCAGAAGAGGAAAAGCATTCTTTCTGGAGAAGGTTGTACTTTTGGAGATGCTTTTGAATCAATTCGTGGCTTAAATCAGCAAGACAAACTATGAGATACATCTGTGATATTACTATATATTTTCTTTTAATTCCCTCTGCAGACGGGTTTACCTCTCCTTAGAGGGACAGAAGAAAATGATGCTGTCTGCCCCGGTGTGTAAAGTTCTCCACATAACATACAGACCAGGCTCCAGAGCTTTTACCACACACGTACCTACATGCACATGCTCTTTTGGACATCAGCAAGGTTTTACTGTCTCAAATCACATAGGCTAAGGAACGAATAAAGCAAATAGGCATGGAGCATGTGAGGTTTGCCAACCATACCTCCTTTCCTCTGTTTAACAATACTGGTTGAGGAGAAGAAGAGAGAATCCTGTGCTGTCAGGGCAAACTTTAGGAAACTCTATTTTTTTCTTCCACAGTGTTGGCTTGGCCCTACTTAGGGGATGTGAGCTGCTCCTAAGCAGAACCTCTACTGGATGGGCTGTTTCCAGGCTTGTGTCTTGAGCAGAAACCATGCTAGCTACTACTTAAGTCTAGGACTTGCTGGGAGTTTTCCAAAGAAACAATTTGCCTGCAGAAAATGCTGATTTATTGAAAGCAGTCCTGCTTTGTGGGAAAGGGTTGGTCTCCACTCAGTTCTCCTTGGGTGAAATTCTTGCGTTTGGGGTAGAATTTCTTAGTCAAAACAGAGATGGTGGTTGGGAGCCAAGTGGTTTGGGTTTTTCACCTATGCTGTCACAAATCCAAAGCAGGTTAGAGAAAGCAGGTTTTCTACATGCCAGTAATGCATGTCCTAACCGCAGGACTGCTGTTCTAAAGCATGTGGCATTTTGCTTGAAGGATTCCAAGGTGGAATCCAAACCTTCATCCCTATGTGAAATGAAAAACATATTTGAAGTCTCAAAAAAGGTGATGAGATGAGAAACCAAGTTCCCATCCAGGTGTCCTTGTGTCTCCCTTTGTGGTTGTCTTTCCTCACTGGTTCTGCAGGTTTGTGGCTCCCCTGAATACGTTCTTCATGGAATAGAGTGAAGAATCTCTGGAGACCTTGGCAAAATAATCAGCATGTCAGTCACAGGACGAGAGCAACTGACCCTGAAGCACTGCTGATGTGTTTTGGCAGGGTCAAGGCTATACAAGGCTATATAGCTCCTAAATCCCTGCTTTCTCTGAGGAATATTGTTAGAAAAGCACCTAAAGCAGCCAAATTAAACATAGCTGAATATTGTTGATATGCTTGTGCCTGGGCCATTGTTGTTGGGCAGGGTAGGAAAAATCATGCTTAGGGCAAGAGTGTGGCTTCTTGGAACAGGATGAAATGCTCTTCTGCTGGTTTGACTGCAGTGAGCTCAGCAAAGGCAGGGGTAACACATGGTTTCAGTTATAGACCTCTTCCAATTTCTTCTTTCCCCCTTTTTATGGAGGGGAGAGGAAATCGATGCTTTCTTGATCCTTTCTTAATTCTCCTTGGAGAATGAGGAGGTAACAAGAAGAAAGCCAGGAGGGGATCCTAGAATCACAGAACAGTTTGGGTTGGAAAAGACTTTAAGATCATCTAGTTCCAACCGCCTGCCATGGGCATGGATGCCTCACACTAGACCATGTTGCCCAAGGCTCTGTCCAACCTGGCCTTGAACACTGCTGGGGATGGAGCATTTAGCACTTTTTTGGGCAACCTGTGCCAGCGCCTCACCACCCTGACAGTAAAGAACTTCTTCCTTACCTCAGATAAGTGAGGTGTGTGCTTAGCCAGGGCATTTGTTCTCTGTGGTTGCCCTCTGCACCTTCAAAGACCCTGGATCTGGTTATTCCAGGGCAGCTCACCCACCTGAATCCTGATGCACTGTGTGCTGCTTTCAGGGGCTCCCTCTGTTGTAAAAGGCGGGATTGCAAAATTAAGGTGCACACTCCAGCTCTAATCACATGAGAATGTCACACTCTTTACTTTGTAATGTTGTTCTCCCTGCTTTTAAAAAAGGGGAGAAAAAAGGCTGGGGGTTGAAGTTTCATCATTGCATAGGCAGTAACAAAACACTCCTCTTAAAGGCAAAACATTCTGTTGCTGTGTGTTTGAGGTTTAAATAATGGGACTTTCCTGTTTCCAAGAAGCCAAATGCATCCTCAGATGGTCTCTGCTAACCTGTTTCAAGAAGACTTTTGTTCATCTTGTGGTAGATGAGGAGTCTGAGCTTGCCTTTTTGGTTTCACCCCTCTTTCTCCTTCAAGCTGAAGTAGAAGGCATAAGGTGTGCTTACAGCATTCAGAAGGCAGCAGAAAGCCTGAGGTAGTGGAAACCAGTCAGCTGTGGAAATCATTTAATGTCAAAAGCACTCCTGGATGTGAGATGAAGTCCAACGTGTCCGCTGCCTAGGCAGAGATGCAGATCCTATGTACAGTGTTTGAAAGAACAATAAAAACACCCTAAGCCTTGCTTTTGTGGGGTTTTTTGGTGATAAAAAGGCAATACTTATTTTCACATATTAGATAACAGTAATCTCTTAATAAGTTTTCACAAAAAAATAATTTAAGAAAAGAAAATATTTCTCTTGCATCAATCAAGTCTAAGTCTTTGACTGAAATACCAGCAGATTTCTGCCTCTTGCTTCTGGTTACAGTCATTAAAGGAACCTCTGAAGGAACCTCTAAGAGGCTGATTGCTAAGGTTCCTTAGATCCCCAGGAGGATGAAGGTAAGCTGCTGCTTTTCTTCAGAGGCATAGACTGTGCTGTAAATGATAGCTAGCATTTGGGAATTATATGATAACTTTTTAAGGACTATGCTCTCTGCCCACAAAACTCAGTTTGCATCTTCTAATCAGACACTGACTGGACTTCTTTGCATCCATTTCACATCCATATTCTGCAGATTTGTTGAGTATATTTAAATGATCGAGAAAAGCAAGCTGTTGATCTAAGACTTCACTCTTTTCTTCTTCTTCTGAATCAGGGATGGAGAACTGGGGAAAAAGAATAATCAGGTTAGTGTGAAAATAGTTCCAGTAAGTTGAGAACTTAGATATATGGTTGAGCTGCTCTGAAAATTCATCCTGTTGAGATAAGGACACACTGCATTAGGATAGTGTTGTAGAGGGTTTGCTGTAACCCACATCAAGGCTGCACGTCCCAGCTGTTCCATGAGGCTGACTTGCAAGATCTTTTCTGTGGCTGGAGCTGTATTTCTGTGGGCTTTGCTGTTGCAGTCTAGGACTGGTCGTTTAAAGCTGAAGGACTCCAAAAGAAGCCGTGTAGTGGATCTGTTTCCCTCAGCATCCTACAAGATGACGTATGTGGACTGTCCTTTAACATGAAGCTGCAATCTTCACCTATCAGCTTTGATTCTTTATGAAGTGCCTTTCATAAAGAAAGTATGTAGTGGGACCAAACATTGATTTTTAAGTGGAATGTGATTAAATGTAAAAGCACCTGAGTCTGGCTGTCTTGCAGCTTTGTAGGAAACTCTGCATGGACAAGATTTGTCACTTCCTTCCCCTTTCCTGTTCTACCGTCCCTGAGCTTTTTCCCTTGTGAAGAATTCTGCCTAGTAAGGCAAGGATTTGTCCACATACACTATTGTTTAGCAAAGAGGTGGTGAAACAGATGCAGTTGCTGAAACCTGATGATAATATTCTCACCCTTCCAATAATGGTAAATGTGTTTGAAAGAGGATTCCCATGGCCAGTGTCAGCCGTTATTGTGTGTGTACACCTACATATAAATTGGAGATTGACTGGTGGATAATGAAGCAGTGCAGCATGCCTCAGTGAGCAGATTGAGCAGGCATCTGAACTATCCATGTACTAACCTACCAAAATGAGTCTGTTGCTAGCAATTTTCTGGCAGATGTAGCCTCTCTATGTTGTGTCACAGTGATTACTACTTGTTTATTGAGCTTCTGTGTGGTCCATGTTAGCTGAACATCTCACAGTTGCAAATGGATTGCATCTCTGTAGCACCTTTTTGAGGCAGAGAATCCTGTTTACCAATTCCCATTTTACTGCTGTAAGGGAAATCTAAATGACTTGATGAAGGTGTCGTGGCAAACTTGCAACAGACTAGAAAATAAGAGATCTTGCTTATAAGAGCCAGACTTTCTCTTCCTTCCTTCATAGCACCTAGCCAAATTTTGCTCCTAGAAAAGGTATCTTGGGTTTAAATCATGCGGAGGGAACATTTCCTGTATTATAGAAAGAATTTTCCCAGCTAGATAAAGCAGGCTTGCTTTGCTGTTCTCTTGGAGCCAAATGTCCCATATAGCCCAGTGATACGCTGTTAAGGCCTTGTCTTCTTTTGGCAGTGTTAGTTGTCCATTTACTGTATTTAGGCAGAACGCCTTTTTCTCTGTAAATGAAGCTCCGTTTGTGGGTTGTTTTGTGATGGTTTTTGTTTCATTTTTGTGGGGGTAGGGTTGTTTGCTTGTTTCTCCTAGAGAAACAAAGATCTGAAGTTTTGAAGGACTGAAGGAGGAGAAATCTTACCTCAGCCAAAATATTCAATATTTCATGGTTAGGATACGCTATTAGAGTGTGGGAGACTACAGGTTCTGGCCCTCGGATCTGAACCTCCTTTTTCCACGTCACACTACAGTGCACTCACAGGCACACTTGCCTCTTCTGAATGCCAACTTTTGACCTGTTAAACTTCCTTAGAAGCGTACACGGGTTTATAACAAGCATTTTCCTTTGAACAGACTGGCTTTTTCAGGCTATTTACCCCCAGGAAAGTGTTTGTGGAGAGGATCTAATCAGGCCTAATAGTCCTTAACAAGTTGGTGACTCCTGGAGTCCTACCATTTGGTGGAGGAGCGATGCAGTCCTGAAGCATTTGCCTGTTCTCACTGCAGTAATAATCCTAATCAAAGCCACCATGAGATGGCTGCTTTCTCCACCCTGAGGCATTCCTGGGTGCTTCCTTGAGAAAGTGAATTGCTTTGGAGTTGTTAAAAAGGCACATGCTGTATAACAAACCCCGACTTCCCAGGTGTGGAGCTGCAGAGTGTTAATGCCAATCGCGCAGCTCAGAATCACAGCTTTGCTCTTGAGATTGTAATAGTGTTAAAAAATTCAGCCTTGATCTCGATGAGAGCTCGAGTCCCTGAGCTTGTGTTGAATCAGGGTCAAGGTTTTTAATTTGCTGATTCTTCAGAGATGCTGAGAACCTTCAGTGGCAGCTGAAATGAGTGGGGGCTGCGTGTGCTCAGTGTTTTGGAAGGAAAACAGTGTGTGCATGTGTTGAGCTGCGATGTACAGAAGCCAGGATCTCTAGGGGGGTTGCAGTATCGAAGATGATGCCCCTGTAGTTGTTTCTTAATTAAACCTCAGACACTTTACATGGCTTCTCTTGAACTTCAGGACTCTGCTTTTCGTGAGCATATTTGAGACTTCCAACCTAGCAACTCCGTGGAGCTTTCTGTTAAGGTATTAAGGGGAAGAAAACCAGTTGGTTGCCTCAAGCTGAGGAGGAAATGCTAGACTTGAAGGATTATCTCAGTGCAATGAATTTTAAAGACTTTTTGCTATACATTTGTGGAAAGCTATCAAAATGCTAATGGTTCCGCTGTCTTTTTAACCCTTTCAACATATGGAGCTGTTGGAGGGGAGGCGAGAATGGTGTTATTTAACTGCAAAGTCCAATCAGAAATAAAGTTTCCAGCAGTTTTTCATCTGTCAGCCACAACTTCTCCCAGTGATAAGGAAGAATGATTCACTTATCATTTTGGACACACCAATTCTGTTGAGCCCATCTGCAGGCAGGGTGTAGGTCAGGTAATCCCTACAGACAGCATCTTATAGGAAAGGCTAAAGGAAGGGCTGAGGACCTCCCTCCATCAAAAGTGGTCACAACCAGGTTGCTGTGGTTGGATGACTTCTGCAGCCCCTTTTTGGGGTGTCCTGGGGTGCAGCATGAAGGCTTGGTGCTTCCCCACCCTGTTTTTGGGATGCACACCCTGCCCGTGGTGTTGTGGATGCCCCTGTTGTGTGAGAGGTCTATGTGGCTGGTTAAGCCTGCACAGGAGGCAAGCAGGCATCCTCCCATGGGGATTCTCTCTGTATCTGTGAGGAACTTCTGTTCCATTTGTTTAGTTTGTTGGCTGAGGTTTTGACATCTTAGGAATGTCTCATTCAACTCTGCAGAGATTCTGTTAATGTTCTGCTTTGGAGCCAGGTAAATACTTGGATAACTGGCAATATAAATAACTGAATTTGTGAGTGTTATTAAACCCGTGAGACTCAGTCATTCCTTTAGCTGTCTCCTGACATATCTCAGAGCAATGGGTCTGTCTGTGCTTATCTTTTTAATCAGGTCTAGCCAGGCAATTTCAGCCCCCAGGAGAGCCCAACACTGAGCTGCAGGGTTATCTTTGCCATTAAGGTTGTGGCTTTCGGGTTTCAGTGTTTCAATGTTTGGGTGTTTCAGGGTGTTTTTTAGGCATATTTACTGTGAAATATTAGCTGCCAGCTTACTTCCTATCTTCAAACCATCAGTGTTTTCCATTTTGCAGCTGGAGTATGGCTGCCAACAAGCACCACCCTGGGGCAGGAGCAAGGGAGCAGTATAAAAAGGATTGCTACAGGGATCTCTTTGGGGTTGGTATTAAGAGGACACCAGATGAAGCAAGGTGAAGGGACTGGATACCAGCGAGAGACTGGAATAGGATTTTCCTTTCTCATTCAGTGTGAGTATGATGAGGCATTGCTTTGCTTGGGGCATCCTAAGCTAGATTGGATAGGACACTGGGGAAATCAGCATTGGAGAAAACTGTTTTGACTTGGATTGTCCTACCAGGTATGAAGATATGGCTGGTGCATAGTGCATTAAGCATTGGAATACTTGTGACATCTAGTATGGTTTAGCAAATTTATTATGTTGAGGAAGCGTGTGTGTATTTATATGTTTTGGAGAAGGAATAGATATTCTCCTCCCTCCTTGTATTTTTCCCATCATGGCCAGTTGCAATCTACTCTCCAATCTCATTTGTACTTATAGGCTGTTTTCAGTGGACTCTTCTCTCTGACTCTTCTATTTCTCAATGGGTGGCTTTAGGTATTGCAAACAATACCATTCAATAAGAAATTATTACCCCCGAAATTTTTGATGCTCACTGGAAAAAACTCCTTTTTCTAACTTAGTTACTTATTTTCTTGTACAAAGTATATTTTGTTTAATCTTGAAGACTGAAGGTTGCATACATGAATACATGGCTCTTATTGTGTCCGCAGTTATTTTGCAGACAAAAATCTTTAGCTGTGCAACTGGTTTGCAGTTTCTGTTTGCTTTTCGTGTGTGTAAAGAGCCTGAGCTGCATTCTTCTACCACAACCCCTTCTTCCATGCTAGAAGATGGAATTGGCAGAGGCAAAAGTAGGATTTACAGAGGAATGTATGTCCATGACATATCAACCTCACTTGTGTGGTTAAGTATGCAGTTAATCTCTGCAGATTAAATACTAAACACAAATGCAAAACAAAATCCTCTACTATTTCTGAAGAAACACGCCATTTAGGGTTGGGTTTTTGGATGAGCCTGTGAAGCAGGTTGCTGGGCTGGATATGCTTGCATGGTCTGTGAAGGGTGTTTACTGGAAGGGGATGGGTAACCCTCTTTGATAGAAAGCAGTGCAGGTGTTTATTTTATTTAGGGTTGCCTTGGGAGAGTAATTCTTGTGCAGAATAGAATAGAATACTCTGGCTTCTTCCTTTTACTTTGTAATTGCCTGCATAATTTAAATGGCCTAATTCTCTTTTCTGTTGACTGAATGAGGAAAGAAGGGGTGCTGAAACGCTGGTTATCAGAAAACACAGTCTAAAGCTTGCAAGTTGCCATCCCACATCTCTTGGTCTTGTTTGTATATACTAGTCCATGTTTCTGAGTCAAGAAGGGCCGTAGGAGATGCAGCCCACGATAGCAAACAGGGAAAGTTCCCTGTTTGCTCAGACTATATCTGTTTTCTGCTATTGGAGAAATAGAGGTTTAGCATATTGGAGTTGTTATGCTCTGAGAGAGATTTCAATCTTCTTTGTGGCAGTAATTATTTCAACCAAGAAGCTTCATCGTTCCAGATTCCCAAGACTGAAGACACCTTGCCCCAGGTTATGCACCAGCATGATGGGTAGGACACCTTCTGGGAAAGGGAAGGTTCTTGGTTCAAATAGTGACTTGAAGTTAGGCAAAAAGGGTATATGAACCAGTCTGCAGGTGCTCAGTCAAATTACAGGCTGTTGGATGAGCTGTGGTTGTGTCCATGTGTGGTCTTAGCCCATGGCAAATGAAAGGTTCAGCAATATAGCTGCTAAATTAAATTACCTCACATCAGCTGCAGAGGATGAGCATGCACATGGAGAGCTACCACAGCTCACTTGATATACAGCCTACTACTGATGTAAAGCATGATGTTACTCCAGTAGTCCATAATTTTATTAGAGTCTCCACTTGAATGTCCTGTTTACCAAGCAATAGGTAATAGCCAGTTGCCAGGAGAAGCAAGATCTAGTTGTGCCTCCAATTAGATAGTATTGTCCCTAAATCTCACAACATTTGTAGTGTGGGGAGTTCAGCCTGCTGAGTTTGGGGCTGATGGAAATAGAGCTTTTCAGCAACCTGCTTAAAAATATATGTATTTTTGCCTTTTCCAGCAGACATTGACTCCCTTGCCAGTAGGGAGGTCCTCTTCCCTGTAACAGACACTGGTGCCAAAGACATTTTTTGTTCTCTTGGGAATGCGCTTCCTGAAAGGTTCCTTTCATCTACAGTGAATTCTTGTGCTTTAAACACAGGAAACATTACTGGGTTTTTTTCTAGATATCTGTGAGAACTCTTTTTTAACTGAATTAAAGTTGTCCCATTTGATAGCAGACCAAGCAACAGTGTCCTTATCTTCAGTTGCTTTGTCTATGGGATCCATACCTTGCCTAGGAATGCCAGGAGTTACTGAATGACTTGGTCTTGCCCAAGCCTTGGCATCCTGGAGCCATGCACACCTCTAGTAGAGGGGAACAAGGGCTTGCTCAGGGGAAATGTTGAATCTTTTGCCCCAAAAACTTATCTTGACAGAGTGAACATGCCCATGGTGGTGGGCAGAGCTTTTGGCAGTCCCAATGGTTATCATTGGAGTGATTTGGTGCTGGTGATGGGATACTGGCAGCACCACTGCAGCATTATGGGGTCAGGGTCACAGATGCTTCTATGTTCTTGTGATTTGGCTACACATCCTGTTTTCTTCCACGCCAGGGCTGAAATCTCCTGTTATTGGCTGCTAAAAGCTTTTAGGCTGGAAACTGTCCCATTTCTATCATTTACCAGCAATCATTCCAGCTTGGTCCCCTTTCTCCCCCAGCTCCACTCTTTTTCCTTTACTACGATTTTCTGGAAACCAAGGTCAGAATGTATGTCTTAAACATACATGAGGTTTAGCATCTGTTGTTTGTGACACAGATCATTGCACATGGAAGAATAAATGTGCAAGTTCATGCGCAGCCAGCTTTCACTGCACAATGAACATGTGGTTAAATGGGAATTAGAATTAATACTGGATTTAAGGTTCTCGTAGCTGCCTGGTAATAACCTAATCTCCTCAAAGGCTGCAGGCAGGCTGGCAGCATTCAGCTCAAGGCCGTTGTTGTTTGCAAAACCTGAAAGAAATTGAATTTTGATACTAAGAACACTTTAATCAGAGCCTTTCAGGGTAGTATATGCTCTTCCAATCCCTATCTCAAATGAAGCCTTTTAATTTCTTCAGTGTATGACAGTCGCCCAGGCTTCTAGCTCTGATGGGCATTTGACAGTAATATTTTTTCATTTCCTTCTGTAAGAGCTTAGGGATTCTGATTGATTTGAGAAATGTATAAATTGCATTCCGCAAGCTGATATACCAAAGTCTCTGCATAGGCAGAGTGAGACATGTCCATGAAGGGCAGCAAGCACTCTCCTGTTTAAAGTGTTGAGAATGCTGAATGTCCTCCAGGAAAGAAGGCTCAAGAGGCCACAGAAGTGTGCAGCTCCTTGATGTGATGTGGTCAGTTCAGTCCAGCCTGCTTTGATAGTTGTTGTGGTAGAGATGACTGGTGAGAAACACATTGGTGAGTCTGTGCAGGTTATAAAATGAATCACCGCAGTTGATATTAAGGCCCATGTTGCAAGGCAACATGTTTCAAGATGAACTGATCTTGCTTCTCCTGTTTACTGTGGCTGTAATACAATTTTCTGTGTGCCTGGTCTCTAATGAAAGTCAGACATTTAGTTATCTAAATAACTTATATCTTCAATTAAACCTTGATGAAGGTAGAGTTTATGCAGGTTTAGCCCTGCATTCTCAAACAGGACAGAGGTGTAAATTTTACCTATATATTTACTTTTGATTCCTTGCTTCCAGCCTTCTCTTGGGTAGCAGTTTCAATTGGTTCTGCCGAAACTTTGAGAGCTGGCATTTGCAAAACACTTTTCCATCTGCATCACTGCTAGTGCCTGGCAAAGTGACGTGTGCTTACTTTGTCTGCTTTTCCTTTGTTTTACATCAACAGCCCATCCTATGGATGGGTCTCCTTTGCAGAGGATGTCAAAGGTGATGATGTATGCCACTGTCAGTCAAAGTCTCTCTCTGAGCCACTGAGGCTGGAAAGAGCAGATTTATCAACTAGATTTGAGTGGAAAGCTTGTCCTGATGCTGTTGATACAATTCAATACCCACATTGCCAAAAAGAAAATGACTTGTCTGCAGAGGTGATGATGAAGTGCCTTTGTCTAGACTTGAATGCACTCTATCAATTTGGGTTTCTTTAGAAGCCTACTTATTCAGCCCTCACCTTGATATAGATTTCTTCGGGTTGTTTTTTCTGCTGCTGCTGCATTGGTCCTCCTTGCTGAGGTGGCCTTTCCTCTCGCTGTCTCCTTATGCAGACCCTGTTATCAAATAATCCTGTTAATCTCCTTAGATAATCTCTAAAACACTTACTTTCAAGCAGGACATTTTTTCTCAGGTATAAGTTTCCTTGCATACCTAAAGTCACGTGGCTCTCAGGATGTGCAATTGAGAAAGGCACTGAAGTTTTGCCTTCCCAACGCTCAGGCCCCACATGATGACTTGATTAAGATTTGAAAGTCAGTGACTTAATTTATTATTGCAAATGTCTCTGCCCCCATTGTTCTCAGAGAATAAGAGAGTGTCAGAAACATTAGGTCAATTGGAATTCAGATGTCTGCAGAGGCTTGCAAGTCCCTTAAATCACAAGTTGCTGAAGGCAGGTTAATGGAAATGTTTCTGGTTTACTTTATATTGTTTTTTAAAAGCCGTAAGCCAGGCAAATCTTTGGTCTTTCAGTTTCATTTCTTCTCTTCCACAGAGATTAATGGTAAGGAAAAGTGGATAGAGAGGGAATCCAGATGAGTCTGGCACCCAGCAGCAAAGGTTGGTAGACAGATGCATGAACTGTACCAGCACAAGGTTTGGTTTGATTAGTGAAAAGCATCCAGCTTTCCCCGACTCCAGGAGACCTTAGTCCTCCTCAGGAGCCAAACAGCTTGGTTTAAGGCATGCAACAATTCATGGAAGTGCCTTGTAAGCATCTTAAAACTGTTGCTTTGTTCAGTATTGTGACTGGTTGTTGGGTTTAGTCTGGTGTGTGGTGGGAGGTGGAAAAGACTGCTTAGAATAACACTGTGTAATGAGGCAGTTGTGACGCTCAGTTTTGTCTAAGCCTGTAAAAATGCAGGAGAACATGCATTAATGCTGTTGCTCACTAATTGTAGCCTCCAGGAAGCAGACAGGGAGCTACTAAACTCCTCTGAACAGAGTTAGTGGTGAGGGGAAATACCTGTGTAACTTCACCTTGCGTTAGTTGTAGAAGTAACTTGGAGAAGAACAAGCACAGTGACAGTGTTTTAAAAACAACCAACCACTGAAAAAACACCACCACCAAAACCCTCTCACACATCAGCAGGACGTGTCTACCCCACACTTTAAGAGGGCTCAAGTTGCTGGTTGGTTTGAATTGTGCAACTATTAGGTGTGAAAGAAGTGGCACACTGAGCTGGGCATTAGCCAGTAGTTTTATCCTGCTGCTTAGGTTAAGCACTCCTTGAAGTTGAGGAATTTTTGATGGCTGGCTTGGCCAAAGCCTTGGTTTTATAAGAAAAATACTGTTCTGTGTCTCTTTTTGTAATAGCTGGTAGAGATGTATGGGTCTGAGTGCACTGCTATCTTGCTCATGGTACCTTAGAGAGCCCAGGGCGATGGACAATGCGTCTTATGAATGCTCAGTGATGATTTCTTATTCTTTCTTCAACTGAGTCAACTCTGTGCTCAGCAGTGAAGCTGACAGAGGTCCTTGAACAGGAAATGGAGAGCCTTATCACCAGCTGCAGAGAGACTCTTCATTGGGGACTGTAGTGGTAGGACAAGGGGTAATGGGTGTAAACTTAAACAGGGGAGATTTAGATTAGATATAAGGAAGAAATTCCTTATATCTTAGGGCAGCTCTAATGGAGCTATAATATACCTATATCTTAGGTTAGATGTAAGGAAGAGTGGTGAGACACCAGAACAGGCTGCCCAAGAAAGTTGTGGCTGCCCCATCCCTGGCAGTGTTCAAGGCCAGGTTGGACGGGGCTTGGAGCAACCTGCTTTAGTGGAAGGTATCCCTGCCCATGGCAGGGGGTTGGAACCAGGTAATCTTTAGGTCCTTTCCTACCCAAACCATTCTGTGGTTCTGTGATTTGAAGCTGTAGCTCAAAGCTAACTCTGCTCAGAGCAGACCTAACAGATGATGCTGTGCTCTTCAAAGCATTTGCAGTGTTGCCTGTGGAAAGCCACCACAGCCAGCACAGCTCCACCAACACTTTTTCTTTCAAGATTTCCCAACTGTGGCCTGCAATGCACAGCCCTGTGCTCTGCTGTGTCCTGCCCAGCTCTCTGTTCTGTTGAATGTGGTGGGATGATCTGTAAACACTTCTGTGTGTTCTGATGGTAAACGTATGCAAGCTGCTTGCACAGCGTTACTCATTTATGCCCCTTGCAAGCTCAGCTGCTGCTTTATCGCTGCTGATAAGCGGGTGTGTGATCTGAGGCAAAGCCCTCAACCAGAACTGAAGGCAAGGCAGGAGTCCCACGTGCATAGTTTGGGGGCAGCTCGGTTGCTTTCCTGATAAGCCCGTGCCTCTTGCGGCAGTGCAGTGTGCGCTCCTTTTAAACTGTAATCATAATCCTCTTTGCAGCCGGCGCTGCTATCCCCACAGGAAGCATTAGCAATATCACAAAATGTGGAGACTTCATTGTTTTTCCTTAATCTGCAAAGGGAGCTGAGACAAGACAGAAGAAACTTTAACCTATTCCATGCCTCGGTGGTAAATAATTAGGTTTTAACTGAGTGGGAGAATGGGGGAAGCCTCTTAGTCAAGATAAAGTGCAAGCCTCACGGGCTTATCTTACTCTATGGAATTTGGGAAAGGATGTGTCCTTGAATTCGCCTGTCTGGCGTGCCCTGGTTTTGTATTTGGGAGGAATGAGTCTATTAGAGCTGCCCTAACTGATTGCTGGGTATAAGGCACCTCTTGCCAGGAAATGTGGCAGTTATGCTTTTGTTTAGGGTCCTTGAGCAAAAGGTTCTGGATGCTCAATAACGTGCAAATACGGGTGGGTGGATATGGAGAAGGTTAATAGGGCTGACTAATGGAGGAGAGAAACACCAAAGACATGGCAGCAGAGGGAAGCAGAGCAGGAAAAGCAGCCTCTTTTTGCCATGTTAAAGTTAACTTAATCACCACTGACAGTTCAGGGGTGCATGCAAGCTGTGTCTGCTGAATCATAGAATGGTTTGGGTTGGAAAGGACCTTAAGATCATCTAGTTCCAACCCCCTGACATGGGCAGGGATGCCCCACACTAGACCTTGTGTGACTCTTGAGGGGTGTTGGTGGACAAGTCTGTGTGCTGCTTAAGTACTGCCTAGACCCCAACCCATCATGAGGTTGGACTTGCTTGTGGGTGGGAATTCGCTTTGGGTTAATGCTTTGCAATCACAAACTTCTCTTTGCAAGCTGCCTGCTGTAAAAATCTTTCTTGTCACTCTTGATTCTGTGGCTGTGTTGTGCTTTCCCTGCAAAGGGAAAGCTGAAGTGGGGGTGAATTTGTGCCTGGTATGGGAGGGCACAAATTCAGTGCACAGATTTGGCATGGTGAACGGTCCGCTTGCACGTGTGGAAGTGCTTTAATCCAAAACATGACAAGAGCAAAGGAGCAAAACAAAAGCCTCTCAAAAATAGCATGAGATAAGGATCTGGAGAATTTGCGTTTTATTTCTCTCAAGAGTCCCTGGAGACTTCTTTTAAGGGAAGAAATGCAGCTTTCAAGGTCGAGCTGCACTTTTTTCCCCTCTTTTTCCCCAGACTTCAAAGGCAGTCAGCTGAGAGCTTCTTAGGAATGTTGCATCTGTTCAGAGTAAACGTGGATCCAAGGGAAGGCGTTTTTTCCTCTTCCAAAGCGCCTGAAATTTGTACATGAATATCCTTGAGAGTGTGGTAAACAAGACACAACCTCAGTGGGGATGAATTGCACGCAGCAGGGAAGGGTGGAGAGCCAGCAAGTGGGAGTAGTTTTCTGCAGAGGCATTTAGTTGAAACACAAGTTTTATTTTCCTCCTGCCTTAATAGAAAACCTTTTGATGTCTGGGCCTTTAAATAAGAATTGATTTGGAAGTTGAAACTTGAGCAAATGGGCTGAAATGTGAACTCCAAATGCCTGCCTGCTCCTCCTCGAACTCTTAGCTCGTGTTAGCTTTGTACCTGCTGACACATAGTCTTTTCTTCTTATTAAATAGCTTGTCCTTTTGCTTTCAATTTGTACCAAACAGTGAAATCAAACAGCTTTGCTTTCCGACTTCCTTCGCTGACTGATCCAAAGCCCCTCCACTGCCAACAGACTTGGATCAGGCACTTGATATAGCACTGCAAGCAGGTGGGCTCAGGGCTTGGACCTAGTTTAACACCACTCTGCCTGTACTAGGTGGGAATTTATAGCAGATTTTGATGACAGCTGATGTGTAGCATTGCTGAGGACATTTGGAAATCCTCCCCAGTGTAGGACTCAGGGACAGGATGAGGTCTCAGACAGGCGTTGTGCATAACTGCCTCTTCACATCTCCAAAGTGTAACTGAACTGCAAATGGTTTTCACACCAATTATTTCCCTCTTGCTCTTGAATAGAACTGGGGGGGGGGGGGTGTTTATCTCATTTCCCTGGTGCAGCTGAAACTCAGAGCAGCAAGCTTGCGCTTGAAGCTGTTGTTTCCCTCTGCACGTTTCCCATAAGGAGGCCAAGGAGTGTGAGATTTGTGATTCAGTGTGTGGCTTTGTCACATGCAGACTGAGGCTGAAGATGATAGAAATCTTGGTACTGCCTCACTTCAAGTTGGGTAAGTATGTTTTGTTTATTGCTTTTGTGGGTTTTTCTTTTAAACAAGGCTTCTTAAATGAAGAAGAGCAATATTTAAGCTTCTGAGTAAATAAGCAGAGAACCCTGGCTTCATCTTGACTAATCTGTTTAACCTTCATCAGCCCAAATATTTACTCGAGGCACTGAATATCCAGGCAGTGTCATTCTGATGCTAAAATTCGTGCACTGAGAATGCTGTAGATTGACTAATCCCACAGAATTCCAGAAATCCCTGTCTGTATAAATAAACTTCTTATATGAAGGATTATAACTACATAAATGCGGTGAAGTCAGATCAGCGAGGCAGAGGTATAGCAGCTGGCCCTCTTCTTGTGCTGCTTGCTTATGTATTTTTATAAGGATATTCGTCTTAGTCTAAATAGATGTGTAAAGAAAAGTGCAAATATTGAAGCACCACGCTGTCAAATAGCGCAGGAGGAAAGTTTACCTCTCTGCCTCTTTGCTAGCAACTTTTCCTTTATCAGTTTTCAAATTGCCATCAGCTTGATTTACCCAGGCTCTTGAAATTGTTGTTCTTTTTGGGCATGGCATTCCTGGTGAATCTGTGGTTTGTAGGTCTTTGTCAAAACCTGTTTGTATAGGTTTGGCATAAGCAACCTCCTGAGCAGTTTGGCTTCTGTCCTGTTACTGTATTATTTATCCTGTCTTTGTGAGATTTAAGTGCAGATTTATCTGCAATCCTTATCTCAGTGAAGTTCTGTTACTATTCCTTGATGGTGCCCTGTCTGTTACTGGACATTGGTCCCAGAAGTGAAGGCTGTAAACACCCAGGGGAGGGGGTTAGTTGGGCTATTGTAAAGGGAAGAACTAAAAAGCTTAGGATCAAGTTAGAGAAGTAAAATCAAAACTGTCTGAGGACTTCCAGACAGCATTGTTCGTAAGGTTCATGGAAAGCTAATGTGTGCTCTGCCATCAGAGACTGCAAAAATGAAATAGGAGGAAGGACAGCAGGATGTAGTTTTTCCCTATCAACAGGGGAGGGTCCCAGCCAACCTTAACCACTGCTTTTTGCCTGTAAGATTCTCTGAAACAGTAGAAAACTAGTCTTCCAGTAGCTAAAGGGGCTACAAGAAATTGTGAGAGGGCCATTTGGCAAGGGCCTGTAGTGACAGGACAAGGGGAATAGCTTTAACCTGACAAAGGAGAGACGTAGATTAGACATTAGGAAGAAATTCTTCCCTGTGAGGGTGGTGAGGCCCTGGCACAGGGTGCCCAGAGACACTGTGGCTGCCCCATCCCTGGCAGTGTTCAAGGCCAGGTTGGACAGGGCTTGGAGCAACCTGCTCTAGTGGAAGGTGTCCCTGCCTGTGGCAGGGGGTTGGAACTGGATGAGCTTTAAGGTCCCTTCCAACCCAAACTATTCTATGAAAACTAGAAGGAAGAAGTTGCCCAGCTGCTGTGTTGTCATGATGTCTAGCCCCGAACCTGTGCTGTTCATGGGCACTTGGTCCTAACAGATAATTCTCCCTGCTTGAAAGGGACCAGGAAGGGAAGAATTGCACCTCACTTTACTTGACAACATGTTCCTTAGGGAAATTCCTGCTCTGTCCCATGCTGGGTTAGTCAGTCCTTTTGACACTGTATCTGGGGAAGAATCACTGCAGCTAGGCAGCTAATCTCATTTCTGTCCTCAGATAAGATTGGTATCAGAGTAATCGTCTGTTTGCTCCCCTTCCTAAGTCTAATCAGAGTGGATTGTGCCAGTACCTCCTGGGGCAGAGGAACTTGGATGTTGATTGCTCTCAAAAGAAAGAGAAAATCCTCAGTGTATATTTAAGGTAAACTTCAGTTTTGTTAGATGTTCATGGGGAAAATCGACTGGGAATAACTTGCTCAGACTTGTCCTGCACGTTTCACAGTAATATATTGGTTCTGGTTTAAAATCTAAGTTCAGGCAGGCAAATTCATGTAGCACATGCTGTGGTGAAGCTTTCAAAAGATAGTGCTATGCACCGGTGGAACTGGTACTTTCCCAAGCCCTGGGATAGAGCAAGTTCATGTCTGCAGAGAATGCATCCTCTTAGATGCCAGCAAATAATTCTGAACAATTAGTGCTTTTTCCCTTATTTCAAAGCAAGTTACAGGGGTGGGTGGATTTTGCTGTTGGGTATAAAGGAGGCTCAAAGATACTGCTTTTTCATCTATCCTTCAAGTTGGGACTAGAGCTTTTCTCTTGATGTGTTTACCTGAGGAAGTGTATGTACTGTTTGGTTTCTTTCTAGCGGTGAGCAAACCATAGGTAATCCAGCACTCCAGCGAGATACAGAAATGCTGTGTGCTCCTCCTGTGATATGGGTGAGAAAGACACAGAGGTACCATGGACTGCCATGGGAGTTGCCAAAGCAGGGTTGTATAGATAGAATAGAATCATAGAATCAGCTAGGTTGGAAAAGACCTTTAAGATCATCAAGCCCAACCTTTACTCCAATAGAAGATACGGAGGTCTGCGCTAAAATCAGAATCACTAGTAGCTGCTCCTGATTTCTGGTCTGGGTTATCTTCTTCCAGCTCCAACAGCTAGCCCACTATGAAAAGCAAAACATGATCCTGCCCTTAGTGGTGTTGCTGCTGTAGAGATGTTGTCTGGCTCTACCAGACCTGAATCCCTGGATAGCTTAATGAAGCTCTACAGCTTTTGAGTGTGGTATCTAAGGCAAACTGAACGGGCAAGGGCATACCGCTAAAGGGAGTGCTCATAGCTGCTGAACTTGCATGCCTCCTATGTGAGAACCACTGAGACTGTCTTATTCAATCAGGCTTAAAAGGTGTTGAATGAAGCGGGTTCTTTCAGGCACATGTAAAAGTCATCTTGGGGACCTGGAAATGGGGATGGCCACAGCTGTTTCTAGTCTAATATGGCTTGGCGTGCTTAGTGTGGGTATTCTCTACAACTTTTATTGCATAGCATGCTGCTTCCCGCTCCATTCACTAATTGCAGTGGCTGTACTTGTACAGCACTTCATGGCTGTCGTGTCCCTTTTAGCAGGGACCATAACCACTTTACCTTTGCTGGATGATTTAGCTGACGTTGCTCTTCAACTACAAGGAGAGAAACAGAACTGCAGAAACAGGGGAAGAGAAGCACAAAGAGGTGTAAAAGTTGATTTTTTTACCCTTGACTATACCGCACTGAGGAGATGCCAGAGACAGTGTTTAGAAAAGTGCTTCTGGAACTGGAAGTAAAACAACCACTTCAGTGTGACTAGTAAACAGAGCTGTAAACAGGTAGAATGCAGTGTCCACAGTGCTGCAGTGGTACTGGGGCACGTCTCCTCTAAAGACAGGCTGAGAGAGCTGGGCTGGTTCAACCTGGAAAAGAGAAGGCTCCTTAAGGGGAGACCTTAGAGCAGCTCCAGTGCCTAAAGGAGCTAAAAGAAACCTGGAGAGGGGCTTTGGACAAGGGGCTGTAGGGACAGGACAAGGGGAATGGCTTTAACCTGCCGAGGGGAGATTGAGATGAGCTCTTAGGCAGAAGTTCTTCCCTGTGAGGATGCTGAGGCGCTGGCACAGGATGGCCAGAGAAGCTGTGGTTGCCCCATCCCTGTCAGTGTTCAAGGCCAGGTTGGACACAGGGGCTTGGAGCAACCTGTTCTAGTGGAAGGTGTCCCTGCCTGTGGCAGGTGGTTGGAACTGGATGAGCTTTAAGGTTCCTTCCAACACAAACCAGTCTGTGATTCTATGATTGGATGTGTGGCTTCATGTGGTTTTTGTTGTGGTTATGTTTTGTTTTTTTCACTTGAAGAGTGTTTTTGGCAGACTTTGGCCCTTTAACAGGCTCTCATGCTATCAGGCCCCACAGCTATGCATACATAAAACATGCTTTGTTATCTGGATTACAGTATGGTGTTCACTTTCTTTGCGAGCAATTCATATTCCAGAATCTTGTCTCCAGCTGTTCTTTTTCTGTAATGGCACTGAGGCCTGTGCTGTGATTTACTTTGCTGTTTCTGCTGGCGTAGCACTTGGGAGCCATCCTGATTCACTGTATCACTCCCCATGTTGGGGTGTTGATGGTGAGGTTGTACATTAAGGAGCTGTTGGCTGATTGATGAACAGCATGCTTTTGGAGGCTGGAAGCAGATTTTTCAGGGGTGCCTAATGAGCTGTAGCCCCTGCTCCCTTTCCTCAGTGTTAGCCCCATGCAGTGCCTGTAGCACACGATACAACCATGTGCCTGTTCCCTTATCTCATTCAGCTTATTGCTGCATCTGCCGTGTTTAATGTTGCACTCCAGTCTGTCACCATGGTACTGCTTATTCAGTGCATGATAACTATTTTGAAGCCATAACTTCAATCATACAATCCCAGGCTGGTTTGGGTTGGAAGGGGCCTTAAATCGCAACCAGGTCCAACCCCCTGTCATGGGCAGGGACACCTTCCACTAGAGTAGGTTGCTCCAAGCCCCGTCCAACCTGGCCTTGAACACTGCCAGGGATGGGGCAGCCACAGCTTCTCTAGGCAGCCTGTGCCAGCACCTCAGCACCCTCACAGGGAAGAATAGTTCAATTCTTAACAATATGTTCTGGCATATAAGTATTACTTGAATATTGCAGATGATAAAACTGATAAAAGTCCTAAAACCTGGAAATTCCTATCAATATATATGTGTAAAAATATTTGACTGCATTTGGAGAGAACGTAGTAATAACTACGCAATAATACACCTGAAGGAACAGGGCACCAGGATGTGTAACAGTTGATGTTCTAGTCCATTCATTCTGTACCTTGGGCTGACCCACTGGTTTATACAATGGTGAGTCACAGTTACTCCTTAGCAAAATTGCCAGGTAGGTCTTTGAATCCTTAAATATAGTTGTCTTGGTCTAATCTGAATATTCCCTGATGAGGGAGGGTCTACCTTGAAAATTTATGAAAGTACACCATTAAACCAAACACTAGCGAAGCAAGTGTAGGATGAACATATCTCGAGTTACTGTCATTGCTTCTGCCAGCTAACACAAAAACCTTTTATAGGCTCTATTAGCAAGTGAACAGCAGGGATGTCAGAAAGCTGTCAGGCCAAGACTTTCAGCCTGGTCTTGCCATGCTCAGGAGTACAGGACATGACCAAGGTGTTCCTGTATCCGAGCTGATCCAAGGACAGGTTTCTCCCTTGCCACTTCCGAATGCAATGCCTTTGTTTAGTAGCATTTGGAGATGTTGTTGAGATAATTCAGTATTCTCTATAAAGTAGTTCTACTCAGCCGTAGAAATGACCATGCATGGTGCAAACAGAGGTAAGCAATCCTGCTCTATAATACTTTTAAGAGATATTATTGAGAGAGGTTTGCAATTGAGGCCAATAACACAGAAATCTTTGGTAGGGGAGGAGGAAGGGAGATGATTGATGCACTCCTAGCCCTGTGAATTGGACATGCTGAACTAGAAGTTCCCTGAGAACCTTTCAGTAAGGACCTTGGCCAGGAGATAATTTCTCCAGCTCTGTTTTCAGCTCTCGCTGCCTTTGAGATTTGTACCTGAACAAGGACTTCGATCACCCCCTTCAATAATAAAAATTGACAGCTAGCTTCCCGAGGGCTTTTTGCTTCATATTTGCTGCTGCTTCCCATCATTAACAACAGTGAAGTGGCGTGGAGTGAAAATCAGGTCTAATTTGGGAGCTTGATTGCCTGTGTAATAAGCTTTTCTGTTATTCTTTGGCAGGAGAAACAGCTAATATAAATTTTTTGCTGTCACTTCTGCATGGGCCGTGTACCACTGTGCAAGTTAATCCCGCAAAATTATGCTCCATTATAAATCTCTCCTCACAGATGAAGTGGGTGCAATTAGGCAGAGAGGTCCAGAACCATTACAGCAAACATAAAAGAAGCTCTGAAGGACAACAGCAGGCTGCCGGTGCATCACAAAGTGGCGTAGCATATTGCCAGTCACCTCCAGAAGATAGAAGCTCCTTGGCCACAGTGAGCTTGTTTGGCAGTGACAATATGTTCTGAGTTGACCAAGCTCAAGTCCTACCTTTTTGTGAGTACAAGGTGTAGGATCTTAGGAGTAATTTGAAGTTATTTATGTCACTTCTCCTTCATTTCTTTTCTTCCAAGTACACACAGGATATTTAATGTTGTTATTCCTGCCTGAGCCCTGGGAAATCAGAAAAGATCATCAAGACCCTGGTAATAGGCGGACAAAATCCCCAGCATATTTAATTAGAGATTATTCTTTTGATGTTTAGGTTGATTTTGATGCTTGTTTTTGATGCTCTTGGGTAACCACCTGTATACTGAACAACTTCCCTGCTTTCATGAATGTCAAAGACCCTCAAGGTTTAAATGTACTACTGTGGTTAAATTACTTTAATTTCTTTTTAAGTTTAATGTTAAATTCTTTTTGGCTATGGAAAATGGAACTGCCACCTCTGCTGTAACATTCTGCCTATGCTGGGCAGTGCTGTACAACGACTGACTTTCTACACCCCAGTTAGAAACTCAGCTTATAACTGGTGCCTGCTATAAGTTTGTTCTTGCCCCTTTCTGGAAAGGGATGATAGCAAGTGACTTAGTTCCTGGAATTTTTTCCTTAGTTTCTTTGGGATGCTGAGCAAATGCTATCAAGTCAACATTGAGAATGGCACAGGCTACTCAGAGAAGTGAGAAGTTTGTTCCACCCCAATGAACAGTAGGGAGATTCTCCTATTAGAAGTCCCATTAAATATATGATGTGTATAGCTGCATGTATTGAGTTTTATCTACCTGTTTCTGAGCAAAAAGCTTTACCGACATTGAAAATCCATACTAAAGTCATCATTCAACTAAACTTTAGTCAGGTTAAACTTTTTTGGTCAAAGATGGTGATTTTTGTTTTCTGTTCGCTGTGTGCAAACATTCTGAAAGGTTTTACTTTCAGAAATATTTAGTTTGAATTTGATACATTAATTTAAGAAAATCTGCAAAACTTTCACATTAAATGTCTCTCTGCTTACATGGCAGTCAAACATGTGTTACAATCACAGGGATGGGGTGAACATGACGAGCTACATCCAGTTTTCATCATGAAAAGCTCAACATAGCAATATGGTTTGGCATAGAAGGCTACTTTTGCCTGTTGAGCAAAGGAGGGAAATATAAGTGAGAGCTGCCTGCACACAGAGTATGACTATTCTGCACATCAATCATTTGTTGCCTTATTAAATTCGACTGTCTGAAAGGTAAATGCTACCTGCTGTGCTATTGGCCCTATCCTCTTCCATGACAAGAGGAGATGTGTGTTCTCCTCTGATTTACACAACCTTCTGTGGGCTTGGGTATCCTTCACGCTGCTGTATTTTCTGAGCTGTGCAATGAATCATCACTTACTGCATGGAGGCCAACGTATCTGATTCTTCTTGAGGATTCTGTGGCTGCTGACTCCAAAGGAGCCTCCTAGACTCCTCTTGCAGTGTTGTGCCAAGTACCAGCAGGAGCTTACAGCACTTGATTACAGGCTGCATGTGTTGTTCTTCTCCAGTGTTCCTATGTTTTCTCAAAGTGTATTCTCCAAACATGCTAAAATGTCTAAGGAAGGGGTCAAAGTGCTTTCAATGTTGGAGTAAAACAGGGGTGAGGTCATCACCCAGTTCTTGCTATTGTCAATAAGGAGTTATTGCATCATTCGTCAGCTGTATGTGAGAAAAGCGTATGGAAGCAAACTGAGGTTTTTGTAGATGATAGAATCTCCAACTGTGGCACTGAACCATGGAGTGAAATGCAAACGAACAATGTACTGACGTCAGGCTGTCTTAATGTGACTGAGAAAGGTTTTGTCTGGGAATACAAGTACTGGAATAAATCACTAACTGGGTTTTAACAGCCATGGTGAGTTTGGCCTCGTTTCTGAACTTGGAGATAGACAAAGAATGCAACACAGCATCTCATTTTCAAATGTGTGACCAACCACTAACAGGGTCCTAACATGTGCTGGAGTCTATGGAGATAGAAGTCTTGACAAGCTCCAAAACAATGAATTACACTTGACAGCTGATGGTGGAATAGAGGCCATGCTTAACCACAGGAATGGTTTCCTCCTCCTGCTGTACCAGAACAACTTCAGGCTGCTGTTTGGGGTGGCAGAGAGAATTCAGCTGCTTCGCACACCAGACAGCTTGAGCAGTGAATAGCTATCATACACAGAATCCATCGTCTCTTGTGAGGGATGTGACTGGGAAGTAGCTGACTTCTGAAAACAAGCTCTCTGCAGATACTTTTTCCCACCCAACAACAAAGGTCTTGTTTGGGAATGCTTTTTGGCAGCGGCCCTTGTGACCCCCCTGGGAAACTCACTGTGCATTTGACTTGCACTCACCAAAGGAAAGAGCGAAAGTAACACAGCTGTAGTGATTTACTACCAAGTTTTGAGGCTAATTGCCTCATATGTTTAATTAATAACTGACACATTCTGTCCCTCAAAGAGCTTGGAGAACTTCCATCTGGACCCCTAGTGATTACAGCCTGGAAGCCATCCCTGTAATTAAGGAGCAGGCTATAGGAGGCCTGTTCCCATTATGGGCAATTATTGTGCTTGCTACTTTTTCCCTCCTTTCTTATGAAAGGACTGAGAAAAAAGGTCTCAAAGACTAATCTGACATAAAACCCTGACTGAAGAGGTGCTTTGTGCTACCCCATGGTAGAGTGATGGGGTTATGTTTTGGTGCCAGCACTCTTTCTTTCAACAGGCTGCCAGGAGGCAGGTTCTCCAAACAGCAAAATGTGTCCTACACCAGATAGAAGTGTTTGTTGGTCAATATTAATTGCCAATGCAAGAAGCAGACTTTTGCCAAGAACTGGGCAGCTGGATATTCCTACTGTTACTTCTCCATCTCTCCCGGCTTCAGACATTCACTAGGTTTGACTTGACAGCTGCTCATCTGCGAAGGATCTGGCTGGCTCGGAAGCCCTCGGAGCAGAGGATGCTGTGTCTTTAAGCCTTACATACAGTGCTGAAATGTTATGACAGAGCATCTCGCAGGGGGATGCGGTTTCCATGGCAACCCCACACTGTAAGATAAGCAAACTGGATCTTTTTTTTTTTTACCCTGAGAGGTTCAAGAGCAAGGAAAAGGAATGAGGCGATCTGTCAGCGGGCGAGACTTGAAAAGAGGAAACCATGTCCATTAATCCTGCAGCCCTGGCTGCTTTGTGTTTTAATTAGTGAGTGTTATTATGGCAGAGAGCACGGGCGCCTCACCCCTTTGTGGGGTTTTGAGGGCTTTTTTGTTTGTTTCTCTCTTTATATCTCCAATTAAAAAGAAAGGGGGAGGGAGGGGGGAGAAGCTTTTCTAGGATGTTAAATGAAGGTCTGCAATAAAGAGCCTCAGGATCTCTGTTTCTAGAGCTTGTATCCCAAGCCAGGAATGAGAACTGTAGCATGGCTGGTAGGAATGAATCTGCCATTCTCAAATTGAGAGTACATCTTAATTTATTTTGTCTGTCTTGCCACTGATATTCCGCAGAAATGGAAATCCACTATATCCTTGTGTCTTTCATATGTACCTGTGGCAATGGGTAAATGTAAAGCAGGGAAGTTATGACTTGCTTTTGTCCTCCCAGCCTGCCCAGAGGCATTATGTATTACAGAGATATGCTGCCTTCCCCTGCCATTGTTTTGGGGTAGTTGACACCTTTGGGATCAGTAGTTACCCTTGCATGAGAAATCCTTCACTACCCAAATCAGAGAATAACAGGCTGGTTTGGGTTGGAAAGGACCTTAAAGCTCCGCCAGTTCCAACCCCCTGCCATGGGCAGGGACACCTTCCACTAGAGCAGGTTGCTCCAAGCCCCTGTGTCCAACCTGGCCTTGAACACTGCCAGGGATGGGGCAGCCACAGCTTCTCTGGGCACCCTGTGCCAGTGCCTCACCACTCTCACAGGGAAGAACTTCTGTCCAATATCTGATCCAAATCTACTCCCTTTCAGTTTAAATGTCACCAGTTATACGAATACTAAGAGAGTCAATAGCATAATGACAAGGAGAGGGAATGCTTCAGCCTGTAGTAAGAAGGCGAGCTCCCATCCAAGCTGAGATGGCATCGTAGTAATAACAGAATCTCTTGGTAGCAGCTAGTGCACCAGCTGGGTAGGAAATTCTGCTGGTCTTGTAAATGTGCTGTGTGTAGGAGTTTATTATGGAAAATATTTTGACAACCTTTATTATTTCCAAACACTTCTACGTGTCACCAGAAAATTAAATGTTAGCCCAACAGCAGTCTTGTCTGCATGGTTTCCATGTCCATCCTTTATGGAGTGGGGAATTAAAGCCCACTGTAAATCTTCATGTGGAATGAGAAGTAAATGATTCTAATCCTTTGAGAAAAGAATATATCAAAGGTGTTCTTCACTAGTTTTGAATACGCAGCAGTATCTCAGCCTGTTTTTCAGGGATTGGTGCTTTTAAGGAATTCTCACAAATGTAGTTTGTCTTACTTTCCTGACAATGTCTTCTTCAGTGCTTTTCCCATGGGATTTTTGGGGGTATTTTGAGGTTTGTTTTGTTTTCCCCTCCCAATTAGGGTGCAATGTCAAAATGCAATAGTGGGGTGTGCTCCTCTGCTAGTTTGGATGTTTTCCACAGTGCATGGGACGGAGAACAAACTTTCTGTTTCGACACTAGATATGGAAGGTTTTTAAGGGGGAAGGGAGGTATCTGTGTCCATTTCACTCTCTAGCCTCTCACCCCTCAAATACTACATTTGTTTGGTCTTATCTCTTTGGTCTGCCTTGCTCTACCACTAGCTTTTCTGAGGATTTCACAACTCATGAGCCCAGCAGATGGCATGGAGTTGCTATTCTTTGTCTGGTACATATAAAAGTTTTGGGATTTCCTTTTCCCTTCAGTTTTTACACTCGGTGTTCTCTCTTATTTCTTTCTTCTTCTGCCCAGGCCAAAGCAGGCAGCAGTATATTACATAAGCCAGGAGATAAATTTCATAGCTAAATACTGATGCTCTGTGAAGAGCATTTTTAATCATCACTCGAGTGATGGAAAAGCATCAGTAGAAAGATGTGAAAGTCAGCAGCATCAGCTGGAACGAGGCAGTGCTTTTGCTAACATACTTTACAGTGAAGAAGTTTGGGGCTTGCACTCTGTCAAACTTGTGCTTTCACATGCCTTTACTACCAGTGACTTTCGTATTCTGGAAGAAATCTGACCAACCAAGGAGTCAGTGATGGAAGACACCACTGATTGATAACACGTTCTGTGCGTGGGAGCTCTTCCATCAGGTTTCGGCTTGGACAGCCTCCATCTTTTTCCACCCTCCTTTGCCCGCTCTGGTTTCGGGTTTAGCCAAGTAGCACTTGGTGGCGTTTGGAAGCCTGGTTGCAGCAGGGAAGAAGCCCAGAGAGGTGGGTTATCCAAATAACTGAAGGAATCTATTGTAAAGCAGGGCCTGAAACTGGGTGTCTTACAAGATCCACTCTTTCTCACAAACCACTGGACTCTTCCTCTGTACTAATGTAAGCATCATGTACTAATGCAGATCAGTGAGAACTAACTGCAGGAAAGGGAAACCCTCTGGTACTGAGGCATTGCATGGTATTGCAAACTGGCTCTTGCAGAGCTGAGATCTCTCCTGTTCTGTTTAAGGTTGCTGTAGCTACAGTTTCTTTCAAAGGAGCCCAAAGCTGCTCTTTAAGAGTTCAGCAAAACACGTTGCAGATTGAAAAGAGCCAAACAGCCTCAATCCTGAAAGTTGCTTCCTCCTATGGGTACAATCCATGTAGTAGGAATAGCTGTTAGCAGAGATCGAAGTCAGGGGCCAGACAAATGTTATACCTTGCGTGGGAAATCAGGGCTAAGACAGAGTGGTTTCTAATCATTTGTTGAGTAAAGTCATGAAATGCTATATTGACAATCAGCATGGTTAATTTCTTTGGGGACTGTTTTCTTTATTCCTTATTCTGGCTGTATGGATGAATGTAACACTTGAGTGTAGATCAGCTTTATTTAACGTTTTGAGTTAAGCTGCCTCTATGCCCATGATGTGGACCTGTTCAAATGAGTCCAGAGGAGGCTATGAAGATGCTCAGAGCACTGGAGCACCTCTCCTATGAAGACAGGTCAAGAGAGAGCTGGGCTTGCTCAGCCTGGAGAAGAGAAGGTTCCAGGAAGACCTTAGAGCAGATCCTGGTGCCTAAAGGGGCTACAAGAAACCTGGAGAGGGGCTCTGGACAAGGGCCTGTAGTGACAGGACAAGGAGGAATGGCTTTAACCTGCCAGAGGGGAGACTGAGATAAGACTTTAGGAAGAAGTTCTTCCCTGTGAGGGTGGTGAGGCGCTGGCATAGGTTGCCCAGAGAAGCTGTGGCTGCCCCATCCCTGGCAGTGTTTAAGGCCAGGTTGGACGGGGCTTGGAGCAACCTGCTCTAATGGAAGGTGTCCCTGCCCATGGCAGGGGATTGGAACTGGATGAGCTTTAAGCTCCCTTCAACCCAAACCATTATATGATTCTATGAATTTTTGCCTGTATTAAAGAAACTGCTGTTGACATCAATTGTACTTTACTACCAGCCAGGGCTGGCTGGAAATGTGACAGGCAGGGTTTGTGATCCTGGAAGCTGGAGCAGAGCAGGACCTGCCCTGGCAGGAGAAACCTTCACACATCTGCTTCCTAACATGGGATTCTCAATTCACACCACTCTGGGGCCTTCCTAATTTGCCTCGGCCTGAGCATCATTAAACCCTTGCACATTGCTTGGGTTTGCGGTCCCTCGAGGTACTGCCAGTTCTGACTCCTTGCCAAGCAAAATTAGTCCACCTGCTTCTCTAAGCATCCAGTCACTCAGGCGCAGCAGAGCTTTGTTTAAAGAACAGAAATCATTGTGATGTCACGTTGATTCCCAGGAAGCACGAACGGTGTTCACGTTACAGGGTGACTTAGGGAATGAAGAAGCACCCAGGAGTAGCTGCATGCCTCGTTTGGCCTGTTTTTCACAGGAGGAAGTGTTTAACCTTTCAGTGAGCAGTGTCTGCCCTCGCCTTGTTGGTTAAAGTTGGTACCCCAGAGCTTAGGGTTGAAAAGAGCAGCTGGGGAGTGTTAGGCTCCACTCCAAATAGGATTTCCAGAGGGCCACTGTTCCACAGCGAAAGCTAGATTTTTTAACTGATTACTTGCTGACTCATCACTTCACGTGGTTTCTTTCCCACACCATTCTTAACCCCCACCGCTCTTCCCGGAGATAATGAATTCCTTGTGCATCTGAATAGTTCATTCTTACCTAATTCTTTTAGCCATTGCTGTTTTTCACACGTATTACTTCTTTTCCCGGTCTATCAGTTTTGCCCAGCACCCAGGCAGTGGGTGAATTTGCGACCGTGAAGCCGTTGAAATACAAAGACTTCTGAATGAATTGATGTCATCCATCCAAAATTCTCCTTCCCTCACCTGCTTGCAGCCAAACTTCTTTAAACAAACCCTTTAGGAAAATTTGCAGGTCATAAGGTTCTTAAGTTGGATCCAACTCCATCAGGTTGGACGGAGCTTGGAGAAACCTGGTCTAGTGGAAGGTGTCCCTGCCTGCAGCAGGGGGTTGGAACTGGATGAGCTTTAAGGTCCCTTCCAACCCAAACCATTCTATGATTCTATGAAGTTCTTACCTTGTGTTGGTCATCCTGAGTTGAGTCTGTGTATCTGCACACAATAGGGAGCATAGTGCTTACTTAGCCTGGAAGTCTTTCAGACTTAAAAAGCACAGAGCTGTGCTGCTTCTAATAAAGACCTGCCTCTGAGGCTACCCTGTTACACAGGGACTGAGCGTGTGGAGCACAGTTGCACCATGCAGACTCCAGCATGAGTGGAAGTGCATGGATTTCTGGGCAGCTGTCTGTAGTGTCTAGACTGCCCCTGCCTCATAAAATCACTGTAAAGAGACAATAACTCATAAGACATCATGATCCTGGGGCTGTGAGTGCACAGTCTTGAAGTAAAATTCTCTTTCATTTATCTTTTGTATTTAATTTGCTGGTTCAGCACAGCCCATGCTGGTGCATCCTGTTTATGTTTAGCTCTGTTGTAGACACCCAGCATAATTCAAGAACACTGCAACTGTGAATGCTTGCAATAAGAACAATTTTCATCCTGTTTTCTACAAAATAACCCTTGGAGCTGGAGTTTGCCAGTTTGCAGCAACTTCAGGGCTTTTTCTAGTGTACAGACTAGAAAGAAGAAATGTCTAGGAGCTGTATTTATATTCTACAAGTCCTAATAATAAACCAGTATTAATTCCTTTTAAATGTCTCCAAGTAATTTCCCCTAAAACTTCCCTGTCTAAAATTGTTTGTTGAAGCACATGTGAATGGATGTACGCTCTTAACAAAATACTGAAGAAATACTTTTGTGCTATGACAAGCCAGGACCACAAATTAAGTCGGATGAAAAAAACCCCCTAGTTTTATATATTTCATGACAGAACTGAAAGATGCTTTGGAAAAAAAAAAAATGCAGAAAGAGGAGCCAATATTCCTTCTGGATAAGGCCTCAGCATGAAAACATGAACAGCAAATGATTTTATTATTGAAGTCATGTACATCGAAGCTGACTGAGAAACTCTCTGGGCTAACCTACAGTTGTTGTCTTTGGTATTATTAAATGTCATGTGGTGATATGCAGCTAAGACACCAGGATATATTTCCCATCTAGAGTCTTATAAATCTGATGAAAATGGTCTTGGTTTCTCAAACCCCTTGATCTTTGCATTAAGCCTGTATGGCTTGAGTGAGCCCCAGACCTTGGGCTGGCCTCTGCCTGGTGTGACCTTCATTCTTATACAGTGATGGTGCAGAGGCACCAAAAGTGGGGAGACACCAGCTTGAGTAGAAAATTACCTCATGGTCTTTGGCTTGTAGGTTAGAAGAACTATTCCAATTGGTGTTGTTTGTAGGGGGAAAAGCCTGTCTTCAGAAAGAGCAGAAACCAACTGCATGCCTCCATTGTGTTGTAACTTCCTTAAGACCATTAAATTCTTTGAGGAAAGCTAATTTTAGGAAATAGAAAAAATATATATAGATATATAGTTTTGGGAACTGATCTTGATTTCTTTGCTGCAAAGACCTGTCTAGAACTAGAATTTAGAGAAATCCAGAGATCTTTCTTTTCACAATATCTGTTCAACTTGAGTTTCTGTTTCTGACAGGGTGAGGAAGGGAGCCTGCCCAGTTTCATGCACGCTTATTGATCACAGTGCTGTAGAGCACAGCTCTTCCCAGACCTCTAAAATCATTGTAAGTAATTGGGTTAAAGTCAGCATTTATCATACTTAGTTAGCCTAGATCTAATCGTTCTTTCCAGAATTGTTTGCTGAATTGCTTGGCATGTCTAACCTTATCGTCCCCGTTAACTTCTTATCCCCATTTGACAAATCTAATCTCTATCTTTCCCTCTGCAAGGAGAGACACAGTCATCATTAAAGGCTTTCTGTTACTTGCTGTGCAGCTAGCCCACAGGCATCCTGGAAACTTTCAGAAGGATGCTTGCAGCTGCTAGAGAAGATGTGAAACGGTTTTAGGTTTAAGGGGCATGGAAAGTAGTGTTTCTTGCCAGGATGCTTTGCTCATTTACTCAGCTTTATCTGTTGTAAAGACTTGAATTTTTCTGGTTTAAAAACAGAAAGTCTGCTAAAATTAGCAGATGTCAGCAGTCAGAGATTGCTACAACAAGCCTAGGGCAAAGGGTAGATGTGGTGTTTTGTGCCTTTCACAACTCATGCCGAGGTGTCTTGCTCGAGACACTTTCCTCTAAGCTTGTAAAATCACTTTTGGCTCTAATTCTTTTCTGAGAGCATGACTGAGCCACTTTACAGGAATACACTTACAGTGTGGTGCCTGAGCTGCACACTGGAGACCTGATTTTTTTCCCTCCCTCATAAACCAGGAGTGACACCACCAAAGCAAACAGAGTCACAGGGTTGTGAAACTGAAGTCAAGAAGCAGAAAATCCAGTTTATATTCTGTATCATATACTCACTTCAGGCTATCTTTGCTGTGAGAATCATGGAATCATAGAATGTTTAGGGTTGGAAAGGACCTTAAGATCATCCAGTTCCAACCCCACTGCCATGGGCAGGGACACCTCACACTAGACCATGTCACCCAAGACTCCATCCAACCTGGCCTTGAACATGTAGTTCTCATAAAAAGGGAGGCAGGGGAGAGATACTCTCTCTGTTCTTGCATATCCCTTCCTTTGGGGATTTCAGGGAGTTTGGAGGCACACACTAAAAAGCTGATGTCTGCCACAATTGGAAGAAGTTGGATCCTCCTCGTGTGTCTGCGTGAATAATTTTATATAATTCATATTCTGATGCATAATGCTGTCATTTGCACCCTACTTTCAGTAGTAGTACTCACAGCTTGGTGAGTTGGAGGATTTTTCTTGTTGTCCTCAGGTGGAAAGGAGGCTCATCCTCCATGCATACTTGGTGCAGGGACCTCTAGAAGGTACCTTCCCTTGCTCTGGGCACAATGATCAGCCTGGAGAAGAGAAGGCTCAGGGGAGACTTTTTAACAGTCTTTCAATACCTAAAGGGGACCTACAGGAAATCTGGAGAGGGACTTTTTACAAGGGCCTGTAGTGACAGGACAAGAGGGAATGGCTTTAACCTGACAGAGGGGAGATTGAGATTAGACATTAGGAAGAAAATCTTCCCTGTGAGGATGGTGAGGCACCGGCACAGGTTGCCCAGAAGAGCTGTGACTGCAAGGTGGAGTAAGTCACTGAAGTTGCTAGCTACCGTACAGGACTGATCTAGCAGGTGGGTATCAACAGGATATGAGACTGCTATACTGCATGGCACAGGCTGGGCATAAAAAAGTCACTACCCTGTCTATTGCAGTGCAAAGCTTCTATCCTAGCAAATTAAGATACATTTGCAACTAGATCTCCCAAGTTTGGAGCGCCTGCTGGCAGCCTTGCAGAGAGGCTCCAATCTCTGCGTTTGGGGCAACCTCATTAAAACTAGCATCTCCTTACCAAGGGAGAATCAAAATGGTTCAGACTCTGCTGGTTCCTGATAATCAGTGCTCTGTTAGCTCCAAATGTTCTTTGAACACTATCTTCTTCAAAGCTGCTTTTCAAGTAGAGTGATTTGAAATCCAGGAGAGATTACCATGGAATGTTGAAGTGGTTTTTTCTTCCTCTCTCATTTTGGTTGGGAAAGTTTGAACTCAAAATGTTTTGACCAGCTTTGTTTTCAGAAGAGAGTCACTAAATAGAACTGTGTTCTCTTTAGTATAAGAAAGGTAAAAAGGATGCAGTGCTTTGATGGTGATCCATCTGCTGATTGCCACGTGTACCGAGTGTCAGGATGAGATTGATGGCCTTAGAATATAAATCCACTGAGGCAGGAAAAGTGCCTTCCCTTCCTTTTTTTACACTGCAGAGTGTGTGTATTGTCTGTGCTGAGCCAGTGCTGAATTATAATGAGTGACTATAGTTAGCATCTGAGCTGGGGGAAGCCAGGCCTTGCCAGCCAGCCTGGGGTTAGAAGCACTCATCATTATTCAGCTCCTTTTGAGCCAGCCACACTCTTTCTGCCTAAATGCCTTAGTCTTTTCTTCCCAGTTATTTTGAGGTCTAGGAAAACACGCTCTTTTCTGTGGAATTTCTATGAAATGGATATTTTTTTAATCTAAAACATGCAAGATTTGAGCTTTAATTTAAAAATATATTATTATTATTATTTTATTTTTAATTTGAGAAGAACTTTTGGCTAGAAAATGTCAGTTATGGTTGTATTTGGGGAAGAAAAAGTCACTAAACCAAGCAAATAACCTCTCCTCCTCCTTCTAACTTGCTTTGTTTTGAATAGGATGAAGTGTGACAGGATTTTGACTCTGTTCAACATCTCAAAATCAGAAAATGAAGGGTTCTTGTAAAGCCTTGTTCCCTACTTAAGTATACCTGGATTTTTCCCAGCCCATCCTGCTGCTGTGCCTGTGTCAGATAACGGTGCTTGTCTGGTCCATCTCAGGGCTGGCAGTGAATTTGCAGCCTATCAACTGAGGGGGTGACCAGGGCAAGGAAGTCATAATTCCACATTTCAGTTAGATCTTATTTTAGACTGCCTTGAAAGATGTATCTGCAGCAGTCCAGGAACTGACTGGCATGGATGGAGGAAAAGAATTAGGGATTCTGCCTAATCCACCTCAAAACTCTTGACAGCACCTAACAGAAATGAGTCCCTGGCTGCTTTTGCAGTCTATTCCCTACTCAAAGCAAGGATTTGTTTTTGCCAGCTACTGTCATAGAATCATAGAATAGTTTGGGTTGGAAAGGACCTTAAGATCATCCAGTTCCAACCCCACTGCCATGGGCAGGGACACCTCACGCTAGACCATATGACCCAAGACTCCATCCAGCCTGGCCTTGAACACTGCCAGGGATGGGGCATTAAAGTTCTTTGGAAGAACTTTATATCATGGAACAGCTCTGTGCTTCATGGGTATTCTGGCTTTTGTTTGTTATCAGCTGTGTTTCATTTTGGAAACATGACTAAATCCCTGAAATATAAGGCTCCTGTTTCCTTTGGGGAGGAGAGATTTGTAGCTCTACATGTGGTGGCAGGTGTCTTCTGGCAGCATGTTCTCCTTTCACGTGTTTATGATTTTGACCAGTTTCATAGCTGTTATTTGTAAAATCCTCTTCTCACCAGGCTAAAACACTTCAGATTTTCAGGACCTCCTGCCTTTTTCTGTTTTCCTGTAATTATTTTGCTGCCTGGTCACCTCTTGTTGTCTCTGCGCTGCGCTCAATGATCCTAGCTGCTCTTGCCTGCACATGTTATCAGCACAAAAGCCTCCCTACAGAACAGACCTGAGGAGAACAAGCTGTATCAAAGAGGTGATGGGGATGTTTTACTGTGTGACCAACCTGGGGCGCTTAGCCTTGCTTGGGGGAGGAAGGTGGTGGTTTCTACTCCCTGCCTTCCTTATCATAGAATGATAGAATGGTTTGTGTTGGAAGGGACCTTAAAGCTCATCCAGTTCTAACCCCCTGTCATGGGCAGGGACACCTTCCACTAGAGCAGGTTGCTCCGAGCCCCTGTGTCCAACCTGGCCTTGAACACTGCCAGGGATGGGGCAGCCACAGCTTCTCTGGGCACCCTGTGCCAGCACCTCAGCACCCTCACAGGGAAGAACTTCTGCCTAAGAGCTTGTCGTGGTTTGAGCCCAGCCGGTAACTTGGAACCACGCAGCTGCTCGCTCACTCCCCCCCCTTCTTCCTCCCCCTGCTCCCAGACTGCTATAGCTGAACCCAGGACAGAGCTCATCTCAACCTTCCCTCTGGCAGGTTAAAGCCATTCCCCCTTGTCCTGTCCCTACAGGCCCTTGTCCAAAGCCCCTCTCCAGGTTTCCTGGAGCCCCTTCAGGCACTGGAGCTGCTCTAAGGTCTCCCCTTCAGGAGCCTTCTCTTCTCCAGGCTGAACCAGCCCAGCTCTCTCAGCCTGGCTCTAGAGCAGAGCTGCTCCAGCCCTCACAGCATCTCCATGGCCTCCTCTGGACTTGCTCCAACAGCTCCACATCCCTCTAGTGTTGTTGTCCCAAAGCTGGACACAGGACTGGGGGGGGGGGGTGTCTCAGCAGATCAGAGCAGTGGTGGAGAATCCCCTCCCTTGACCTCAGTCATGATCCTGGGAACACAATTGGTTTCTTGGCTGCAAGCACACACTGCTGGGTCATGTTGAGCTTCTTGTCAACCAATGCCCCCAAGTCCTTCTCAGAAGATACTTGAAGGCAATTGTTGGTGCTTCAGTTTACAGGGGGAGGCTGCTGCTCTGAGGGTTTCCTGACTCGGGCAGAACAAGTTGTGTTAGCAGATCTACTGGGCGCTGTTCTCAGGAAGGAAACACAGGAGAGAGAAAACACCTATCTTTTATTGAGACTACAAAGTCATATTTAGAGCTTACTCTACCATCTTGTGTTCAGGATTTTATGAGTTTAGAGGAGTTTGAGTGCCTGTTGAAGTTTGAAATTATGGTATTTCGTTCAGAAAATATAGTATTTTGTTCTAAAGACAATATTATGTAGATAAAACGCAGTGCTTGGAAATACATTTCTGAGAGGTGAATTTCTTAAGGGAAATGAACTATTCTCTCTCATTTGCTTGCTTGCTACTGGTTCTGCTGGAGTGGGAAGACAAATTAAAGTGAGACTAGGCTACTACTACAGTTGCAGTATGAGGAAATGAGAAGACCCTCTTTGATTCCCAAATGCTCAATCAACAAGCATTTGCCAGCAGTGCTAAATGGGATTTATTTGTCAAGTCCTAGCCAGAGGCCAGCAGGGCCCAGAACCAAACAAAAGGAGGAGGTACCATACTATAAACTTGGATTCAAGGTATTCACAGTTAATCTTCTTTTACCTACATAATATGAAGGTTATTAACCTGACTGCAAAAGGACCTACTGGGGAGATAAGTGTCACGTGGAGGGGATTATAACATTTTGAAAGGAATTTGTGCTGGTGACTGTAACATAATAAATGTATTAGGCACCTCTCTATGTCTTCTCTAAGTGGTAAAGCAGCATCGATCACCCAGTGTGATGGGGATTGGGGAGCTTGGTTTTGATGTTTTAATACCAAGCCAGAAATGAGAGCTCAGAGTTGTTAATGAAAGGAGCACATGCATTTATTATTATTATTACCCATTTTTCTGTCTTAGAGAGACCAAGAGGGAGTTGGTGCAGAGGGGTGAGAAATAAATCGTTAGCATCCCCACATTTGCACTGCAGATTAATCTGGGGAAATGAGGCTGGTAGTTTTTAAGCCTCTTGCACATTTGCCAGGCAAACTTTTTAACTTGGTCCCTCCTTTTACTTTTTTCTAACCAGAAAGATCTCTACTTATGGATTTAAAAGGTCACAAAGGCTAAGTAGAAATCAGAAGCTTAAGTACCCTTAGCAGACATTTTGGTCAATGCTGTATGGAAGTGATTTTAAAGTAATTCTATTTTTTCCTTTTCCCAAGCCTCTAAAGAGATATGAACTCTTTATGTATTTATTTCTTATATGCCTGCCCCACTTGCCTTGTGCTCACGTTGCTGAACCTCACAAGGTTCTCAGTGCAAGAATGATTTTATCTGATTGTTTCCAAGTAAATGCCCAGCTCAGGGAGGTGGAGGTGACAATTCCATTATTATTTTGCACTGACCTTAATACTCCCATTTTCTTTCTCCTGCTGGTCAGGCCATAACAGGGAAATCTTAAGGCTGTCAGGAGCGGATGGAAGATCTGAGCAAGGCTCTGTTGAGCACAAGAAAGGGAAACGATGGCTGTTGCAATACAGTGTGGAGTGAGGGCTCTGGCTGAGTGAGATGTGTTGGGTATTTTGAAATGCATCTTTAGTGGAGACACAAACCAGTGACCCTGACGGCTTATGAGCACTAGAGATCCCCCAACACGTGTTGTAACAGCAAGTGCCTTAGCCAGAGTATCCAAGGTAATTAGTGGGTCTGCCTGCATTCCTCCTGCAGCCTCAATTAATTATGAGGCTCTCTTTAACTTCTGGTCAAAATCGTTATGTAGTGGTGTTAAAGGATGTTAACCAGCTGCCACCTACTGCTTCCATTGATGCTTTATACATACTGTACAAAGGACTTGAAAGCAAGGGCTCCTGCTCATGAGCACAAGCTCTATTCCTGCTGTTCTCTTCCTCCCTGAGCACTTGGTCTAAGGAAGGATGACATGATCCTGCTTGTACTGGTAGCAAATACAAATGATAGAACAAGCAAATTCCTTAGTATGCTTCAAGGGGAAAGCTGTTACTTTTAGTGTTTCATTCTTTATCAGCTGAAATATGAACACAGGCTGGCAAAGAGACATGTAAGCAGATTCAGTGGGAAGAGTTGTACTGAAACACATGAATCAGTGGCAGTTCCTCGGGCAATATTGACAGGGAAAGTGGGTTGTATCTTTATTAGGCCTATTGATATTGTTGGGGGAGGTAACCTTTTAAACATGCAAATGTGGTTTCTTATGTCTAAAATAGAAGCATCAGCCTTTAAAACTAAATAAATACATGTTGAGAACAGTTTCCCTGAGTTTAGCAAAGTTATGTTAATTGCTTAGACCATCTGTTAGAGAAAATGTAGCTGTGAAGCTGGGATAGGTTAGGGGTATGTTAGTGAGAGGAGAGGAAATAAAGTTGTCTCTTCAGGACAGAGTCAAGTGACCATTGTAAAATGTTTTGGGAAACACATTTTAATTGCTTGGTTTTCCTGGTTTTCCAGTTTCTATTTAAAAGTAACTAAGATTTTTAATTCTTCTCTTCTCAAGATACATTTTCTGTCAAGCCCCAAAAATGTGATGTGTTGGTTTGGTATTCTCATGACAGCCAAGTTTCTCAGTGTATAAGTAGGATGAGGCTGGGAACTTCCTTGCCTGCTTCTCTGCCTGAGCTGGGATTGCTCTGAGGTGGTATGGGCAAATTGCTTGGCCTCTGGAGCTGGGGGATGTGAGCCAGTTACACTGCAGCTTTCTCCTGAGAGGGTGCAAAGAGTTAAAGTCAGCCACCCCAAGAAGCGTGGCTGGTTCCCAATGGCCTAAAGCTGGGTGAGCTTTTCAACCTGACAGCATCTCTCCTCCTTAAACACATTGTGAAATGCTGAAAATATATTTGGATGTCATTGTGACACTGGCATTTCTTCAGGATGAACTGTCTGGTTGTTTCAGTAAAGCCCCAAAGGAGGTGCTTATTGTCCTAGGATTTCCTTTGACTGGTGACCCAAAAAGGAGAAGTATCCAGGGAGGGGACGTCACAGAGGCATGGCTGAGTGCTGGCAGAAGAGTGATTAATCTTGGTTAGACAGCCATGCCATAGCCACTTCCAAATTGTTGGACTCCACACTAAACACGTAGTGTATTTGTGACCGCTCTCCTGTCCTTTTCAATTACCTTCTGTCTCTCAATTCCAAAGACATTAGTCTTGTTTGAATGCTTTGTTATACCACACTGATGTGCTAATGCAGGTTGTAATCTACCCTTCTTACAGCATTTATTGCCAGTGAATCTCATGCTGGCCAGGAGAGGTACAATTACAGGGAAAAGCAGTGTTTAGCAAGAAGTAGCCATCTGCTTTGGTTGCCATCCTGCTTTTTGGGAGATATCACCTTACACCTGAGAGCAAGTTCTAGTCTTGTACCTGACTTGAAGGAAACAGTATGAATGCATTGTAAAATATCCAGGAAGTATGTTAAGTCTCATGGTTAACATTTAAAATGTTAACATTTCCCCAAAGGTGTAATCTATGGCTGTGGAGATGAGATGTTGCACTGCTGAGGTGCACCAAGCAGGGAGCTGTAAAGCTTTCAGGAGGGGCAGGTGGTAGAACCCCAAATGAATGAAGATAGGAGATGGTTTAGTGGTGAACTTGATGATCATAGAATCATAGAATGGTTTGGGTTGGAAAGGACTTTAAGATCATCTAGTTCCAACCTCCCTACCATTGGCAGGGACACCTCACACTAAATCTTAAAGGTCTTTTCCAGCCTAGTTGATTCTGTGATTCTAGGGGACCCATTGAAGAGTAATAAACCCCTCAGATGATTGTTTGGAAGGGAAGTTGTTCCCTCCTGCTGCTGCTCTGGCTTCTGTGGATTAGCAAACTTGAGTCTTTAGTCAATGTGATTAGTGCCTCCTGTACAATCTACTGCAGTGCTCTAATTTCACATCAAAAGGAAGGGAATAAAGGCTTCTGTGTGAAACAAAGGATGTCACCGTTCTCCGTTGTCGTGCCGATAGAAGAACTAATAAAGCAAATTAAACTCTAAGTTGATGAAAGAAGTAGAACCATTAAATTGTTCTTAAATCTTGCAAAATCTCTGCAGTACCGTTGTCTCCTGCCATTTTATTACTGAGGTCTAGGAAACCTAATGCTTTGACAAGATCTGTGGCTCTGGGAATTCTCTCCTTCAGAATAAGACCCTTCTAAAATATGTTTTCTGTTGCTCCTGGAGTAGATCTAATCACAGTTGAACAGGGTCAGCTTTCCTTGTGTCACAGAACCTGCTCTTTTCCTCATGAACTGGAAGGATCATGAAGTTTCCATCAGGAACTGCTGCTGTGAACCTGGGGACTCAGATTTCTTGGCATCTGCTTGCTGCCTCTCCATGTGGTAAATCCAAGAACTAATTGACTTAACCGATGGGTGTAGAAAGGTCACCAATCTTCTTTTTCTTGCTGTCATGCCCAGCATGGGATCCTTGTCCTGCAGCTCTTGGAGCGCTCCTAGGGATTCTTGGAAAACCCAGCTCGAGGAAGGTTTGTGTTTGTCTTTTTCCAATAATGGCAAATCAGGTGCTTTAAAGGATTAGAGAGGGTTGTGCTGCATTGAATTGAAGGTGTCGCTGCTGCTCTGCAACTCCAGAGAATTAAGTTATTATCTGATATGACCATCTGCAAGAATGAGATTGAATAATGACATTAGTACATGCCAGTGCAGGCTCATTGACGTCAGATTTTTTTCCAACTTGGTATTTAGAATCAGACTATTTACCCATCAAGTTTCATCATCTTGCCTCCATCACTCACTAATGGCTTATGCCTCGAGGGATCAGTAGAATTATAACTAAAAATATTATCCTAATACACCTGATGAGTTACAGAATATAATACAAGAAATAAAAGGCCGTTTCAGCCATTGGTATAATTACTTATGCATCTTCATGGCAAATTCTAGATGTTCATGTGATAGCTACATGATAATTTATAGCAATTTTAAAATACAATTTTCTATGTAAGTCCTATTGACAAATTGTCTACAAATGGCTTATTGACATCTCAATTGCATGAGTTATTTGCAATTATTCACAGATTGTTTCTTGGTTTGCTGATAGTTTGCAAGCAATTCCTCTTTAGTAGACAGTGGCTGGTATTCAAGTGTTCAGCTTCCAGCTGCAAAATTCAGTTTGTCTTCTGACATATAGGTCACATAATAGAATTTCTGTTCTTTGACTAAATGTGTATAATTCATAGGACCTGCCTTCTTGCACGAATATTTGCATTGAATTACAAAATCCTTATTCTGCAGCCATTCTCTAACATTTGTTTAAAAAGGATAATCTTATTTACAAGAGTATTTGTGGAAACATTAATACATAGTAGACATAACATAAATGAACGAATTTGCTGTAAAGCTTCAGCTGTGCACTCAGATGCATTTTTAGTACTTTAACTGTGTTTGCCTATCTTCTTTTTATGATATTAAAGTATTAATCAAAGAAGTGGTGAATGCTCCATCCCTGGCAGTGCTAAAGGCAAGGCTGGACAGGGCCTTGGGTGGCATGGTCTAGTGTGAGGTGTCCCTGCCCACGGCAGGGGGTTGGAACTAGATGAACTGGGGGTCCTTTCCAACTCAAACCATTTTATGATTCTATAATACTTATTTTTATTCCTATCCTTCAAGCAATTAAATGAAAAAGTTCCACATAGGTATTGTTAACAGTTACAAGCATTTCATGTGGAAAGTGCTTATAGTGACCTCCATCCTCAGTGCTGGATGCCCCCTGCCCCTTATGTGCGTCCTTCCATCTGATTTTAAAAGCTTTCTTCCTGTTGTATGTTCCGAGAACCCCATAGTTCTTTTTCAATCTTCAGTACCATGAATATAAAATAAATAGATAAATAAAATCCAACATTCTAACTGAAAAAGCCAAAGCCATTAAATAAAGAATACCCAGCTGCTTTTGCAAGTCCCAGTCTTTGTTCTGTGGTCTCACAGATCCTTTTCTCCCTTGCCCTCCCCAACTGCCTGCCCTGCCCCAGAGAGAGAAGATATAAAGATTGCAAGTGTGGAGACATTTCAGTCCAAGGATTTCATTGCAAAGCAATGCAGAGAGCATGTTTGAAATTCTTTTATACATTTCTAAGCTAACAGTGAGAAGCATGCTCTCTTGCTGTCCAGAGATAAGGGAAAACTGCCCTTGAAGAACTCAAGTGTCCAAAATACGAGTTCATTTCTGTTTCTTAGCACATGGACCAATTTGAAAACACTTCTATTTTTTCTCTTCACATATTCAACCATAACCACAGTGCGAGGCATTGTGAGTCCGGCCTTTCTGGTTGCTGTTTTCTGTGTTTCCTTACGCCTCTCACTGGTCCCTGGGGCTTGGGAGGGTGTTTATTGCAAATGAATGCTTAATGTCTGCCTTGAGCTACTTGTCTGGCCTGGATTTTCTGGTTGCAGTGCTCTGGAAGCAGCTATGTGCAGAGAAGGGCCCTGTTGAGCGTTATTCGGGCACAGGGAGATGATCTTGCATCTTATAGCTGGTTTTAGTGAGGGCTTTCTGGTCTTACTAGTTGGCAGTTCATTTGGCAGAGGAGAGCTTGGCGAGGAGATCTTAGAATCATAGAATGGTTTGGGTTGGAAAGAACCTTAAGATCATCCAGTTCCAACCCCGTGCCATGGGCAGGTATGCCTTACAGTAGTTAACTTGTACAGAAGTCTGCTGGCTGAGTGCGAGCTGCATGGATTGGATGGTTGAAGGAGATACCTTACAGGCCCTGGGTAAGAGCAAGACAGGGTGGCAGCCATTCAAAGGAGGCACTGGGGAAGAAAAGCTCATGGTGAGCCAAATGCGGCTTGCTCATGAAGCTAAGTCCAAAGGGGAAGGAGACCTCTGGTTCTAGACATCTGTGCTGTGATGTTGTTCTGACCACTTCCATCTGGGATGCTAGCTGGTGCCTGGACCTTAGTTGTCCTTCTCTCCTGCCTTTCATCTAAATGCAGCTGGTTTATGTTGCAGCTGGTAGGTAGGGTGGGCTTTAACAATGTGCATCTCTGAAGCTCTGGCAAAGTCAGTCTGAGATGTACTTAGGTGAGGGATATACATGCTACATCTCTCGTGACTGCCTTGAGACTGACTTGATTGTGCCTTGGAAGAGGTGTCTGATGCTTTGCCTGGATAGACTGAAGATGTTCGAGAAACCTCTCCAAGGCTGAAGCCAATCAGTAACATTTGATTGCACCATCAGTACAAAGGAGCAAGGTTTCACTCTCTCTAAGGCTTTGTCCTTTTTCCCAGTTGCTGGGCTCACTTCCCATGTGCAAGAAAACATTTCTCAGCTGATGGAAAGTATTTATTCATGGTCTTAGCTTGAGCTGTCTGCAGACTGCTGTGTCTTGCCAACTGGTAGCCAGACATTAGAGCTGATCTGAGTAATTATGGGCTTTAAGCAGCAGCTTTCACCTGGTGAGTCAAAGGGAACAAAGGTTTCCCCTTGGAGGAACTCTCTTAAGCTTATCGCAGCTGGAAGTTGCTTTCTGAGGGCCTTTAAGCAGCTTACTCCATCCAAAATGAAATACAGCTGTCCAGAGCAGGTAATACTCTCTTAGCAGCTACACCATAACTGTGCCAGGAGCCTTTTTGAGTGCCGGTGTGCCCAGGAGTCCAAAACAAACAATGCAGCAGAGAGGTTTTGTGCAGGTGATGGTTTTGGGATTGGTTTTCTTCTCATGGTTTCCCGATTGCAATTCCTGCCTACTTAAGGATTGCAATCCTTAATCAGGGACTGCCAATCATAGAATCATAGAGTGGTTTGGGTTGGAAAGGACCTCACGATCAACTAGTTCCAACCCCCTGCCATGGGCAGGGACGCCTCGCACTAGACCATGTCACCCAAGACTCTGTCCAACCTGACCTTGAACACTGCCAGGCATGGAGCATTTACCACTTCTTTGGGGAACCTGTTCCAGTGCCTCCCCACCCTCACAGGGAAGAACTTCTTCCTTATATCTAACCTAAACTTCCCCTGTTCAAGTTTGAACCCATTACCCCTTGTCCTATCACTACAGTCCCTAATGAAGAGTCACTCTCCAGCATCCTTGTATGTCCCCTTCAGATACCAGAAGCTGCTCTGAGGTCTCCACGCAGCTTCTCTTCTCCAGGCTGAACAGCCCCAACTTTCTCAGCCTGTCTCCATATAGGAGGTGCTCCAGCCCCCTGATGCCCTCTAGACTCTTGTGGAATGGTGCAGTCAAGAGTGAAGTTCCAGTAAAATCTCCTGTGGTTGATTCTAAGGCCAATAGGCTTATTTTAGTTCACACCCCATCTTAGTCAAACTCTCTTACAAATAGCATTGGTCTTTTCTTTTTCGCTGTCTCTCAATCTCACTGTTTGTAGTCTGGTGCAAAATGCTGAAGTGCAGATGTGCCATTTGTTGAAATGCTGAAAAAAGCTCTTGAAGCTGAAATTATGTGTGGAGGAATGTCAGGCAAAAGTTAAGGTCGTGTTCATTTGCAAGACGTATCTTTGCAGACAGCTCTACAGTAGAAAAGTAGAATGTAGGGTCTTGGTTGGAAGGAATAGCCCCTGCAATGGCAAAGAGGGTTTGTGGTGCCATTGTCAGGAGGAAATCAGCGAATCAGAAGCCTCTCTATTGCTCTGGCTGATAAAAAGTTGTATTTTGGCTTCCACAGCCTATTACAGGCTCCAAAATCAACCTAGACAGTAAGATCGGCATGTGCAGTGTTTTGGAAACCGTTTGGGATAATGAGCAAGGCAGAAGTCCCACCATTTATTTCAATGACATCTAAAAGCTTTGGGAATGGATCACCACTTCTGAAAACTTTGTGAAGCTTCTCCCTCTCCAGCTGTTTGGGATCTAGTTGTGCTGCTGTTGCAGACACAAGAGTTGTGCCCTCAGCTTCAATGGGATTGTTGTTTCCCTTGGCTGTCCCTCCTCCTCTTGTGTTCCGCAGGCTCAGAAGTGCTCCTTCACCAGTTGCCTAACAGAGTCTTCCAGAAGTGTCTTCTCTGACAATATAGTGGTTTTACAACAGAAAGAGTTTTAATAACTGGAGAATTTTAATAAATTTAAAGATTTTAATACATTTTAAGTATTGGGAAAGTGAGGAAGTGATGTTCCTTTGCTGAGGCACTGTGAGAGTGAGCCAAAAGGCTTGCTTTCTATGTCTTTCAGAGGGTTGGCATCCCGTTTCTCCAGGGAAATCCTTTGGGAACTGGGTTCTGTTGCAGAACTCGCAGAGTATTTGTTCTGCCTGTGCCCTCTAACAACAACAATAGTCCTTGAACTAAAGTGCCTGACCAGTTCCATACTTGCAACTTCCATATGTCACTCTGCTTTTGGTTACTAGTTGTTTAAAGCTGTTGGATGAGAGGGAAAAAGAGAAAACCAGTAGAATGGACTAGGGGAAAAGCAGCTAATGAACAATATTTGCAAACAGGAGACATGCCCTAGTAACGAAAGCTGGTACAAGTCCTCAGAATCCCCATCATGAGATACAAGTCCTCAGAATCCCCATCATGAAAAAAATACCAGCCAGAAATAGTCACCTTCTCCCTAGTCAGTCATTTCTGATGTACAATAATTCTGCTGGATACCACACAGTACAAAATGGCTTTAAGGTGCTTGTACAACTGAGCTTTAGTGAAGGAAAAGATTACCTCATCTCTATTTCAACCACGTTCTGGAATTGCTGATACAATTACTGGTAGTCATGTTTCTTTTGGACCATTTAAAAGTTTCGGCTGGTTTTACATTGCATTCCAGAAAGAAGTCTGTTAGAATTGTTCTTTCCTGAAGGATTGGTGATCAGAGTTATTTATCTTTATTTATTTCTTTTGAATGTACAGGGAATAGAAGGTAAAATGAAAAACACAGCTCTTAAAATACAGTTTTCTGCTTCTATTTTCTGGGAGAAGAAGTAAAAAAAATAGATGTATCCCTTTGCCTGGTGCTAAATTGGAATTCTTCCTTATCTTCTTCTGCTGTTTATTTGTCTGGCTCTCTGTTCTTCATCCCTTCCAGTTACTGGCTTTCTGCAGTGAATAGGTGCCTTTCTGTTGTGCAGACAGAGTAAACCCTTTTGTGGCCTGTAAGATATATGTCTTTACATTCTGATTCTTGGTACTTGAAAATCTTGTACCTATTCCTGTAGGGCTCAGCACTTCATTTATTACAGTTTCCTGCCATGAACAATCCTACTGCACAATGACAATATAACTGTTAACCAAGTTGATTAAACTGTACTTCCATGTGCAGAATCATAGAATCATAGAATAGTAAGGGTTGGAAAGGACCTTAAGATCATCTAGTTCCAACCCCCCTGCCATGGGCAGGGACACCTCGCACTAAACCATGTGGCCCAAGACTCTGTCCAACCTCGCCTTGAACACCACCAGGGATGGAGCATCCACAACCTCCCTGGGCAACCCATTCCGGTGCTTCACCACCCTCACTGTAAAGAACTTCTTCCTTATATCTAATCTAAACTTCCCCTGTGTGGTAGGTGTCTTTGGCTTGCAAGTTCCAATGAAGTTTTCTCACTGATAATCTTTAAAGCTGCTCTATTTTGACTGATTTCAGAATTGGATTTGCACTGTACCCTTCTATGGTAGCCTTTATTCAGAGGTTAAGTAGCAAAATCAAACCTTTATGTGGTTTATTTGCACCTATGCACAGCTAAAGTCGACTCAGATTGTGTGAAGAAGGCAGTCAAGAACAGCAGAAGGTTGGATGCTGAGTGACAGAGGTTAGGGTGATGTGGCATGTGGGCCAGAAGACTTGACCTACTCAGTGGGGAAAATAAAGGGTATGAAGGGAGAGGGTGGTTTTCTCCATGTCCTGGAAGATCATAATCTTTTTCTCTTTGCACTGGGCACTCTGATTTCATGCGCTGATCACAAGATTCATTAGTCTGAAGGACCGAAACCTTTGAGCCATGTGCTAGATATTTGGGATGTGATGAAAATGCCAAGCCACGTAGTATGTAATAGCTTTGTTACTGTGGTTGGGAGGATTTAGGCGGAGTTGCAGGCACTGGAATGGAATTTTGCAAGCTTTTACACTTCATTTCAAGAGGATAATGGAACAGAATTGCATGTCCTTTTCCATAATTGGCTGTGGCTTTCTCCTTGGCCTTTACCATTTGATTATTGGTTTCTGTGTGCCCTTTCCTCTTGAAATACTACTGCTAAGTCCTTTAAAATTATTGTGTCTTTCAAGAAAAACAATCAAGTCTTAAGAGGCATTTTGGAGCGGCGGGGAATCTGGAGTTTGTTTAAAGAAAGAGGATCTGAAGAAGATAAAGCGGAAGATATCAGCTATGCAGAACTAATGATGCAGTCCAAAAGAGAATTGAATACAACTCCATGAATGCTCCCTTCTATATTAACTTTTTCACTGAGAAATCTTTTGAAGGCACATAATCACACACACATGTATTATACATAAAACTCTGTAATGCATAAGAGTACAGTTGGATCTAACACTGTGTGAGGAAGCCCATGGCACTCTCATGGAGCAAGCAAGTAACACTAAATTCCCTAGGTGGGAATCAAAGCCTTTCCAAACCTTATCACCAGCAGATGTTTGAATTGCTAATAACAGACGTACAGTGTGTGCTGCCTTGAATATCTGTTTTCCTTCCACCCTTGGATTCTCCTGTAATTTCGGGAACATCCTACCCAAAGGTGTCAATGTGTCTGCTCAGGTGAATCAGAGGAAAGAGATCCAAGAGGTAGATGAGAGCCTTCGAGAAGTGTGATACAAACCAGCCAGATTGTCAGAGCTAATATAGTGACAGCTTGACTGTGAAAACCCAAGCATTGTGCCAAATATCCCAGGGATCAGCCAGCCTTTTATTCAAAGGAAGAGGAGAGAGCAGCAACAGCAAACCTAAGTTAACAGTTCAAGCTGACAGAAAGCATTATTTCTGAGTGAAACAAGAAAGAATAACTCGAAAAAGAGTTAGACTAACCGTTGTTTATGCACTTAAAAGTATTTCAAACCCAAGAGAAACTAAGGAATTAATGGTGCTTGTTAAAAGATGATGTAAAATTATTTGAAATAACTATTAATAATGCAAAATGCTTCTGTTAGGCAGCCTGGTTCCTCGGAGTAGGTAATTTAATCTTATTGCTGAGGAAGTGCCATTGGTTTCTTTTTCCAATAGGTTTAGGGCACAGAGGGCATTTGGATTAATGAGAGGCAGAGACGGTAGGAAAATACTCCATTATTGCTGGCCTTTGATAAGGCTGGGTAATTAGTGAAACCTTTGCAAGAAATATCTTTCATTTCAATGTAATTCGAAAATAATTGTCTTATCTGGCAGAGATAGCATCTGTGTTGACTGATAACATGCAGGTAACATGAAACATCTACTTCAGAAGTGTACATGTGCTAGCGTGGTTCTGGCTGAGTTGGTCAGCTGAAGGCCTCCATGGTGAGGTATATTAAAAACCTATAAAGAACAATACATACCAGCGTTTGCTGTTCATTTAAATGGGGGAAACTGGCCTCTTTGGGGCAGTTTTTGGGTGCCAGCTGAGAATCTCTTGTGCTCATTTACACCAGAATCCATGAACATCAGTAAGCTGTGGACTTTGCTTTTAAGGATGAATTTTACAAGCTGTAAAAGAAACAACTTCCAGGGAAAGAGCAGAACAAGAAAGGAAGAAACAGTGATCTACATACTAAAGGAACAGGATTGAGAGTGAAGATGTTCTCTTCCCACATCTGTCACTGGCTTCCTGTCTGATCTTTACAACCAGTATCTCTCTGGATTTCTACTTCCCATCTGGAACAAGGAAAATACTAATATTTCCTTTTTTTTTTTCTGCTTTTTTGTCTGTTTAGGCAGCAAGCTCTTTGGGCAGGGGACTCTTCCATGCTGCACACAGTAAAAAGCTGGGTTGTGCGGGTCCTTATGGGGTTCCTGTGATATGAATAGTAACAGAGAGGAAGGAAGATGTCCAAAGGAGTGTTTTTGGAAAAATGACCAGTAGTTTACTTCTTTTTTCCTTCTTTCCCCTCTTGTTTTGAGAGAGAATGCAAATTCCTTTGCCTTAGTATGGAGGGAAGTTAATGCATTTCTAATATGTAGCTTTAAGTAGTTTAGTGCAGTTGGTGGAGGTGGATTTGGTCAGTGTCTGATCATGTCATTTGATGTGCTACTAGACATGTGCTGGCTGTTCACATTCACTACTATATATTGATTAAATCTCTCACACACATGTGCTTTTATATATCTGAACACAAGTTTTGGAGGTGTGCCAGATCAACCTAGGGCGTTGGATGCTGTGACCTACAATCTCTCTGGGCATAATTTCTGTGGGAAAGATGTTAATTGCTAGATAGGTTTGTACCTTTCACTGTCAGGCATTTTGGCAATGCTGTTTTCAGCAGGGCAAACCGTGGTTTGCCCAGAGTCTGCTCTGTAACTGGAGCTGCATCTGCTGCTCCTGGGAAAGCCAAGCCTTGCATCTGATCTGGAATGCCAATGAGCCCATATAAAGCTGTTAATGTCTGTGTGAGGGGTTTTTTTTCAGTCCTCATTACCAACCTGATAGAAAGATAATTCCTCAGCTGCTGTTCCAACCTGTGGGATTTTACCCACTTAATTAATTTTCTTTCTTGTTAAAGAAGATCTCTTTTTAATGCACAAGAAGCTGTGCTTGACTGGCTTTTGAGGGACTCTTCTCATGTCTATATCAAAGGCACAGAGGCCCCAGGAGCTGGAGGGGGAGCCCTGGGGGCAGCATGCCTGTGGAGGCTGAACTTGGAAGCGCTGCCTTGTGTGCTGTGAGGGCAAGCTCTGGGAGGGGAGCCAAGCCTACACAACAGAGGGGACCCTGCTTCCCTTCCCTGCTCCCTCCTTTTGCCACCATTCAGCAATAGAATGGGAGCTTGGGACATGACCAAAGAATAACAAACTGCATGCTGAGAGTTAAAAATGCCAGCCTCCACCACCCTCCCCAACCTTTCAGCGTGTCAGGGAGCTGTCTGTGTAAATAAATACACGTATCAAACAATAAGCAGATGCCTTTTTAACATGCACTGTTTTCAGCCTGAGATATTCCTTTCTGGTGCAGCTCGTCTCGGCATCTGTCAAGCTAATGCCAACTCCACAGCTCCCTTTCAGTGGTGTTTAATGCACAAAGATTTGTGTTGTGGGAAGTGGAAAATGTAATGAAAATGGCTTGTTTTACATCTGTTTTGGTGTTGCTTGTGATGTATAAAATGTAAAATGGGAATGCTTTGTGTTCCTCCTGATCTCTGTGTCGGTATATAGTGCAAACTCTTGTTCCTTATACTTGATTAAGTGCCTTTATACAAACATGTGTATGATTGTAGAAGTATAAAAGGCAGCAAAAAATCATTTGTAAAATATAACACCATTGGGGCCCCAAAGCAAACAAACTTTGAAGTGGGGAGGAAGCTGTGATGGGGGTTGGATTTAAAATAAAATAATAATAATACTAAAAAAGCTTAATTCCAGCAGTCTCTTGTACCCCTTAAATCAAACCAACTTCAGGAGCCACAGAGCCTAAAGCCCCAAGGGTATATCACAGTGCAGTGTTGAGGAAGCGGCACCTGTGAGCTGCAAGGCTGGGTCAGATCTTGTCTAACCCAAGGTCTTGTCTCTGATAGCAGCCAGCAGTGATTAGAGAGAATGTAAGAGCAGGGCAACTAACCAGGAGAAATCCCATGTTAAGCTCCTGTTTATTTTTGTTTTCATATTAAAAATGTATTGAGCCCAGATGACCCATACTCTCCTGGCTCTATTGATAAAGCATCTATGGGGCTAAAGGAGTATTGGATCCCATGATGCTGCTGTCCCTCAGTCCCTCTGCACCAGCATGGGTTTTATTGTCCTTATTCACATTTCACACATGCTGTTGCTTTTGCTTTAATGGAATACAAAGGAATCACAATTAAAAAACCATAATCATACTGTTTACACAGGCAACAAGTCCTGAAGACAGGTCTCTGTCAGACTTAGATTCTAAGGTCTGCAGAGAGAAAGGAGAATATTCCTGCTCCTTGAGACACTCTCAATTGGATTAGATATAAACAAAGCGAGGGGAAGGGAGAAGCATGGTCCTTCACCGGAGAGGAGAGTTTAGACGACCTGAGATGCTTCTGTTTCTTAATATTCCTTGAACAGAGATGATTGAAATCTGTCATCTGAGCAAGTACGCACAGAAGACAAAATACAGTGTTAGCGAACCTAAATATATTAGAGCTCTCTACTTCTGATGATCGTGGTACATCAACTAGAAGAGTAGTAGGGAATGAATGGGTTTTGCCTGCATGGACAGCACTGCTCTTCCACAGTGGAAAGGGAAAACTGGTATTAAAGATGCCATTGAATCAAAATTTTTGATGACTGTCAACGACACTTTCCATCTTCTGGTTTCAGAGCACTTTACAAACCTGAATAAATTAGTCTTGTTTTTCTTCACTGTCTCCAGCAGCTGGGACTTACTATCCAATACTGCATGTCTGAAACAACTAGGACCATGTCCAATAAGATAGGTTTCTATTAGGCAGCAGACACTTCGTCCTGTGCAGCAGTATGTGGATGTATACATTTTCTGCGTGCAAGCACTTGCTCCTCTTGAATATTTTCTCTTCCCTATTAATGAACCAGAATGTGACTGGTATGTGTGTATTTGAAATGCCAGGCTGTGCAGAGCAGGGAAGAGACATTAAACAAACTCCCGCAGGAGGGTGAAGCTCAGCTGGAAGCATGTGAGCCCTCTAGAGATAGGAGTAAGGAGAACATCTGTCTTGAGTAGCTCTTTGGTGGGCCCCTGTTCTGCTCACTACACCATGCTCATTCTCTAGTGCATGTAAGGTGAATGACAAGGGTGCTGAGCTCTCTTCATCAGGGGGTCTGTGGCTGGATGCAGCGTGTGGTGTTCCTATGTCCCATGGAGCCTCTCCCTCATCATAGAATCATGGAATGGTTTGGGTTGGAAGGGACCTTAAAGCTCATCCAGTTCCAACCCCCTGCCACAGGCAGGGACACCTTCCACTAGAGCAGGTTGCTCCAAGCCCCTGTGTCCAACCTGGCCTTGAACACTGCCGGGGATGGGGCAGCCACAGCTTCTCTGGGCTCCCTGTGCCAGCGCCTCAGCACCCTCACAGGGAAGAACTTCTGCCTAAGAGCTCATCTCAATCTCCCCTCTGGCAGGTTAAAGCCATTCCCCTTGTCCTGTCCCTACAGGCCCTTGTCCAAAGCCCCTCTCCAGGTTTCCTGGAGCCCCTTTAGGCACTGGAGCTGCTCTAAGGTCTCCCCTTAAGGAGTCTTCTCTTCTCCAGGCTGACCCAGCCCAGCTCTCTCAGCCTGTCTCCAGAGCAGAGCTGCTCCAGCCCTCGCAGCATCTCTGTGGCCTCCTCTGGACTTGCTCCAACAGCTCCACATCCCTCTTGTGTTGTTGCCCCAGAGCTGGACACAGGACTGCAGGGGGGTCTCAGGAGAGAGTAATAGAGGGGGAGAATCACCTCTCTTGACCTGCTACTTGTCCTGGGGCAGTGTGAAGTAGCACCTCTGTAGAGGAGAGCAGGGGGCTGCTGACAGAGGGCTGATATCCACATACATGGCAGGAATTTCCTTTCATGCGGTCTGGTGTGACAACAGCACTTCCCAGCTGGTTTGTTAGTGGCTTTGTAATCTAGTGGATGGACAAATAAACGCTCGTCCAGCTCAGTATGGCTGTTTTCTCCAGAGAGCGTGACAAAGAAGGGGAGCTGGAGCTGTCAGGCTGCAGCCCCATGTCAGTGTTTTACAGGGCTGCTGGAAGGAGTGCTGTGAAAGGACCCTCTGTCCCAGCTTTTATTCTTGACCCTGGAGGAGTTTCTAAGTGCTGTGTTGTGGGGGGAGCACTGATGCTCCCTGACATGTGGACACTTGGCATTGGCTTTGGGATGCTAGAGGGTCTGGGCAGGGAGAAGGGGTTTGGTTTCAAAAGAGAGCAAATCAGCAAGGTAGACTGGGGAGCGAAGTCATACTCTGAAATGGATTTGCATGGCGCCAGCCTCCTATCTGAATTGGAGCTGTCAGGGAGGATGAGTTCCAGGCTCGGTGCTGTTTTCCAGAGAGAAGCTGTTACGGGGTTATTGCTCTAAGTGCTGGCTCCACCTCTGTGCCCTGGCTCTGCCTGACTTCTGCAAAGAGAAGACAGACAAGATCTGGCATGATCCCTCCTGCATTCCCACTGGCCTTTCCTACCTTCTGCAGGCTCTGATTTACCTTCTTTCTCTTGCTTATTGCTTTTGCCACATGAGCATCTCCCACTGAATCCTTGTCCTCCTGGCTCCGTTGGCATCTTCGTCCCACCCTTACCTGCCCCTCAGCTCCATCACTTTGCCCTCTTTTTCATCCTCAGTCTTTTCTGGCTTCATCCATTCAGCGTACAGTTGTACTCTAGCATCTATCCAGTGTTTGCGTATGTTTGTATACAATACACGAACATGTATATTTGTACATTAACATGGGGGAGTTGGAACTAGATGATCTTAAGGTCCCTTCCAACCCTAACTATTCTATGATTCTGTGTGTGTGCATATTTGTTTCATACAATACATTTGTGTGTGTCTTAAACATTTAACTACCTTTGATTTTTCATACATACCCCCCACTCCATCCTTTGTTCTGGCATTTGCCTTCAGGGGACTCACATCATCTCTTCCTGGTGGTCCTGTACTCTCCTGTTTCTGTGGACAGGGAAGCAGGAGGGAAAGATGCAGAGCAACTCTGTTGCTCCTTTCTTCTTCTGCTGGAAATTGTGCTGCCTTCCTCCTGCTTTCTGGTCAAAGCCCTTTTCTAACCAGTCTAAATGGACTGGAAAGTAAGGAGGAAGATTGTGCCTTGCCAGGGTCCTCAGGGTCAGTACCAGATGCTTCCCCTCACCTCCTTCAGGTATGCAAGAAAGAGTTGATCTTTACCTGAGAAAGAAGCAGCTTGCAAAGCAAGGTCACAGTCTTCTCCTCAGGCACAGTGTGGAGCTACGTGTCTCATATATTTCTCATTGCTCTTTCTGACAGGTTGACCAGTCTGGATCACGGCACTAAGGACCTGAAGCAAGGATCCTGCCTAATGCATGTGTGTTACGACCTGACTTCTTGAGGAAAACAAGTGTTTCTCTGAAGGTCTGCCCCTTCAAAGCAGCACGCAGGTAAGGCAGACGGTGCTCCTAATGCTCAGGCTCTGGGCAGGATGCAGTGGATTGAGCACAGGAATTTTATCATTCATTTGGCTCAAGAGGAGCTTTGTCACCTCTGCCTGCTATGTCTGTAGGGGTGAAACCTTACATTGTATTTACAGCACGGGGAGTATATTTCAGCAAAAACGTGCTTTTGGAGGATTAAGATTGCTCATATGGTTGAGATAAATATAGGCTAAAAGTGTGGGAGGAATATGCTGAAAAAAGCAGAATGTTACATATGATGTATTAATAAAACAATGTTTGGACTTCTTGTTCTAAAATAATTTTATACTGAAAATCACCTAAATTTAAACAGAGAGCTTTTTAAGAAAAGCGATAAAGAAGCACATGTTGGGGGGAAGGGGTTAAATGAGAAATTAATCTGATCATTTAGTTTTCAACTGGTCAAGATGTTTCAGGTCATCCGAAAGTGAAGAAAAACCCTAAAGCAAACAAATGGAAAAGCCTTGCAGTTCTAATCACTATGATTTGTGGAAACCAGATCTAGAGAAGACGAGGCCCTTTAGTCCAAACCCTTAATCCCCTACTAGTGTGTAATATCATTCCCAGCAGCATCTACCAGTCCTGTTCTAAACGACGGGATTTTCCCTTGTCCCCTTGGGATACTATTGCACAGTCTAATAGAATTAATCTGCTTACTTCTCTGACAACCCCTGACCACTGCCGATGCAATTAGTAGTTGGCGATGGGAGGATTCTGTTTCCTATGCTGTATTATGAAGGCTTAGGGCTTTATTGTGTTAAACCAGACATCAGTTGCAAGCTTGTATGCACGAGTGTGGCTTATCTGTCAGTACTTATTACAGCCCCATAAATGGCTCTCAACTACAGGGTTCTCAGACTTTTCTACAGTCATAATTGAGGATCTGATAAGGCACAGACTAATGTATCTGAATACCTGTGAGAAAGATGGTATGATTGGAAACTCAAGCGAAACTCTGGTTGTGCTGGAGATTCTCAGAGGCAATTTACTTCTGTGTTTCTGGAGTGTTGTCTGGCTCATTTGTGATTTGTCTCTCGGACAATTTATGCTCCATCCCTGGCGGTGTTCAAGGCCAGGTTGGACAGAGCCTTGGGCGACATGGTTTAGTGCGAGGTGTCCCTGCCCATGGCAGGGGGGTTGGAACTAGATGATCTTAAGGTCCTTTCCAACCCTTACTATTCTATGATTCTATTCTAACTGTATGAAACAGCTTTTTGCTATGTGTGGTGCTGCTGAAGGTACCACTGCACTTTTCCATCTGCAAATTTCAGGCTTGTCTTGGACGTCTGCTGATGTTTATGTCAAATAACCAGATGAATATAAGGTCAGATAAACTGGAGCTGGAAAACCATAGCTTGTTAGTCTGTCTCCACTTAACAGAAAGTGGAGCTTCCTTCTTCACCCATTTTGCTCCTCAAATTTGGAAAAGCTTTAGCAATAAGAACTGTTACTCAGTTTCTAAAGCACATGGATGGAGTTTCAACCTGTTTAGACCTGGAGACTGCAGCAGCAGCTGATCTGTATGACATTCTTTGTGTGGACACTTGGATTCATCCTCTTCCAAAGTGAATTAAAACCCACATCCTAACACAGAAAACAACAGCTATAAAATTGCTGTTGGATGTTTGAACGAGGCTGCAATGTGAAGCAGGGCCAGGGGTGCTGAAAACCCATGCACATTCCAGATTTTCACATGGGCTGTGTCCACTGGCACAAAAAGAGGATACGGTCCTGTTCCTTCCTCCCTCCCAGTAAATCCCTGGCTCTAACGTGCCATAGCTTTTTGGAGCATTTCCTCAAATAGAAAGCCTGAATATAAACTTAGCCACTGGTCCAGTCTTTCATTTTCAAGGTAAATGAATCAAGCCTATTAAAAGCCTGTGTTTGTCAGATCAGAAGTTCCTAAACACTGAAGATAGAGTTGCAAATGTGATATGTGTGAATGGTTGATGTGTTCAGCGAGTCCAGTGCTAATTTGCCCATTGTTTTTAATCAGTTGAAATCCTTTTCCAGCCTGGTGCTTGGCTGCTTCACGTGCTTTTGTAGCAGGCTTTAAAGGATGGGGAGGTGGTGACTGAAGCAAGGCGTAATGATCCGTAGCGCTTTAGATCATCTGCAGCTTATGTTTCGTGTCCTGCATGCCAGTCAAGCTTTATTGCAGCTGAAGTGTCAGCAAACCCAAGGTAGATATGTACCATTCCTCCTCTACTCTTCCCTTCTCCTTCTCCCTGCAAGTTTATCTTGCTGCTAGCTTCTTAAAAGCTCTGCATTAGCTGGGGGGGGCTGTGAAGTAAAAGGCATGCTTTAAATACAGATGCTGGTGATAGTCCTTTCAAAAGCTGCCTTTCTCAAGCTGGGAGCTATTGACCCCTTTCAGTGCAGTCACAAAGAAATCCAAGAGGAAATGGAGGGCGAGGGCCAGCAGGGAATATATATATATATAATTTTTTTCCCCCTCAAGTCATCTTCTTACTGCCCCCCCTGCCAGGCTGGCTATTGTTTGAGACTCCACATGGGATACCAGTTCCCATATAAGGAAAATGGCATCATGCTACATTCTTTCTAAAAATTGATTTTTTACAGTTGCCCTTTTTTTTTTTTTTTTTTGCCCTTTTTTTTTGCCTTTTTTCTCCTCTTTTTTTTCTTGCCAAAAGTTGTTCTGCTTTTATGAAAGCTCTGGGCAAAAGCAAAGTGTATGTGTACATCGGTCTGTGTAAAAGATTTTGCTTTGGCTCCACTATCACAGGGTAGGTGATTAGGCAGGGCAGTGAGAGCAAATGAGGCTTAGCTACCGTGACACGAACATTTTTATGCATCTTGAGCTCATTAATAATCATCCTTGCCTTTTGTTTTTTCCTTGCGTAAGAGGATTCTCAGCCATAGAGGCATAGAGTGCCCCTCTGTGTCCCTCTTCATCCACAATCTACCCTCTATTCAGTGTACGTTCCAGTGCTGATGCAAGCATGCCTGGACTCTTACATGGGGATTCTGCCTTTTGCACCCAGGGTGCTCCCCACTGAATTTCAAACACCTATTTCTCTGTTAAGAGGTGAAAACCTTTTTCCACCAGAATTTTATGGTTTTTGATCAAGAGATGGGACAAAACCAGTGCTGCTGAACTGAGGCTTCTATTTCTCCCCAGTGCCTGAAAACATGGTTTATGAGATGGCACTAAATCTTCGTTGCACTGTGCTAGATGAGGACATGGAGATGCAGAGACCTGAACCTCCTGCTCCCAGCTTCTGCTTGGTCCATTCCTGATGATGTGTTGAGTGAGTGGCATGCACCAGTTTAGGCTACCAGCTTGCTCTGCTCTGCTTGATGAACAAGTCCAGTGCTGGTGACAACCCTAGTTCAACGATCATAAAATCATAGAATCATAGAATGGTTTGGGTTGCAAAGGACCTTAAGATTGTCTAGTTCCAATCTCCTGCCATGGGCAGGGACATCTTCCACTAGACTATGTCACCCAACACTCCATCCAACCTGGCCTTGATGGGGCAATGATGCCCAAAGGCAGCTGAAACATTTGAGCCCATAGGGGCAATGGCTATGTGCAGCAGTATTTTAAAGGCTGAGATGCTTCCATAAGCAGCAGGGGTGGATCAGAACATGCGCCAGCTCAATAAAAGGGCTGAAAACACCCCTGAGGTTTGTTTTTTGTTTCCTGGTGCAACTGTCATCCCTTGCGATGAACAGAAACTTCCCGCTTTGTGGAAGTCTGGACTCCAAACAAATCCACTGAGTGACTTGTGCAAATGAACAGCTGGAGCAACATGAACATAATAAATAAGGCTGAATTCCCTGACTCCATAAAGCAGAGGCAGAATCCAGAGTGGGAAAAGCATAGGTCTGGGAGATGGGAACACAGCCAGCTCTTGGGGAGGAGTGAATGCTTGTGCATGTGCACATAAGAGTTGTGCGCTCTTCCTCTTGTGTCCTCTTGTATCATACAGTTATAGAATGCTTTGTGCTGGAGGGGGCCTTAAAGCTCATCCAGTTTCAATCCACTGCCACAGGCAGAGACACCTTCCACTAGACCAGGTTGCTCCAAGCTCTGTTCAAGCTGGCCTTGGTTCAGTAATTGGGATACAGTCCTTAGGGATGCTCCCTATGGCTGCCATTACTTCTGACTCCCTGTGATGGCCTATTGATTCTCCCTGTAAAAATCTGCTCAGAAACCATAATGTTGCAGACTTCTTAAGAATAAAAACAGGCAAACCCCAATAGCCTCTTAGAAATAGCAGCAACAAATTTTGGAGTTCGTTTTCTACCATCATGTCATAATACTCAATCTGTGTTATGTTGAGGTGTGGTTACAGAAGCAGAAAAATGGAAAATAATTTCTATAACCCCTTTTTTTCCCAGAAAATTAATTGTTGTTGTTGTTATTATTATTGTATACTCTGGCAATATATGCTTCTTCCTCTTTAAAATATTGAACAATTGGACAACTTTTAAAGAAATTGGAATTCTGTGAAAATGGAGTTGGGACTTTTTATAGGTTTTTATAAAAGCCTGGAAATGGAGACTGCATTGACCAAAGAAAGCAGCTGTATTGAGAAAGTTCTATTTTTCTTTCATTTTCCTTTAGACTATGAATTGATTTGTTTGGAGAAGCTGTGCTACTCTCACATCTTTACAAACTGAGTCTCCAAAGGAATCTTCCCCTTATGATAAATTGTGCTTATATTAGAGATAAGATTGTGGAAGCCTTGGCAGTATGGCAAGGGAATGTCCTCACATAGCTTTTTCTTCACAAAAGATCATTTGGTGCCTCCCAAATGCTGCCTACTGAGGTACCAAGAGGAGACACCACTCAAAGCGAGTGATGTGGAATGATGTGATGCCCCATGTGCTTAGTTCTCAAATTAGCAGTGAAGCAGTTAATGACTTTTGACATGTTGTTGGACATCTGAGTTAACACTGTACAGATAAATGGGACGTTCCTCACCCAACAGCTATTGTTTCCCAGGCCTCGTGTTTTGGTTACATTCTGCTCATGTTTATAGAATCATAGAATCACAGGCTGGTTTGGATTGGAAGGGACCTTAAGGCTCATCCAGTTCCAACCTCCTGCCACAGACAGAAACACTTTCCACTAGAGAAGGTTGCTCCAAGCTCCTGTGTCCAACCTGGCCTTGAACACTGCCAGGGATGGAGCATTTACAACTTACTTGGGCCAGCACCTCAGCACCCTCACAGGGGAGAATTTTTTCCTTATAGCTAACCTAAATCTCCCTGTTGAAGCTTAAACCCATCACCCCTTGTCCTATCACTACACTCCCTGATGAGAAGTCCCTCTTCAGAATCCTTGTAGCCCCCTTCAGACACTGGAAGCTGCTCTGAGGTCTCCACGCAGCTTCTCTTCTCCAGGCTTAACAGTCCCAACTTTCTCAGCCTGTCTTCACATGGGAGTTGCTCCAGCCCCCTGATCATCCTCGTGGCCTCGTCTGGACTTGCTTAAACAGCTCCATGTCCTTTTTATGTTGGGGACAACCAGAACTGTTGTCCCAGTAGCTGTCATAGCCAATGATGACGTTGTGTGCACCTTTACAATTGAAAGATGAGTGTAAAGGGTGAGTGTTGAATCAGTGATGCATCCAGAGGGCAGGTAGAATATGTGGCCAGCACCATTCCCATCTTGCTCCTGGTGCTGAGGAGTACCACTTGGGATCTCGGTTGGGGTAACAGGAGGTTTCAGCTCTCAATTTCTGCTGCTGAAGGTGCTGTCAGGTAATTCATCATTAGGCTGCTGACAATGATGTGGCACATTTTTGCTGCTTCTGACTCTTACGGGTCTAGAGATGATACAAATAACCAGAGGGATCAAACAATTGACTCCACGAGAAGTGGATTGACCTTCTGAGAGGTGTTGCCTCTCAGAAGTTTGGAGTTGGTGCTTCTATAATTAACCATGGCACATGAGGGGACTGGTTTTGGCTGTACACATTTTCCAATGGAGCCAGGAACTTGTGTGACGTGTAAATGGCAATGAAGGAGGAGGAAATAAGTTGACATTAGAAATACATCTGTATCAGTTCCTGTCACTTAATTCTAATGCTATAGTGGTAATTTAAAGCTTTTTCTGACTATATCACAGGAAAAGTGTTTTGTCAGGGGAAAACGGGGTTTACTCAATGTAACAGGGCAGGAAAGCAAAGCTGCCTTTCATCACCGTGCCGATCCTCGATGGAGCGGCTGAGATCTGGCGTCACTCAAGCAGTGAAGGCTTTGCATCGCTTATTTTGAGACCTCCAGGAGTACATTTGCTTTTGATTTGTGAATTTTGGAAAGCATTGAGTGAAGCTGGGGGCTTAGCTTAGGAGCTGCTAGCACCATTCTCGCACTGCAGAGCTTTCTCAGGAAGCTGATATGCAAGAGGGGTAGATGTGCATGTATCGAAGCTTTTTTCCTTTGGCTTATGAGTAAGAGCTGGGATCAGTGACAGGTGACAACCATTGAAATCAGTACTAAGGATAATATTACCCTACAAGCACTGAAGTGGGCTTGGGGAGTTTTGCATTCAATTACTAGCTCTGCGCCTAGCCTGCTTTCTGACAGTGGGAAGTAGCTTGATTCCTGCCTGCCTTTTCCCCCCTGTCTGTATAAGTAAAGCAATTCATCTGGTAAGTTTTCCTCTTGTAGGAAAAGTTGATAGAAGTATTTTGAGTAGAAACTTTGCGTTTCTTTTCAGAGAAACCCAAAGATGAAGAAATTTTCATTCTGGAGGGTGTATCTTCATTTATTTTCCTGTTGCTCCTCGTTTCAATTACAAAGCAGGAATGGGGAAGGGAAGCAAAAAAGAAAAGAGGTAATCCAGAACTTCCTTTTCCTCACACGAAAAACTGCCATTTAAGAAATGTCTATGCATTTTTTGAATGGCAATCTTCCAATACTTAAATTTGAATTTACATCCTTTCCATGCCTAAAGAGGACCTACAAGAAATCTGGAGAGGGACTTTTTACAAGGGCATGTGGTAACAGGACAAGGGGGAATGGCTTTAACCTGACAGAGAGGAGATTGAGATTAGACATTAGGAAGAAATTCTTCCCTGTGAGGGTGCTGAGGTGCTGGCACAGGGTGCCCAGAGAAGCTGTGGCTGCCCCATCCCTGGCAGTGTTCAAGGCCAGGTTGGACGGGGCTTGGAGCAACCTGCTCTAGTGGAAGGTGTCCCTGCCCATGACAGGGGGTTGGAACTGGATGAGCTTTAAGGTCCCTTCCAACCCAAAATATTCTGTGATTCTACAATTTTACATTAAAAAGGAAAAAATAATTGAAACCAGTTGAGTTTTAAGCTTGCAGAATCTGAAAAAGGTTATTATTACTCTTGAATGGCCTGACGTGTTTTAAACCCTGACCTGAGGTTTCTTGCTTGCATGGCTGTGTCTATTTAGACACAGCAGTTTTGAGAGTTCTTGTGTGAGAGGAGCCTACGCATAGGTCAGCTGCTGGACAGGCTTGTGCACAGTGAAGATAATGACAAGCTAATGGCTGCTTTGTCCTTTGTAACATGACTTATACTCCTGTTAGCTTCTAACGGATGAGAGCTGCATCCTTGGCAGATGTTACATTTGTTGACAGAACTGGCTGATAAGAAACTAGGGACTTAACAGCCTTAGATGTGCTTGTGGGGGATGTTCAGGGCTCTCCTCTTCGGCAGGAACTGTGATGCAGAGATGACACACAGGCATTTTGCGGGCCGATGGCATGGGGGATATAATGGCAGTGCTCTGCCTCTATTTTAGCTTCAGTGGCCAACATCAGGAGGTCTTGAGCTGAACAGGGGACTACAACCGTTACTTGTCTGAAAAATCAGAGCACAGCACGTGAATGACTGGGCCAACCTCTCAGCAACATGTGCAAAACCAAATAAATTCCTAAGAAATATGTTTCAGCAACACAAACTTCCATTTTTAATCGTTTGTGGAAGGTTTAGTTTCAAATCCTCCGATGCTCACTAGGTGCTAATTTTAAGATGGGCTGTACCATTGGCTTGAAACAGCTTTAACAGGCTGAGTCCCTCCTTGTTGCAGGGCGTGAGCCAGCCCCTGCGCTCAGGAGGGTAAAGGAAGCTTTTCCTGGGAACTGGCTTTCTTTCATTGCTATTTCTAACTGTTCCTGGCACCTTTCCCTGGTGACTCTTGATGACAGGATATTAGAGTTCATGGCTACCCAACCCACTGTTTTCCCATGTATATCAGTCTTGGGCATTCCTGCCTACTGCCCCAGTAGCCCTTGATGATGCTAGAGACACACAGACAGACACCCAGGGCAATACAGGCGATATGTATGTTGAGGCAGAACTTGGCACTGACTCCTTAAACTGACCCGGATCATTTATAACCTTTGTGGCTGCAAAGTACATCCAAGAGTACATTTTAAGGAGACTAAAAATAGTATCTTCAATTTTAATTTATTTCTCCCACTAGTGTTCAGTCAACAAGAAGGAAAAGAATCAGTTTGTCCTCTTTTTCCCCATGCTTATGTGTTCAGCTCTCAGAATGGAGCTAGAAGTTTATCACAAGTTATTGGCCTGTTAGTTGAGTTGGCTTAGTGTGTGGATCACGTTACTGGAAAGTGGGATCACTTGCCAGAACTGCCTTTGCTTTTCCATTTCCCTTTCCATCTCCCAGTTTTGTACGTTATCTGGTAGCAGCACTGAAGGCTAAGCTCTCATTGAACTGATTGGAACCAGGAGTTGGCATTCCGCTATTCCATCTCCTTCTGCCAAAAGCCAGTGTTCAAAATAAAGAAATTTATGTTCAGACTACTTACATGAATAAAGTTTATGGTCATTTAAAATACCTGAAGATCCGTACAGAAAAGCTCTGTTTCTTCTAGTGACTTGGTATGACCTCGTGGTGGATAAAGTTGACTATATTCAACATCTTCATCTCAGAAAAAGGGATAAGGGATTGTGGCTTTAAAAAAGGAGTAGTGAGATGGGGTTTTTTGTTTGTTTTTTTGTTTGTTTGGTTCTTTTGGAGTTTTTTTAAAAATATAGCTGGGTGGGGCTTTGGGCAACCTGATCTAGTGGAAGGTGTCCCTGCCTGTGGCAATGGGTTGGAACTGGATGACCTTTAAGGCCCTTCCAACCCAAACCATTCTGTGATTCTATGATGATTCTATGACATGAATCATTTGGAAAACTTCAAACTAGCTAGATGGAAATATAAACCTGAATTCAAATGTTTAGGACTAGCAATATATATCTTTAGGGTTACTGAGTACTTCCAAGTATTAGATGTACAAAGCTATAAGTGCTGCCTTAGCTTCTTGAGATCTTGCTCTTTCGCTGCATGTTTTTTCTTGATCAGGAATAATGGTAATTGGTGAAAAGTGCAGTGATCTGATGTTTCTTCTCCTATGAATAGAAAATCAGTTGTGTGTATCAAGTTTGTGAATCACATTTCTGTATTAGATCATTGTTACAAAAGACAGAAATTGTGCAAACCTTTATTTCCAATACCTCCACAGAGACCGCAAATCAAAATCAAGTTGAAACTAAGCAAATAGTTTCAGTGAACAGAAGGGTTATGTATATATTTGTAAACACCAAAACATTTACTTTCAGATATTTTAATGCAACACATTTTGGTTTAGAAACGCCAAAGCTGATCCTTTCAACATTTAACAATGAAAAACACATTTTCCTTTTAAAATGTGATCCAAGTGCTTTATATAAAGAGGTTTTGGTTTGTTTGGTGTAGTGCTTTGATAGGTTAGGAAATATAAGAAAATAACATTTCATCCTAGATTGAAGAAGAACTTTGGGGAGTTGATGTGAAGAAATACCTTTGTCTTGCTTTGTTTCAGAAGCAAAATCTTCCAGTTCAAACTGAAGCAATTCTTCGCCTCTGTTTTGTTTTAGTTTTGTCACCCAAACCCCAAAATCTGTTGATTTTTTTCTATGTCCTTTCTGATGTTACTGATGCAGAGTAACTTTTCTTGGGTTTGCTAGTACAAGATTTATTTGTGCTCCATTGCTGGAAAGCTTGGGGTTTGCCTGGCAGAAGAGTCATAGAATCATAGAATAGTAAGGGTTGGAAAGGACCTTAAGATCATCTAGTTCCAACCCCGCTGCTATGGGCAGGGACACCTCGCGCTACACTATGTGGCCCAAGGCTCTGTCCAACCTGGCCTTGAACACCGTCAGGGATGGAGCATTCCAAACTTCCTTGGGCAACCCATTCCAGTGCCTCACCACCCTCACTGTAAAGAACTTCTTCCTTATATCTAGTCTAAACTTCCCCTCTTTAAGTTTGAACCCATCACCCCTTGTCCTATCACTACAGTCCCTGATGAAGAGTCCTTCTCCAGCACCCTTATAGGCCCCCTTCAGGTACTGGAAGCTGCTCTGAGATCTCCACGCAGCCTTCTCTTCTCCAGGCGGAACAGCCCCAACTTTCTCAGCCTGTCTTCCTACGGGAGGTGCTTCAGACCCTGATCATCCTCGTGGCCCTCCTCTGGACTTGCTCCAACAGCTCCATGTCCTTTTTATGTTGAGAACACCAAAACTGTATGCAATACTCCAAGTGAGGTCTCACGAGAGCAGAGCAGAGGGGCAGGATAATGCCCATTAGCACATTACTCTGGCTTCTGCTGATGAGTTGCTTTTGTCACTTGTAGTTGCAGGTAGCCTGTTTGCTGGAGCTTTTCTTGTTCCTGTTATCCCATCCACCTCTGAGTTACTGGATACTCTCAGCTGCAAGTCAAAGCGTGAGTGCTTATAGTTATCATTAAGTGTTTTCTTTGCTAATTCTCTTTTATTGTGTCCCAGTAACTTGCAGCTGAGGATTAAAATAACTGCCCTCAGCCCCAGCAGAAGGCTCTGTTTGGAACCTCTGAAGGTTGTTGTTTATATTTTGCCTTTCTTACTGTATCCCTCATACGATGCTTTCCCCAGTGAGCAGCTTCCTCCTCCCCATCCCCAGTGATGCTATTACTGAGGAATGTTGGACAGATACCATTATACACATAGTGGAGGGTGCCCCCTGATTTGGGGTTTGAGCTTGATTTCAAGAGGAGGAGATGCAGGAAGGGAATGTTGTTTTTAGTAGGGACCCAGGCTGTAGTGCTCTGCAGAACTGTTTTAGTGTGCTCGTCAGCAGGGAGGTCTGTGGGTGCAGGGAGGGCTCAGGGAGCTTTTCAACTGTTTCCATGCACTGCTCAGGGCTGCTGTCCCAGGCACGTACTGCATTAATGCTTCTGGGAAAGACATTCTGGGAATAATCAATCAGCATTGCTCTGGGTTTCTTCTCCATCGGAGCTGCTCTGTCGTGTCTTTCAGTGCTGCTCATTTTGGTTTTAACGTCTGAATGAGGGGTCTATTTATACCAGGCAGAAGAGTTTGGTCTTGCAATGGGCTCAGACATCTGTCCTGTTTTCTCTAAAGCACTTGAATGGGTGTTTAAGGCTGTAGGTCCTGGAGAAGCCAGTGGTGGTGGGGCTTTGCTGAGGTGTGCTCTGAATGTCTCAACATTTTCCTAGATCAGGATTAAGTTGTCCCCTTGGATCTTTGCTGTCACCTCTGATCTGGAGCACTCCTTATCTCAGAAAAGACCTCCATGCTTTAGCTTACACGAGTGCCCTCTCACTGAGCTGTTCCTTTCCCCATCATCTTCTATCTTTCTTCTTTCCTCTGCCTCCATATTCTTGGATGCAATTCAGTCCTGCCACAGTCACTGCCTGTTGTCTTGTTTTTTACTGAGGCAATGTTGCAAAGGGCTTTTGCCAAATGGGCATGTTGGGGAGGGAGAGGCTGTAAAGAAGATTTATGTGATCAATACGGTCTTATATGTGTAAGATTTTTTTTTGGGGGGGGGAAAGCTGGTTTGATATAAAAGCTAGAGAGAACTTTGCCTTCCCTCTGAGTGAATCAGTGAGCAAACTGGGATTGAAACCAGAAGTACCTGGAACCCAGGTCTGAGCTTACACTTCCCAACTTCAGCAAATTGTTGTAATATTGGATGTAGTTGGCTGGAAAGGGCACAACCTGTATGGCAAAGACATAGAGGCAAAGAGGACACAACCTGGTCTTCTGCACTAAGAATCTGCCCTTCACAGCAGTGGTGGGAGTTGCATGCTATGAATTAATCACCTTGAGGCACTTCAGCCAATCCCTTCTGATGTTCTGTGCCATTGCTCACAAAGGAGCAAAGGACTGTACTTACTTTTCTCTGGGAGTTCAACTGGAGGTGATGCTATATTCCAGGGAGGTAGTTCTTTACCTCCCTTAATGAGTAACTTTATACTGTGCTGTCTCCTACAATAACAGCTGTCACTACTAGAAGGAAAAGAAGCTCTCTGCCAAGGCAGTGAGGCTGTATAAATTGTTAAAAGATGAGGGAAGGCACAGACAGGGAGCTGAGATTACAGCAAGAGCCATAAGAATTCCCAAGCTCCAAAAGAGTGCTCCTGGTTTAGCATTTCATAGAATCACAGAATGGTTTAGGGTTGGAAGGGACCTTACAGGACATTTCATGCAATCCCCAGGCAGTGTTTAACATTTCTAGTCATGGTGAATGCGAGCAAGCTCCCAAACTGGATAGTATATCAGTACTGTGATGATGAGGAAGGTTGGACTATGTGTTGTGTTTGGCTGTACAGTGTTGTATCATGAATGATGTTTATGGCTGAGATCCTCAAATGCTGACACAGCATCAAGTAAGGTAGGAAAGGGCCATTGTGACTCTTTTTCATACTAGACACAGGGTTTTTTTGAATTAAGTCTGGTTTCAGTCAGAGCATTATAATGCAGCAATTTGCCATAC